>NC_134357.1:358812426-359182426 GCF_048569485.1 Anomaloglossus baeobatrachus
ATAGGGCCATGATAGGGACAAATATATATCAAGATGGGGCCATGATGGGGACATCTGTATCAGGATGGGGCCATGATGGGGACATACAGTATATACCAAGATATACAATCATATAACATATTTCTATCAAAGTAAGCTGACAATAACATGAAGCATCTGCAATAATGAAAGTCACATTCTAAAATATTTAACAAAAAGAATGATCCCGTCCAAGGCCAAGAGCCAATCTAACATTCAAGGCCTCAATTACAGTTTTCAGTGTGTTTATTCAGCCACCTTCACTACCTACATTTCTTTTCCAATTGCATGCCTTATTAGCAATGCATGACGGACCGTTACTTACAGCACTGCAGTGATATTGTGCAAGTATGAAAATTAACCGTTGTTTAGTAATCAGTGGTTTCTCAAATATACTGTGCACACAGTGATCCTTTAAAAACTCATGTGTACCGCCCCGTGACCTCGGCTGTGGCCGCCGAGCCGTTTGGATCCGTGCTCGCGTTCTACGGGTGGGACCTACCTTTAGTATGCCATTCATAGCCTATTATGTGCCTATACTGTACCTCACAGTCACATATCTTGTTTTTTTAACAAAGATTTATATGGGATTTCTAAGGAACAAAATGCGGTATGTTTCATTGCCTAGTGCCTCCCATATTGCAGACGTTTAGGCAACTTGTATAAGCACTAGTTAGTTACCAGGCCCTCTAAAATGACCTGCATATCTCTGCGACCCCCACATCTCTATTATTTATGTAACTGATACAATATAAGACCCCAATGTTATTCATTCACAAATGTCTCTAACAATATATTTCTAATGTCTAAAATTTTCGAACTCAACAGTTGCTTTCAAAGCTGTTATACCACAAAATGTCTCTGTATGTACACATCCAAAAAACTCCATCATATTGGATCAATGACAAAAATAACAAATCCATAATAGATTATAGGATCTCAATCCATTCACAACCTGGTGATTTTCCCTTTTTGCTGTTTTTTCCTCCCTTTCTTCCACAAGCTATAACTTTTTTTATTTTTCTTTCCATAAGGTCTTGTTTTTTGCAATATGAGAAATCTGTTGCTTGTGTTACCATTTTCTGAGACCCGTAAGACGGGCTTTGCACACTACGATATCGCAGGGGCGATGTCGGTGGGGTCAAATCGAAAGTGGTGCACATCCGGTGTTGCTTCCGACACCGTAGTGTGTAAAGCCTTTTACATACGATTAACGAGCGCAAAAGCGTCGTTATCGTATGATCGGTGTAGGGTCCGCCATTTCCATAATGCCGCTCCTGCGACGGTACGATGTTGTTCCTCGTTCCTGCGGCAGCACACATAGCTGTGTGTGAAGCCGCAGGAGTGAGGAACATCTCCTACCTGCGTCCTGGCCGGCTATGTGGAAGGACAGAGGTGGGCGGGATTTTACGTCCTGCTCATCTCCACCCCTCTGCTTCTATTGGCTGCCTGCTGTGTGACGTCGCTATGACGCCGCACGACCCGCCCCCTTAGTAAGGAGGCGGTTTGCCAGCCAGAGCGACGTCGCAGGGCAGGTGAGTGCATGTGAAGCTGCCGTAGCGATAATGTTCGTTACGGCAGCAATCACAAGATATCGCTGCTGCGACGGGGGCGGGGACTATCGCTGCAGTGTCAGTAACACATTGTTACCGATGTCGCAGCGTGCAAAGCCCGCCTAACTCTTTCAGTTTTTTGGGATGTGAGGGACTTGGAGTTGTGATCCTCAGTGCAATAAATAGCAGTGCATCAGCCCTGCTTTGTATTGCTGAAACCACGATGTCTTATGAATGTCAGCTAAACATTGGTTTTCACAGGAGGATCGGAACGACAGGCAGGGGGGTCTCCAGCAAACCCCCAACTATCTCAGCGACCCATCAGTGCCACGCAATGTCATGTGACGTGGAGTGACATGCCCCCCTTCTGGGGGGAGGAAAGGAATGTGGCCATAAGTGGAAAAAGAAGCAGATTTTCTGATAAGATATATTATAAACTTTCTTAAATCAGCTTTAAATATTGATTTATGGAACGTTTGTTGGAATAACAAAGACCATGTGAAACAGCAGGATGATTAGAAATAATGGGTATTAGAAGACACTTCAATCTGAGTAAATCAACATGCACCTCTCTATTAAAGTAACATTCCCATCTCCATAATCCCAATATGTAGTAGATGTAATAATAAAAAAAATAGCAAATACCTTCAAATAGAAATGTAGTATAGTTCTTCTGATATAGCCATGCCTCTTACCTCATGTGCAGGGCATTGCAGCTTAGGTATCCATTGCAGCACAGTGGCTAGAATATTATTTAACATGCAACCTTGATAAAAAAAAGTTGTATTTGTAGGTCACAAGTTTGTCAATATTTTCGGCCACTGGATCCCAGCAGATGGATGAAAGTATTGATGGATGGATTTAGTCCTATTTTTGACAAACTTTATCATTACTTGGGGTAAATACAATACAGCCATGTCAACAAGACTTACAATAGTGCAGGACATCTATTTGATCTGTATCCAATCTTAACCCTCACATATGCTAATTTTTAGGAACAATTTTCAATTATGTCAGGAGTTTGTACACCCCAGCAAGTCATGTGAATGTGTACTGATGCTTGATAATTCAGTCTTCTAAACCGTCTTACTAATTGTCTTGTAAAAGCCTGACGAGTATGACATATTTATTCCCATTTCCAGTTATCGCTTTATAAACAATGTAGGCAGCCATGCATGCTCCATACTGTAGAGTAGAAGTGACATCTTTCAGATTTGCTTTTTTTACATTGATAGATGACTGCATGAACATGGTGCAGAGAATCTACCAATCTAATATACGTATAAAGCTGTGTGTATGTGTGTGTGTGTGTGTGTGTGTATGTGTGTATGTATGTGAGTGTGTGTGTATGTATGTATGTGTGTGTGTGTGCATGTATGTGTGCGTGTATGTCCGCTAAAGGAATCAGCACCGTCGTATTTACAATCACAAAATTTTGCACAGACACCCCATGTGACTCAGGGAACGTCATAGACTATGTTTTGACAGGAAAATTTAACCCTGCGCTTTATAGTTTCTCTCCAAAAAACCTGCCTCCATTAAAGTGAATGGAGCTGCGAGCTACAGGCTATTAATAGCAGCTGTGATTGGTTGCTATAGGAACAAAGGAAATTGTTCGTATAAGAAGCTTATTTGTGAGGAAATAAGATGTTAGTGGGGAGATGGTTAGAGACAGAGAGACAGACTGAGAGACAGACAGGCACAGACAGACAAGGAAAGAGACAGAGACAAACAGACAGAGACAGATAGGGAAAAAAAAGACAGACAGACAGAAAGACACATGGGGAAAGAGACAGACAGACAGATAGAGGCAGACAGGGAAAGAGACAGATAGAGATAGACAGGGAAAAAGGCAGACAGACAGAGACAGACAGACAGACAGACAGACAGAAAAAGAGACAGATGCATACAGGGAAAGAGACAGAGACAAACAGTCAGAGAAAGACGGAGGAAAAGGCAGACAGACAAGGAAAGATACAGGGAAATAGACAGACAGGGAAAGAGACAGACAGAGAGAGACAGGCAGAGAAAGACAGACAGAGACAGACAAAGACGTACAGAGACAGACAGGGAAAGAGACAGATGGGGAAAGAGACAGACCTGGAATGAGAAAGACCTAGAAAGAAACAGACGGGGGAAAATACAGACGGGGAACGAGACAGGCAGGGAAAGAGACTGACAGACACAGAGATAGAGAGAGACAGAAAAACACGGAGATATAGACAGACAGACAGACAAAGATATAGAGAGAGACAGACAAAGAGACAGTCAGAGAGATAGACACAGACAGACAGGGAAAGAGACAAACAGAGATAGACAGGGAAAAAAGGCAGACAGACAGAGACAGACAGACAGAGAAAGAGACAGAGACAAACATAGACAGACAGGGGAAAAAGTTAGACAGACAGGGTAAGAGACAGACAGTAAAAGAGACAGACAGGGGAAGAGACAGACAGAGAGATACAGGCAGAGATAGACTGAGACAAACAAAGACATACAGAGACAGACAGGGAAAGAGACAGACAGGCAAAGAGACAGACAGGGAAAAAGACAGAACTGGAATGAAACAGACCTAGAAAGAGACGGATGGGAAAAGAGACAGACCTGGAACGAGACAGGTAGGTAAAGAGACTGACAGACAGAGATAGAGAGAGACAGACAGACACAGTCATAGAGACAGACAGAGATAGAGACAGACAGACAGACATAGAGCAAGAGACATACAGACAGAAAGAGAAAGACAGACAGACACAGAGATAGAGAGAGACAGACATAGAGACAGACAGAGAGATAGACACAGACAGACAGACATGGATAGAGACAGAGACACACATGAATAGAGACAGAGACACACATAGATACAGACAGACAGACAGACAGAGACAAACTCACAGAGACAGACACACAGAGACACACACAGAGACAGATACACAGAGACACACACAGAGAGAGACACACAGACAGACAGGCAGAGACAAACAGACAGAGACAGACAGAGACAAACAGACAGACAGACAGAGACAAACAGACAGAGTCAGACCTCGACAGACAGAGACAAACAGGCAGAGACAGGGAGAGATACAGAGAGACAGTTACTATCCCGGTCAACGCCCAGGTACTACAGCTAATTTGTTATATAGACGTTGTACAGTTGAGGACAATTATTGTAAATGATGACACTTTGAACTTCTACCACTTGAGTTATATGTAGCCCTTACATGAATCCTTGTCCAGATAATGTTTTATACTTTGTTCTGATACAGTGACACCAAAAAATGGCTGATTGACAAAGAACATTGTTGTTCTATAATACAGTCATATAAAAAAGTTTGGGCACCCCTATTATTGTTAACCTTTTTTCTTTATAACAAATTGAGTTTTTGCAACAGCTATTTCAGTTTCATATATCTAATAACTGATGAACTGAGTAATATTTCTGGATTGAAATGAGGTTTATTGTACTAACAGAAAATGTGCAATCCGCATTTAAACAAAATTTGACCGGTGTAAAGTATGGGCACCCTTATCAATTTCTTGATTTAAACACTCTTAACTACTTTTTGCTGACTTACTAAAGCACTAAATGGGTTTTGTAACCTCATTTAGCTTTGAACTTGATAGGCAGGTGTATCCAATCATGAGAAAAGGTATTTAAGGTGGCCACTTGCAAGTTGTTCTCCTATTTGAATCTCCTATGAAGAGTGGCATCATGGGCTTCTCAAAACAACTCTCAAATGATCTGAAAACAAAGATTATTCAACATAATTGTTCAGGGAAAGGATACAAAAAGTTGTCTCAGAGATTTAAACTGTCAGTTTCCACTGTGAGGAACATAGTAAGGAAATGGAAGAACACAGGTACAGTTCTTGTTAAGCCCAGAAGTGGCAGGCCAAGAAAAATATCAGAAAGGCAGAGAAGAAAACTGGTGAGAACAGTCAAGGACAATCCACAGACCACCTACAAAGACCTGCAGCTTCATCTTGCTGCAGATGGTGTCAATGTGCATCGATCAACAATACAGCGCACGTTGCACAAGGAGAAGCTGTATGGGAGAGTGATGCGAAAGAAGCCATTTCTGCAAGCACGCCACAAACAGAGTCGCCTGAGGTATGCAGGAGCACATTTGGACAAGCCAGTTACATTTTGGAAGAAGGTCCTGTGGACTGATGAAACAAAGATTGAGTTGTTTGGTCATACAAAAAGGCGTTATGCATGGAGGCAAAAAATCACGGCATTCCAAGAAAAGCACTTGCTACCCACAGTAAAATTTGGTGGAGGTTCCATCATGCTTTGGGGCTGTGTGGACAATGCCGGCATCGGGAATCTTGATAAAGTTGAGGGTCGCATGGATTCAACTCAGTATCAGCAGATTCTTGACAATAATGTCCAAGAATCAGTGATGAAGTTGAAGTTACGCAGGGGATGGATATTTCAGCAAGACAATGATCCAAAACACCGCTCCACATCTGCTCAGGCATTCATGCAGAGAAAAGGAACAATTACAATGTTCTAGAATGGCCATCCCAGTCCCCAGACCTGAATATCATTGAAAATCTGTGGGATGATTTGAAGCGTGCTGTCCATGCTCGGCGACCATCAAACTTAACTGAACTGGAATTGTTTTGTAAACAGGAATGGTCAAATATACCTTTATCCAGGATCCAGGAACTCATTAAAAGCTACAGGAAGCGACTAGAGGCTGTGATTTTTAAAAAAGGAGGATCTACAAAATATTAATGTCACTTTTATGTTGAGGTGCCCATACTTTTGCACCGGTCAAATTTTGTTTAAATGCGGATCGCACATTTTCTGTTAGTACAATAAACCTCATCTCAATCCAGAAATATTACTCAGTCCATCAGTTATTAGATATATGAAACTGAAATAGCTGTTGCAAAAACCCAATTTGTTATAAAGAAAAAAGGTTAACATTAATAGGGGTGCCCAAACTTTTTCATATGACTGTATAAAGTGTTAGGGCCTGTGCACACGGTGTGGTTGTTCATGCGTTTTTTGTGAAATCTGCACAAAAATCTTCATGCCTATCTTGAAGGCAGAAAAGTCTATGAGATTTCTAAAGTGCTGTGCACACGTTGCTTTTTCTCTTTGCAGATTTGGTGCAGAAAAAAATCTGCAGCATGTCAGTTGTTGGGGTGTTTTGTCCTGCAATTTTTAGCCCCTCCAGCCATTAACTTCACTAAAAAAACACATTGGGAAAAAAAAGCGCCAAAACAGCATTTGCTTTTTGGTGCGTTTTTCTGCCAAAAGGTGCAGATTTGCTGCTGAAAATTACTGCACAAAATCTGCAGCGTGTCCACATACCCTTAATGTGAAATTCTGTTAAAAAATTAAATTTTTTAGTATATAATATTTACCAACTATATTGGGAAAGACATGTAACCTAAGGGCATGCGCAGAGAGAAGCTGCTGGGGACTCACCTGTCCAACTAGTCTCCAGCGCAGCTTAGTCTTCAGTAGCTGTTAAAGCATCACTCCAGCATTTTTTTCAGAGCTTTAAACCCAGGTCCCCTGCCCTGTGTCTAATGCCGGCGCCACACGGTACGATATATTGGGCGATATGTCGGCGCGGTCACGTCGTAAGTGTGCACATCCGGCATCGTTTGATATATCGTAGCGTATGACAGCTACGAGCGATGGTGAACGAGCAAAAATACTCACCTTATCGTTGCTCGTTGACACGTTGTTCATTTTCAAAAAGTCGTTTCTTCTTCTTTGCGCCGGTTGTTCATCGTACCAGTGGCAGCACACATCGCTCTGTGTGACACCCCGGGAACGATGAACACAGCTTACTGCGTCCCGCCGGCTATGCGGAAGGAAGGAGGTGGGTGGGATGTTTACGTCCCGCTCATCTCCGCTCCTCCGCTTCTATTGGTCGGCCACTGTGTGATGTCGCTGTGACGCCGAACGTCCCTCCCCCTTCAGGAAGTGGATGTTCGCCGCCCACAGCGAGGTCGTCCGGAAGGTAAGTGCGTGTGACGGGAGTTAATGACTTTGTGTGACACGGGCAACTAATTGCCCTTGAGGCACAATTGACGGGGGTGGGTACGATCGCTCGTGCGATCGCACGATAGATCGTACCGTGTGACGCCGGCATTATACCCTCTCTCTGGCATTTTCATCTTTTTTTCAGCATCACTCCCCTTTTACGGTGTCATCTTGTGCTTGGAATTTCTGACTGGTGGCCGGAAGTCAGAAGTTACATCATAAGCTTTCAATACAAGTCTCTGAGAGCAAGCAAGAGGCTCTCATAGACTTGTATTGAGTTATCACCTGCAGCGCGTTCTATTAAACTCTGAGCTGCGGGCAGGTGATAAACTTCTGGAGATCAATGGGAGCGATGTTGAAAACAGATGAAGGTGCCGGAGGGTGAGTATAAGTCTAGGGGCAGGGGACTTAAGGGGGCTTTACACGCTGCGATATCGATATCGATATATGTGAAGCCCCACAAGTGTTGTGTCGGTGCATTACCTTCAGGGACTCCACTCGGCTGGATCTGTCTGGTCACAGGTAGGAAACCTTCTTTGTAGTTTGTCGTGACGCCACTCTCAGATTTGCGGTCAGTGGGGACCGCCACTGCAGGTTAAGGGATGCCTGGGGCTGATGGTGGGTGCAGCCAGTTGTAGTAGCCTCCTGAGAGTGAGGCAAGCCCCAGGGCCCTGTGTAGATGTGTAGTACCACAAGTCGCAGAATGACCACACAGGCAGGATGTCTTTCAGGGTTTTTACTCACATTAGATGGCAGGGTGAATAACCCGGGCGTAGCTGAGATGAACCAGGTAGGAACCAGGTATCCTTCAGGCTGACTTTATGAGGGTGACTACTGACTCGCCTTCCTTAGCCCTTGGTGGTTTGGGGTGACCCCGACTTTGAGTCCCTATGGGGGTCACCCAGGGAAGATGCTGCAGCCTCTCTCCCCTTGTTGTTTGCCGTGTGCTTGTTCCCCGGACCAGGCCACTCCAGCCTCTTGCCTCCTATGACCTATGGGCCCTCACTGCGGTTACGTGGCTGCGGCTTTTGTAGTGTTGTGGTGTGGGCTTTAAGAGCCCCACACCGGCAGGTTTAGCAGAAGAAAGTTGAATCTATCCCCGCTTCGGGATCTGCCGCCCGGTTGGGCCTGGTGCTCTCTAGCAGTCTCCTTACTTCCCACTCCGTTGCACTCTCTAGCTGAAGCTGGCTTTCAGGCAGCACTCCTAGTTGACCGTTCTCCCCCGTCAATAGCCACTGCGCGGGCGCTGTTAGACAGCAACAGCCCCACAGGTCTGCTCCTCACTGAGCCCTATGGAGTTCTCTGCTCTAACTGACTCACTGCCCCTCCTCTCCTGTTCTTGCCTACGCCACCTAGCAACCAGACTCTCTACCACACCCCTTGAGAGGAGATGGAGGCTCCACCCCCTCCACTATTCCAGTGAAGGTGAAGGCTTGCCCCCCTCCTGGGATCCCCAGGAGTCCTCTCATGGGTACATGTGTGAGACCTGATCACTATGCGCCTGTGTTCCACACCCCTGTCAGCCTTCTGGATTACCTGTATTGTGCTGTTCCCAGCATGGGTGCAGCACTCAGTGGTGCCTGACCAGGTCAGGGGCGCCACATATATCGTCGGGGTCACGTCGTTAGTGACGCACATCCGTCGCCGTTACCGACATCGCAGCGTGTAACACAAATGAGCGACGATCGATGAGCGCAAAAACGTGAAAAATCATTGCTCGTTGACACGTCGCTCATTTCCTTAATATTGTTGTCTGGTCAGTAGCGATGTTGTTCCTTGTTCCTGCAGCAGCACACATCGCTGTGTGTGACACCGCAGGAACGACAAACATCTCCTTACCTTCGTCCAACGGCAGTGAGGAAGGAAGGAGGTGGGCGGGATGTTATGTCCCGCTCATCTCCGCCCCTCCGCTTCTATTGTCCGCCTGCCGTGTGACGCCGCACGAACCGCCCCCTTAGAAAGGAGGTGGATTGCCGGCCAGAGCAACGTCGCAGGGCAGGTAAGTGCGTGTGACGGGTGTAAGCGATGTTGTGTGCCACGGGCAGCGATTTGCCCGTGTCGCACAACCGACGGGGGCAGGTATGATCGCTTGCGATCTCGCTAGCGAGATCGCAGCGTATAAAGCCCGCTTTAGATTTAAAGCACCTCTCCAGCGGTGAAATAAAAAAGAATGCTGGAGTGGGGCTTTAAAGTGTGTTTTTCTATGAAATACTGCAGTGTTTTAGAGAACATACCTGGCTGAGATCACACAGCCAGCGTCTGATACATGCTGCCCATAGATCAGGCAGCATGTATCAGCTATTAGGTTCACTTTAAAAGGATTTTCCAGGATGACTCTGTTTGTTCCCCTGACAAAGAGCCAATTATGTCTATGGACTGTGTCTGGTATTGCAGCTCATCCTCAATTAAGCGAATAGGTCAGAGCAGCAATTCTGCACACAGCCAAAGGACAAAGAGTGGATTTCTTTTTCTAATCCGTGACAGCCCATTTTAAGCAGTTCTGTCACCAAATATTACAATATAATAAACTGCATACATTATATAGATCTATTATGCCCGATGAGACAAGCGTACTTTGAAAATACATGGCGGAATGGCTACATAACCCATTTTTTCTTACATTTACCTCCTGACATTAAAATGAAAATGTTATGAGTCCAGCTAGAGTAATAAAATGTTCAGAATATTATCAAGATTATACAGATATTTTGAATTGGATTTTCATAGCAAATGCACCAGCCTCATCAAGTCTAATATAGACAGTTTGTGTTGAGACATTTCATGAACTCACCATCATGTGGAACAATTGTCACACTGACTCGTCCCAGGGCTATGGGGTACTCAGTCCCGGGCCGTATATCTACAGGTACAGTTCACTGGGTAGCCATTGCCCGGTTCCGTGACCCTGGGGGTCGCTTGATGGTTATGTGCAGGGGAATATTTATAAAGTTTGTATCGTGACGCCACTTGCGGGTTGCGGTTATGGTGATGGAACCGCCGCTGCACAGTTTCTCACCGCTGGGGCTGATGTTGGTGACAGCCTGGATGTTGGGCCCTCCGCAAGTAGGGCCAGGGCCCCAGGGGGTAGGTGATAGAGTTAGGGGTGGAAAAAAGGTCGGCCACAGAAGGGATTGCAGTGTAACTGGGTTCTTTACTCACAGCAAGTTGATAGCTGGTACCCGGAGGAGACTGGTCCTCATAGCTGGTTCCCTTAGTCTCAGTGCCGGTTTGGTGACCTAGTGGCTTCTTTCCCCTGCACCCTTCTCTAGTTGGTGGGTTCCCGTGGCTTGGAGCGTCTGAGGGGCCCCTCCTGTAGTCTCTCAGTTTTAAGTCCGTACGGCGGCAGTTTGAACCCTGTGGGGTCGGTGTTCCATTCCGGACTCTTGTTCTCCCGTCACTGCTGATGCCCCCGGACTTTACGGTCAGTGAGGTCCTGGATGAACCCCTCACTGTGCAGATTTTATCAGGTCTGCTTGGAGCGTTTGCCTGACCTAGGGCTCTGTACCCCATTGGTCCCGGGAGTACTTCACCGTACTCCACCGGCAACCACACGCCTGGGCCCTCAGGCCACCGTTACACACTCCCGTGTTAGTGCAGTTACGTCCATCTCCTCTAACTTCCACTTACTGCATCTACTGACTGTCTTCCCCCTCCCACCTGGTTGTCGTCTAGTGGACTGGATCGGCTCCACCCCTGGGTGGCCATCGATTGGGTCCAACCCTAGTTTGTTACCAGTCCTTGGGGAATGGGGAAAACTGGGATTATACATGTGTTTTGGTGTTACTGGCACTGGTCTTCCAGGTCCCTGGGGGTAGGCCCTGCACCTTTGACAGGATGCAGTACCTTGTAGCTCCTGATAACTTCAGGAGCGCTACAACACAAATTCTAAAAGCTTCTTAAATTACAACTTTTATTTTCCAGTCTTCCAAAAAAGGCTGGAAAGTGGTTGCTAGTGGCAGGTATTTTATCTTCTGTCTTTAAAAGTTTTTTTATACAAATCTTTCTGAAATAAAATATGGACCCCAATTGCTGAATTCAAACTGAAATTATCATGAGCATACATTTCATGCAGATTATACCATCCAATATCATGAACAATAGGATACATACTTCATCATATCTGCCTTTGACCCGATTTCTTTGTATTTTCAGCCTCCGGGGAGAAAATGTCCCTGAAAGCAGCTACAAGTAACATCACCAACAAAAATGATCCCAAGTCCTTGAATTCAAGAGTTTTCATTGGGAACCTAAACACAGCAGTGGTGAAGAAGAGTGATGTGGAGTCCATCTTCTCTAAATATGGCCGCGTGGTTGGCTGCTCAGTCCATAAAGGATATGCTTTTGTACAGTATCTGAATGAGAGGCATGCGCGAGGTGCTGTTCTTGGGGAGAATGGACGAGTACTGGCTGGGCAGACACTAGGTATGTAGAAGCTGAACTGTGTGCAATATTTATTACATTACTGGCTCAGTATTCTCCATGTATTTTATATGTCCTATGTGTAGTACTCTATTCATTTACTGAACTTTTCCTCTTGCATCAAGATATTAATCTTTTGAGACTAGTGATCATGATGGATTTTTCAATGCACTTAAAGAGGTGGTTCACCCTTTTCATTACTAGCCACATCGATATTATGTTGAGAAACAAGGTTTCTCTTGTGTTACCATTATAGTGTCTCTGAGCGACGCTATTGCAGTCCGCTCACCCCCTTCATGTAACCTCCGAGCTCCATGACCTCTGATGTCTGGTGATGTCACGTCAACTTCCTGTTGACTTGACATCTCGAGGCCAGGCCCCAGTCTTCCTGAGTCACTGGGCTGTGAGCGGCGTTTCACGGCTCATCACAGCCCAGTGTCTCTCGTGCTTGCAGCACTCTGCCGTGAAGGAGTGAGCAGAGTGACGATGGGCTGTGATGAGCGGTGAAATGCTACCCACAGCCCAGTCACTCACAAAAGCCTGGGTCGACCTCGGTGATGTCAAGTGAACAGGAAGTTGACGTGACATCACCAGAAATCAGAGGTCACGGAGCCCGGAGGTCATGTGAAGGGGGTGAGCATTCTGCAATAGCACTGCTCACAAGCACTATTGGCAACACAAAGTATTTGAGAGAAACATTGTTTCTCAACATAATATCAAAGTGGCCACTAATGAAAACAGGTGAACCACCCCTTTAATGATTTTCTACATGACTCAAACTGTTCCCAAAATGCTCCACTCTATTTTTTTTCAATCCTAAGTTCAATTGTATAGTTGATTAAAAATTTGACTGTTGACTGCAAATTCTATCTGAGGTTATGTCATCATGGAACCCGTGTTAAGTCATGTTCACAACAGCAAATTTTTCAGCACTATTTAGATATACAGCTGGTGAATTAAGTATTGAACACGTGTCCAATTTTCTAAGTAAATATACTTCTAAAAGTGCTATTGACCTAACTTTCTCATCAGATGTTGGTAACTACAAATCCAATCAACACAGGCAAAGAAATCAGTCCATAAATGTAGGGATGTGTAATAATGGGAAGTGACACAAAGAAAAAGTATTGAACACATGAAGAAAGAGGGGTACAAAAAGCCATGGAAAGTCATGATATCAGCTGAAATACATCAGTAATTAGAAAGCAATCCCGCCACTTAGTGAAAAATATCTGCTGGTTCAACTTATGGCCTATAAAAGGGTGTCTCATTACCAAGGTGCCACACTAGAAACATCTCATGATGGGTCAAACAAGTGAGCTGTATCAAGACTTTTGCAACCTTATTGTTGCAAACTATACTGATGACATTGATTACAGAAGAATTTTCAAAAAGTGATTTAATTTTCTGATGATAGCTTCCTGTTGTGACTGTCGTTTGTGTGGGTGCTGTTTTGGTACTCCCTCTGGTGGCCAGGAATGGTAGTAGAGCTGAGTCTGAGCCTTTGACTCAGACAGGTGTTGGCGTTAATTGAGAATTAAGAAAGTCCTATTGTAGACAAGCCTGGTGTATATAGGAGAGCACTTTTTGCCTTACTGGTGGTGCGGGTTATAATTTAATTTTCTTCAGTCTTTGGACCTGGCTTGGAGTTCTGTCCTTCCCTTTTTCCCTGTGCAAGACTTCTGCAAATAAGTTTGTTAGGTTTTTCCTTGCTTCCTGGTTTACGCCTTAGGGTGTTTGTTTTTCTTTCTTTTGTTTTGTATCTGTTTTCTTTCAGGTGAAGATTTGCCTTTCTAGTTTGGTGAGCAGGGGGGTTCTGCAAGAAAAGGGAGTCTCTCCCTGTCTAACTTGATTCTTTGTATTTTTGTATGTTTGTGTTCTTTTTGGTATTTTGTCTCTCCCATTATTTCCAAGAGTACCTGATATAGTGGGGGTGAGGTCGTTCGACCTTAATGGCCATTTTACTATCAAAAGATTAGTATTTTTTCTGCAGGATTTTTGTAGTGACCACAATCAGTTTCCTTGCATTTCTTTTCCTTTGTATCTAGTTAGTTGGGCCTCGCCTTTGCTAAATCTATTTTTCCTATCTGTTTATCACTGTAATCTTCATATGTCGGGGCTATCTACTCCTTTGGAGACTTCTCTGAGGCAAGGTAGATTTCCTCATTTCTATCTGTGAGGCATAGCTAGTTTCTCAGGTTGTGATGAGGCTTCTAAAGGGTGCTTCACCCGCTGCAACATCGCTAGCGATTGCTAGCGATGTCGAGCACGATAGCACCCACCCCCGTCGCTCGTGCAACATTTGGTGATCGCTGCCATAGCGAACATTATCGCTACGGCAGCGTCACACGCACATACCTTGTCGGTGACGCCGCTGTGACTGCCGAACAATCCCTCCCTCAAGGTGGAGGTGCGTTCGGCGTCATAGCGATGTCACTGCGGCTCCACTATGCGGCCGGCCAATAGAAGCGGAGTGGCGGAGATGAGTGGGACATAACATCCCGCCCACCTCCTTCCTTCCTCATTGCCGGTGGACGCAGGTAAGGAGATGTTCATCGTTTCTGCGGTGTCACACATAGCAATGTGTGATGCCGCATGAACGACAAACAACGTCATACCTGTGGCAGCAGCGATATTAAGGAAAGGAGCGATGTGTCAACAAACAACGATTTTTGACGTTTTTGCGCTCGTTGATCGTCGCTCCTTGGTGTCACACGCTGCGATGTTGCTAACGGCGCCGGATATGCGTCACTAACGACGTGACCCCGACGATATATCATTAGCGATATCGCAGCGTGTAAAGCACCCTTAAGTGTTTAGGAACGCTCCACGGCTACTTCTAGTGTGGTCTGATAGTTAGGGGATTGCGGTCAGCCCAGGTTCCAACTACTCTTGTTGTTTTTGGTGATTTTCCACTACTGGGAGTTTTTTTGTAATCGTCCACGCTTACCGTATCATAACAGCTTCCCTCTAAAGCGCCACTGCAGTGTTTTGTTTTCAGCACTGGAGTGGCTCTTTAAATATAATTTCACTGCCTTCTGTCATATACTCACCTTCTGCCTACTTCATCGATTTTTGGCTTCGCTCTGGTTGCATGGAGCCATCTTGTGACTGTAACTTCTGACTGACCAGAAGTCAGATGTTACACCACAAAGTCTCGATACATCTCTATAAGATCCAGAACGAGGTTCTCATAGAGTTGGATTGAGCTATGACCTCTGGCATACTCCATGAAACACTGGAGCTGCTGGAAGGGCCCATATCAACAGAGACCAACCAGAACGCTGCAAAAAAAAAATTATGAAGGCGGCAGGGGGGTATAATACAGGGGCAGGGGACTTACATTTAAAGCACTACTCAAGTGTTGCAATAAAATAATACGCTGGAGTGGTGCATGGCTCCATAGTACTAAACTGTAATCTGCAGGGACTCTTTATTTGAGGCTTAACCCCTAAACCACCAATGAAATATATTTCTGTCATCGGCTATGTCCCTGCCTTTGATGCAGGCTCACACTCTGAGCCCATATCTGTACCCCCACTTGATAGCTATTTTAATCAGCAATGAAGTGCCTCTAATAGCCAAGGGTGGATCTCAGATCCACCTGTAGCTGTTAACCAGTTAACTACTATTGTCAATCACTGACAGCGGCATTTAACATGTGCAGACAGGAAGCGCATCATTGATCCAACCCATCGGGTTGCCTGTCACATGTTTGCCCTTGAAGAAGGGACAGGAAAAGCAAAGTAAGCCGTTAGAATCAGATGCTGAACTCTGATGCATTTGTAACATTCTTGCAAAGAATTTAACCAGACAAAGGGCTTAGGCTGGGGTCACACAAGGATATAAAAAATTGGTCCTATTCTCATTCAGAAAAGTGGGATGATTTTCTCCTCACTTGTCACCCTTGAGCTGTCTGTGAAGCTACCACTAGAGGGCGCAGGGACTCAGGTAGGAAAATAACTTCTGAGTGTGGTTAGACAGAAGCCCACTAGAGGTCGCTAACCCAAGAGTAGGGATAATCGATCAGTCAGGGTCTCTGTCGGGATGTCACATCTGTACCTAGGAGAAAACTATCGAAAGTCAAAGAACAGAGCCGAGATCGGATACCGGGAGAGCAAGTAAGCACAGGGGAGGACATGGGGAACACGGCACAGGACAGGGAGGTATGGAGGAAAAGATGGGTAGGAGGGATGGAGGTACGGATGAGAAGGAGGAACAGAGATAAGGACAGGCTGAGGAAATGGAGGTCAGGTCGGAGGGACGGAGGTCAGGTCAGGTCGGGCAAGAGGGATGGAAGTCAGTTTGGGCAAGGGGAATGGAGGTCAGGACAAACAGTATTGGGTAGCAGGACAAGAAACAGAGAACTTCTCACAGGAAAGGAGCATACAGCAGAGACGGAAATATCACTGGCAGTGTCTAGGAGGCAGCAGCAGCAAGATATAGCGGTGTGGCCAAAAGAACGAGGTCAGAATGAACAGGCCCCTCAGAAGAGACCTAAATCCTGGAGGCAGGATACATGCATTGGCTCAGGGGTAGAGCCATGCATGTACAATCCTTTTTTTTTAACTCATTTACAATCATTTACAGGACCATTTACAGTTTCCCATCTTACAGAACTGTAATATACTGTACCTGTAAAATTTGGATACTGTACTGATGGTCCGTATGGCATCCAATTTTTTTCTCGCACTGTACCAATTTTGGAGTAAAATCGCAGCAGGCTGTGATTTTTTTCTCAAGCTGAATACAGCTGAGAATAAAACACAGACCTGCACTGTCTCACTGAATAACATTGGTGTGGGGGCAATTCTTTTTTTAGCAGATTGCACTCATCCAGTTTATCCACCCATATGAGTGAGCCTTTACAGACACTGCAGAAAATGGTAGAACATGTTTAATAAAGACTTTTTAGAAAGTTGCTTAACTACGCTACGCATTTAGGAAGCATAAAAATAATTTAAAAAAGCCTGTGCGAAGGTAAACAACCTTTAAGATTAATGCTAAAATAACTTTTCACAATGTCTTATTATTGTAGTTAATTTATAAAATAGAATTTTATCTGTTGACTTGTATAATATATACCAATAGTCAGCACAGGAAGAGCCTTTTAGTGACGTTGGTCTCAGACTCTGTTCCACGTTCTCTTCCGAACTTCCAAGATCCAATTAGTTTATCCAGGTAAAGAAACGACAAAGCTGAATGTTAAGTTAATAGCTTGGAAGTCAAAAGCATTTTCTTTGTGATCCCTCAACAATAAATCCTATAGAAATCATGCAAAGGACTAAGGTTATGTTCACACAGTGTATACAGTGTGTACGGAAAGTATTCAGACCCCTTTAAATTTTTCTCTGTTTGTATCATTGCAGCCATTTGGTACATTAAAAAAAAATCATTTGTTTTCCTTATTAATGTACACTCTGCACCGCATCTACAGTTATGGACAAAAGTTTTGAGAATGACACCAACATTATATTTTCACATGATCTGTTGCCCTCTGGTTTTTAATTGTCTTTGTCTGATGTTTACATCACATACAGAAATATAATTGCAATCATATTATGAGTACCAAAAGGTTATATTGACAGTTAGAATGAGTTAATGCAGCAAGTCAATATTTGCAGTGTTGACCCTTCTTCTTCAGGACCTCTGCAATTCTACCTGGCATACTCTAAATCAACTTCTGGACCAAATCCTGACTGATAGCTGTCCACTCTTGCATAAGCAATGCTTGCATTTTGCCAGAATTTGTTGGTTTTTGTTTGTCCACCCGTCTCTTGATGATTGCCCACAAGTTCTCAATGGGATTAAGATCTGGGGAGTTTCCAGGCCATGGACCCAAAATCTCTATGTTTTGTTCCATGAGCCATTTAGTGATCACCTTTGCTTTATGGCAAGGTGCTCCATCATGCTGGAAAAGGCATTGTTGGGCGCCAAACTACTCTTGGACAGTTGGGAGAAGTTGCTCTTGGAGGACATTCAGGTACCATTCTTTATTCATGGCTGTGTTTTTAGGCAAGACTGTGAGTGAGCCGATTCCCTTGGCTGAGAAGCAACCCCACACATGAATCGTTACAGGATGCTTAACAGTTGGCATGAGACAAGACTGGTGGTAGCGCTCACCTCTTCTTCTCCTAATAAGCTGCTTTCCAGATGTCCCAAACAATCGAAAAGGGGATTCATCTGAGAAAATGATTTTACCCCAGTCCTCAGCAGTCCACTCCCTGTACCTTTTGCAGAATATCAGTCGGTTCCTGATGTTTTTTCTGGAGAGAAGTGGCTTCTTTGCTGCCCTCCTTAAAACCAGGCCTTGCTCAAAGAGTCTCCTCCTCACAGTGCGTGCAGAAGCACTCACACCAGCCTGCTGCCATTGCTGAGCTAGCTCGGCACTGCTGTTAGTCCGATCCCGCAGCTGAAACAGTTTTAAGATACGGTCCTGGCGTTTGCTGGTCCTTCTTGGGCGCCCAGGAGTCTTTTTGGCAACAATGGAAGATCTCTCCTTGAAGTTCTTGATGATGCAATAGATTGTTGACTGAGGTGCAATCTTTGTAGCTGCAATACTCTTCCCTGTTAGGCCATTTTTGTGCAGAGCAATGATGGCTGCACGTGTTTCTTTAGAGATAACCATGGTTAAATGAAGAGAAATAATGATACCAAGCACCAGCCTCCTTTTAAAGTGTCCAGTCGTGTCATTCTTTCTTAATCATGACTGATTGATCGCCAGCCCTGTCCTCATCAACACCCACACCTGTGTTAATGGAACAATCACTAAAACAATGTTAGTTGCTCCTTTTAAGGCAGGAATGCAATGATGTTGAAATGTGTTTTGGGGGTTGAAGTTAATTTTCTTAGCCAATAATGACTTTGCAAGTAATTGCTGTTAAGCTGATCACTCTTTATGACATTCTGGAATATATGCAAATTGCCATTAGAAAAACTTAAGCAGTAGACTTTGTAAAAATTAATATTTGTAGCATTCTCAAAACTTTTAGCCATGACTGTAGACAAAAAAACCCAGAAATATAGAAATGTTTGCAAATTTTATAAAAAGAAAAACTGAAATATCACATGGTCATAAGTATTCAGACCCTTTGCACAGTGTTGAGTAGAAGCACCCTTTTGAGCTAGTACAGCCATAAGTTTTCTTGGGAATGATGCAAGTTTTTCACACCTGGATTTGGGGATCCTATGCCATTCTTCCTTGCAGATCCTCTCCAGTTCCATCAGGTTGGATGGTGAACCTTGGTGCACAGCCATTTTCAGGTCTGTCCAGAGATTCTCAATTGGGTTTAGGTGAGGCCTCTGGCTGGGCCAGTGAAGAATGGTCACAGAGTTGTTCTGAAGCCACTCCTTTATTATTTTAGCTGTGTGCTTAGGGTCATTGTCTTGTTGGAAGGCGAACCTTCGGCCAAGTCTGAGGTAAAGAGCACTGTGGAAGAGGTTTTCTTCCAGGATATCTCTGTACTTGGCCGCATTCATCTTTCCTTCAATTGAAACCAGTCATCCTGTCCCTGCAGCTGAAAATAGCATGATGCTGCCACCACCATGTTTCACTGTTGGGAATGTATTGGGCAGGTGATGAGCAATGCTTAGTTTTCTCCACACATACCGCTTAGAATTATCACCAAAAAGTTCTATCTTCATCAGACCAGAGAATCTTATTTCTCATAGTCTGGGTTTGAATATTTCCGTACCCACTGTATTTTCTAGCCACAAAGATGTAGCGTTTTTGGTCCCAAAAAAACGCACCCACGTCAAAAATGCATTAAAAAACGCATGTGTTTTTGCTGCATTTTGCTTTTTTTTTACCACATTTTGCCCAATGCATTTTTTAAGTCAAGTCTATTGACTAGAAAGACTCAAAAACGCTGGAAAAATGCAAAAAGAATTGACCTACTGCATCTTCAAAAATGCTGCCAAGATTCAGACAAAAACAGATACACAGTGTAGAGAGCAAATTAAAAATCTCATAGACTTTGCTGGAGGAAGGAAATGCATGCATTTTGGTACATCTTTGTGACCTCAAAAACATACCAACAATGCACTAAAAGATGCACTGTGAGAACATAGCCTAAATGGTTAGTCTCTGGCTGAATAGTTTCTTCATTGGTGGTTGGATTGAGCTAAGCCCCTTGATGAGAGCATGGGGATTAGTAATCTTTTGTCCTACAGCAGACAGAGCAGAGTATGGAGGTTTCTGCTGAAGCCAGTTGTCTTACACCCATACACACAGCAGAGACCTAAGGGTTGCTTCACACACAGCGAGATCGTTACTGAGATCGCTGCTGAGTCACGGTTTTTGTGACCTCATTAGCGATCTCGCTGTGTGTGACACTGAGCAGCGATCTGGCCCCTGCTGTGAGATCGCTGCTCGTTACACACAGTGCTGGTTCGTTTTTTTATTGTTGCTCTCCCGCTGATAAGCACACATCGCTGTGTGTGACAGTGAGAGAGCAACAATCCTGAATGTGCAGGGGCAGGAGCCGGCGTCTGACAGCCTGCGGTAAGCTGTAACCAAGGTAACATCGGGTAACCAAGGTGGTTACCCGATATTTACCTTCGTTACCAGCCTCCGCAGCTCTCACGCTGCCAGTGCCGGCTCCTGCTCCTTGCACACACTAAGCTAAGCGGTGTGCGCTGGTAACTAATGTAAACATCGGGTAACCATACCCGATGGATGTTTACCTTAGTTACCAGTGTCCGCAGCTTCCAGACGCCGGCTCCGTGCAAGCGCAGCGTCGCTTGCACGTCGCTGCTGGCTGGGGGCTGGTCACTGGTCGCTGGTGAGATCTGCCTGTTTGACAGCTCACCATGTAGCGACGCAGCAGCGATCCTAACCAGGTCAGATCGCTGGTGGGATCGCTGCTGAGTCGCTAAAGTGTGACGGTACCCTAAGGAAATGGCTGACCCTTGGAGATACGCAAAAAAGATTTCTTTATATAGTGCTCAGTTTATTTACAATATGAGTGAGACAAATTAGGATTAAGGAAAAGGAGATTATGGGATATTTTACTTACTCAAAAGCTATAGGTTATGCTCCATTAGAAAAATCATCAACGTAACCAAAAGTCCACTGTCAAAAGTAGAGCAGGGGAACGAAAGGTTTATCTTCAGAAGTACGTGAGCAAATGTCCCTCAATGTGAGTACAGCCAATGTGTCCGCCAGATGCAAGTGACATTATGTGTGAACAACTAAGGTCACTTTGTAAATATGAAATAAGTAGATGTGAACATGTTTTCTTCTTTATGCTTGAAGGCATTCACACCTCCAGGATTTACCAATGCCTCTAAGAGGTCTTGCTTGTAGAGAAATTTCTTAGCATCTCAGACCATACAGTGGTGTTAACTGAACGTTCAGTAGACATTGGAACTCTTGTATGTCTGAAAATAAATGCTTTTCTTACAAGTAGTAACCAAAGGCCAACCTCAATACTTCATTCTATTTTTTTTGACTAGTTATTGAGAGCCAGAGACCTTTTTCCTTTGAGATACTTCTGTCATGCTAAGCCCATTGGGTCTCGCTTCTGTCATTGGGAGACAATAAACAGCCTGGTCTCCCTTGCTTATGTAGTGGTTATAAAGAAGGTAGATGAAATAGGTTAGAGGAATATAATGGTTCCCTACATCCCATAAAAACATGTTTCTCAAAGTATTGTGGGATTTTCAAGAAAAATAAAGCACATTTTCAAATGCCAAGAATAATTGACTGTCAGGATAACGTAATGTGTCAAAATATTCTGTGGTGGTGAGATAATGCTCGCATGCAATCTTTGTTTCATTGTGTGTTCCTTTCAGATATATTCTCATCTTCTTAGTGAAAGCAATGTCATAAAATTGCTTTTTACTATTTGAGGTAGCACCATTTATTGAAAATAAGACAACTAGGTTCGGATTCAGTAATCCTGGCATTGTGCACACCAGTGTTAATAAATGGATTTAGTGTGATGTTCCGCATCTATAGGGAGGCACACACCACATAATGAATTTGGCGCTTCTCTTACTACTGGACTGGAGTACATTTCTATAGAAAATTACGCCTCTAAAGTGGTGCAATGTCTCCGGAATTAGATGCCCTGTCCATGGTCTGCTCACAGTGGCCTAGCGGGCCAAAACTGGCGCGAAACTGCCAATACTCATAATATTTGTGCATAACTTCAGAGCTGACAGCCAATAACAGGAGACTGGATCAGCTGAAAAGTGCAGACCCCTGTGTCATAGAGAACATCCCACACAACACACAAGGTCTGGAATTAGATCATGTAAAGCTGAGCTACAAATAAGTTTATTTTCAGACATATAAATGTTTATTGTCTCACAACAGCAAAGATGAGACCCATTATGACACTGCCTTTAATTTATATATAAAAATCCTGGTGGTTGGTTCTCTTTAAGTAGCATGGACCTCTTAAAGGGAACTAATGACCAGGATTTTCATATATAACCTAAACAAAGAAGCAACATTTTCCTATTGGCTGAGGCCCCGCCCCTTCTGGTCCCATTGGTATGACCTCACCACATGTCCTGGAAGTGAAAAGTTACATTGATTGTATAATACTTATGCTAATTCTAACAGGGGGAGGGGATAACTATGCATACCCCCCAGATATTTTCTACTTCTCAGCTGCTGTCACTCAAGCAGCTGCCAATTTTATAAACTTTAGTTTCCTGAATTTCAAAACCTAAACAACCGAGGTGACCACTAATTGTATGTAGAGAATCAGCCTGATAGTGCCAGTATAGCACTGGCTTTAGGTTATATAGGAAAATCCTGTGGATTGGTTCCCTTTATAAATTATATGCATCATACTCATGTGAACCCTTTCATTAACCCCTTAACAACCACGGACCGTAACATTACATTCTAAGCCATATAGGTGTAATCACCTGCGGCTGCTACGGGCAACCGGCGGGGATCTGTACACATGTCAGCTGATTTGAAAAGCTGACATATGTGCCTCACAGGCACAGGTGGATCTGCGATCCACTCATGCCTGTTAACCTCTTAAATCGCACTGTCAAAATGTAACAGCGAGATTTAAATGTCGTCATGGTAAATCTTCACTCACTTGGCTCCATCATCGGCACCGTGACATGATCACTGTGAGCCGATGGTTGCCAGGGTAGCACAGGGTCATGTGATGACTCCTGTAGTTCACATGACTCACTTTCTGTTTCACCCGTCCGAGTGCTGCCTGTAACATGAGGTGAGCATTTCTGGTGATCCCAGTTGTGTAGTTGTGATCAACAGAAATGAATGGTCGATCAGACTGCTGATCCTTATAGCGCCCTGTGGGGACAAGTAAAATAAAAAATAAAGTAAAAAAAAGTTTTAAAAAATTAATAAAAAGCAAACAAAAAATAAAAGTTCAAATCGCCTCCCATTCGCCCCATTGAAAATTAAAGGGTTAAAAAAATAAAAAATATATAAACATTTAGTATTGCCGTATTGGTAAAACTTATGGATTCATTTAAAAGTACAACTTGCCTCCAAAAAAACAAGCCCTTATATGGCAAAATTGACAGAAAAATAAAAAAATTCCGACTCTTGTAAAAAAGGGAGCAAAAAAAAACCAAACGGAAAATTGGTCGGGGGTGAAGGGGTTAACAATGGGGTGCAAAATTCCAGTATTAATGAATAATCTCTATTTTATGTACTTCATCATTGATATAGCATAGTGGTATCTAACAAATATTGAAAAACATTTTCTGGCAGATGTCAACCTCTGATACAAGCTATGTGTAATATGCAAGCTTCAGTATATATTCAAGAAGGCCAACCTTGTGCACCAATTAAAAGTGATATTTCCTACAGAGAACGATATAGGAGCACAAATAACATGACTAGATTGTTCAAATAGTTAATAAAATATGGTAATGACGTTTATGTGCATTGCACCAAGGGCACAATTATGTGTCTTCTTAATAGGCAGCAGTGTATGAAAATAGTCTTATTGGGGTGACAAGGAAGTTGCAGGTACTTTGCTTAGGCATTCTAAAAGGCAATATTAGCTAAAAATTCAACATTCTCAACACAAGCAAGGGTCCAAAAATGTGAACATGCTGTGAAGGACTAGGTGGGGCCCATTATACTATATGGATGGCTTTGTGGGGCCATTAAAATATTTAAGGATGCTTTACACGCTGCGACATGGCTAGCCATGTCGCAAGTGTTAGCACCCACCCCCGTTGTTGGTGAGATATGTGGTGATCGCTGCCATAGCGAACATTATCGCTACGGCAGCGTCACAAACACATACCTGCTGTGCGACGTCGCTGGAGACACCGAACATTCCCTCCTTCAAGGGGGAGGTGCGTTCGGCGTCACAGCGACGTCACAGCGGCGTCACTAAGGGGCCGGCCACAAGCAGAGGAGGGGAGGAGATGAGCAGTCGGAACATGCCGCCCACCCTTCCTTCCTCATTGCCGGTGGACGCAGGTAAAGAGATGTTCGTCGTTCCTGCAGTGTCACACGTAGCTGTGATGCCCTGGCAAAACCAGGTAGTCACTTAGGCCCCCTATCGCATAACACCTTCCCTCACTAGAAAACACACAGAAGACCAGAAACCCTAGTCACCCCCCCCTTAGGGACAGACAGACACACCAGTGGGCATGAAAAGGTGGTTGGGACACGCCCACCCAGGGGTCTAGACAGTTCGGGGCGGGAAAACAAGCGGATTAGCTTTGAGTTCAGTTTGGAGAGGAGTGTGGGCTGGAGCTGTGTAGCTCCAGCAGGAAGTTCAAGTTGAACGGTACCAGGGTAGGAGCACTGGTGCCTCTGGCTAGGAGGCAGACGGGGGTCTCCGTCAGCAGGAGACGGGAAGATGGCTCAGCAGAACCGAGGTGGACCGGGACAGGGTTGTAGCCCACCGGTACCGAGACGGGGAACAGACCCGGAAACCGTAGCACAAAGGGGGGTACTCGGACCCTGAATCCAGAAGCTGAACCAAGCGGACTGGTTAATTCATCGATTGAGGCCAGGACTCGAGGTCCTGTCCCACCCAAAGTCCCTCATAGAAAACAACAACCCACCGATAGGGATAGGAGGTCACCGCTAGGGCCCATAGATCCCACGGGCCAGCGTCTGCGGGCATGGCTCCTTAGGCCATATCCAGCTGGGAGCGGACTCCTGAGTTTCACGCTAGGAAGTCCACCTTACACAAACTGTGCAGAGGAAAAGGATAGAGACCACCAGCCGTGTGGGGGACCCGAATGCAACCGGCCGCGGCACCGGCCACAATCACCTTGGTTTACCAGAGACTTGTGTGGTTTATTAATAGTGAGTACACCAACACTCCCTGCGGTCGCTTTACCCTGCACTGAGACACCGGGTCCCGGGGCCACCATCCCTACCCACGGAGGGGTTAACAACTAGCTGCCACAACATCTTCCCCGGGTGCCCCACAGCAGCAGCGGTGGTGTCCAGCCTCACCACACACCGTGGGTGGCGTCACAAACTTAATACGGCCTATCCCGTACATCTATGTCCCCCTTTTTATTCGGCGTGTCCGCAAGACCACCGGGTCCGGAGACCCTCGAGCCACCACCCCTGAAGGCCCGAATCCAAGTAGCGCCGGCTGCTGGCACGGGGGCGGCACATAGCGATGTGTGGTGCCGCAGGAACAACGAACAACCTCGCTACTGACCAGACAATGATTTTTACTAAATGAACGACGTGTCATAGACAAACGATTTTTAACTCTTTTGCGATCGTTTAAGGTCGCTCCTAGGTGTCACATGCTGCGATGTCGCTAACGACGCCGGATGTGCATCACAAACACCGTGATCCCTACGATATATCATTAGCGATGTCGCAGCGTGTAAAGCACCCTTTAGACTGCTATAAGGGAGCCCTTATACTTTATCTAGAGTTATTTGAGGGCCATTATACAGTATGCAAGCATATATACAGTGTGAAGGCTTGTGTGGGGTCTATTATACTGTGCAGAGGGCTGTGTGGAGGCCATTATACTGTTTGGAGGGATAGAAGGGGACATTATACTGTATGTAAAGCTATTATACTGCATGGAGGGCTTTGTGAGGGTCACAGATGGGGATCTTAGGGCTCATGCGCACGTTCCTTTTTTTTTTTGCGTTTCCGCAGCGATTTAAGCTGCAGTGTCACATTGTCAAAATGCATGCATTCTGCTTCCCCAGCAAAGTCTATGAGAATCATGCAAAATCCATGCGCACGATGCTTTTTTGAACTCAGCATTTTGAAAGTCAAAAATTTCACAAAATCTCTGCATTTAAAAATGGAGCATGTCAATTCTTTTGAGCGTTTTGGCAGCGTTCTACACCCATTGAAATCAATGAGTTGTTGAAAAACGCTACCAAAATGCTAAGCAGTGCGTTTGCACTGCATTTTTGTTGCGATGCGCATGTTTATTTGACATAACAAACGCAGGCCTTTCTGTCTCTCTCTCTCTCTGTCGGTCGGTCTGTCGGTCGGTCTGTCGGTCGGTCTGTCTCTCTCTCTATGTCACTATGTCTCTTTCTCTCTGTCCATGTCGGTCTCTCCCTCTCACCCCCTCTCTCATACTCACCAATCCACGATCACCGGTGCGGCGCTGCACGGCGTTCACACTGTGGCGGCTTCTCCTCTTTTGAAAATGCCGGCCGCTCATTATTCCATTCCGTATTCCCTGCTTCCGCCACCCTTGATTGGTTACAGTCAGACATGCCCCCACGCTGAGTGACAGCTGTCTCACTGCAACCACTCACAGCCGCCGGTGGGCGTGTCTATATCGTGCAGTAAAATAAATAAATAAAAAATAATTAAAAAAAAACAATGTGAGGTCTCCCCCAATTTTGATACCAGCCAGGGTAAAGCCACACGACTGAAGGCTGGTATTCTCAGGATGGGGAGCTCCATGTTGTGGGGAGCCCCTCAGCCTAACAATATCAGCCAGCAGCCACCCGGAATCGCCACATCCATTAGATGTGACAGCCCTGTGATTCTACAGCGGCTCATCCCGAATTGCCCTGGTGCGGTGGCAATCGGGGTAATAATAGGTTAATGGCAGCAGCCCATAGCTGCCACTTAATCCTAGGTTAATCATGGCAGGCGTCTCCCCGAGATACCTTTCATGATTAACCTGTAAGTTAAAGAAAATAAACACACACATCCAAACAATCCTTTATTTGGAATAAAAGACAAAAAAAACCTCTTTCACCTCTTTATTAATCCCCAAATTTTCTCTAGGTCTGACGTAATCCACGCAAGGTCCCACGACTCTTTCAGCTCTGCTAGATGAAGCTGACAGCGAGCGGCCACAGACCACGACCGCTTTCTGTCAGCTCCAAGCAGCAACTGAAGTGAGCCGCGCAATCAGTGATGAAGTCACTCAGGTTACCCGTGGCCACCGCTCACAGGTGGAAGACTCCAGCTGTGGCCGCGGGTAACTTGAGTGGCAGCACCGCTGATCGCGCTGCTCACTTCAGTCACTCAGGGAGTTTGCGGTCACCACTGAGTCCTTCACGGGTGACCGCTAATCAGGACGTGACACACAGACAGAGCCGCGGGATGACAATGAAGTCTGGTGAAGTTTATCCGAGTTCTTTCTCATCGCTCGGCTCTGTCTGTGTCTGCTGTCAGCGGGCATGTAGCAGAGCTGAATTTCGGGGGGACCGCACTGACAAAAATGCATTCAAAACACATGTAAACTGCATGCAAAATTCATCCAAAATATATGCGTTTTGGATGCATTCTTTTTCTCAAAATGCAGTGTCAAGTCTGCCAGCGGGTGCGCTTTTTTCTGCACTGGTCAGGAAGCAGTGTGCGCACGAGCCCTTACTGTGTCAGGGTCACCATTCATTGCCAGGGTAGTTGAAAGGGAGTACAGTAGGGTCATCATACTGTGCATGTGGAGGGTACAGTGGAGGATTTTACTGTGGGAGTATCATATAGTGTTTGTGGGGCACTTTTGTTGTCATCATACTTTATGGCTGCAATGAAAAAGGAATCTCGGGGCTGCAATAGCAAAATTACTTTGCAAGGGCTGCAAAGTTTTAAAATATACTCTTCTGTGGCCGAGCTGAATATTATTATTTTTCTTTGGGGGGGGGGGCCTCATTAGAAATTTTGCTATGGGGCCCCATGATTTCTATGCACGCCCCCGGCTAAAAGAAGTGATACCTTGATATCTTCGAACCCATTTCTTATCCCAGAGAAATTCTCATTTTTCCTATAGGTATATGAACTCTTCCGGGCTATGGGCTGGGCACTGGTCTTCCTGTGAATCTGCCACCAGAGCTTATTTTAAATAAAAGAGGTCATTATCAATATGACATATAATGGCCGCACTTTGCTCTCCTGATACTGCAGAACTGTGTGTGATTATAACTGACACTTCTGCAGGTTCCTCCCAGTGCAGCTAATGGTGCAATATTGTTACATTTCAGAGCTGTGAGAGCTGCAGCTGACAAAGTTCAGTTCTACTGTCCTGTGCTAGTTACGTGTTTCACACTGGTAATGCTCCCTGTCATTAGATCTGTGTCTGGCCCATAGCCTGGAACAGCTCATTTACATATTAAAAATACATGAATTTCCCTTGTAAGTAAACATTGGATTGCAGATATCAAGCTATTGTTTTATTGAGTTTCCTATGATCTGCATGCTCATATAGACTTTTTAGCAAGGTTGATGCTACTGACAAATTCCCTTTAATAAGAGCCTATTATCCTCTTCATTAGCTAGTGCCTACAGTGAACATCAGAGCCAGACGACAGAGCAATAAAAGAGATGGCCTGTGTGCAGCCCCCAAATGCTGTGTGCAGCCCCCAGTGCTGTGTGCAGGCCCCCCAGTGCTGTGTGCAGCCCCTTCCAATGCTGTGTGCAGCCCCTTAGTGCTGTGTGCAGCCCCCCAATGCTGTTTGCAGCCTCCCAGTGCTGCGTGCAGCCCCTTAAAGCTGTGTGCAGCCCCCCCATGCTATGTGCCGCCCCCCCAGTGCTGTGTGCCGCCCCCCAGTGCTGTGTGCCGCCCCCCAGTGCTGTGTGCCGCCCCCAGTGCTGTGTGCCGCCCCCCAGTGCTGTGTGCCACCCCCAGTGCTGTGTGCTGCCCCCCAGTGCTGTGTGCTGCCCCCCAGTGCTGTGTGCTGCCCCTCCAGTGCTCTGTGCAGCCCCCCCAGTGCTTTGTGCAAACCCCCAGTGCTG
Source organism: Anomaloglossus baeobatrachus (assembly GCF_048569485.1). Lineage (NCBI taxonomy): Eukaryota > Metazoa > Chordata > Amphibia > Anura > Aromobatidae > Anomaloglossus > Anomaloglossus baeobatrachus. The sequence goes on from NC_134357.1 coordinate 358,841,575, forward strand.
TTTATCACCACCAGTGTTGTGTTCCCTCCAATGCTGTTTACCACCCCCAGTGCTGTTTGCCCTCCCTAGTGATGTCTGTACTCTGCAATTGCTGACCGTGCCACCCTAGTGATGTCCATGCCCCACTAGTGATGTCCGTGCCCCCTAGTGATGTCTTTGTCCCCCTAGGGATGTTCATGCCCACCTAGGGATGTCTGTGCCCACCTAGGGATGTATGTACCTCCCGAGTGATGTCTGTGGCCCCCTAGGGATGTCTGTGTACCCCCCTAGGGATATCTGTGTACCCCCCTAGTGATGTCTGTGTACCCCCCTAGTGATGTCTGTGTACCCCCCTAGTGGTGTCTGAGTACACCGATAGGAGAGAGTAGGATAATAGGAGGAGTAGCTGGGTGGAGAGGAGTATAATAGGAAGAGTAGTCCTGGGGGGAGAGGAGGATAATAGGAGGAGTAGTCCTGGGGGGAGAGGAGTATAATAGGAGGAGTAGTCCTGGGGGGAGAGGAGGATAATAGGAGGAGTAGTCCTGGGGGGAGAGGAGGATAATAGGAGGAGTAGTCCTGGGGGGAGAGGAGGATAATAGGAGGAGTAGTCCTGGGGGTAGAGGAGTATAATAGGAGGAGTGGTCCTGGGGGGAGAGGAGGATAATAGGAGGAGTAGTCCTGGGGGAGAGGTGTATAATAGGAGGAGTAGTCTTGGGGGGAGAGGAGTATAATAGGAGGAGTAGTCCTGTGGGGAGAGGAGTATAATAGGAGGAGTAGTCCTGGGGGGAGAGGAGGATAATAGGAGGAGTAGTCCTGGGGGGAGAGGAGGATAATAGGAGGAGTAGTCCTGGGGGGAGAGGAGGATAATAGGAGGAGTAGTCCTGGGGGGAGAGGAGTATAATAGAAGGAGTAGTCCTGGGGGGAGAGGAGTATAATAGGAGGAGAAGTCCTGGGGGGAGGTGTCTATTAGGTGGAGCAGTCCTGGGGGAGGTGTATAGGTACCCAATGTGTGTGTGGCTGAGCGGGCAGAGTGTGGGGGGGCGTGGCCGAGCGGGCAGAGTGTGTGGGGGGCGTGGCCGAGCGGGCAGTGTGTGTGGGGGGCATGGCCAAGCAGACAGAGTGTGGGGGGCATGGCCGAGCGGGTAGAGTGCACGGGGGGCGTGGCCGAGCGGGCAGAGTGTGTGGGGGCGTGGCTGAGCGGGCAACTATGCAAAGCGGTTTCCATAATTACCCAATGTGTATCATGGTTACCAGCGTACGCCGGCTCCGGGACACGTGTGCGAGAGCCGGGGTAAGCTAGTAAGCATGGTACACATCATGTAAGTATTAAAAGCGACAGTGCTGGTTCACTTTTTGTTTGTTGGTCTCCTGCTGTGTAGCACGCATCGGCGTGTTTGACAGCGGGAGACCAACGATCTGAATGGGCAGGGAGCCGGCATATGCTGTAACTATGGTACACAATATTGCCCAATGTGTACCATGGTTAACAGCATATGCCGGCAACCCAGCCGACACATACCCTCACGTTGCTGGGGTTGCCGGCGTACGCTGATGTGGGCTCCCGGGGGTGCAGCACTCACCTGGGAGTCGGGGCTCCGTGTCGGTTCGGGGAGTGCGTGCGGGGGGCGGGGCCAGGCTAAGCGTCCATTGCGTGAGGGGGCGGGGCCTGGCCAAGCGGCCAATGCGTACAGGGGGCGGGGCCAGACAGAGCCGAACGGCCAATCCGTGGGGGGGCGGGGCCAGGCCGAGCTCAGCGGCCAATGCGACGGTTGTCACTGTAACGACATAATTTTGGAGCAAGACAGACAGACAGACAGAATAAGGCAATTATATATATAGATACATACATACATACATACATATATATGCACACACACACGTTTTTCCAAGCATGGCGTCGAGAGTGTGGAAGGTTTGAGGGGTGGAGGCGGAGCTGGGGTGCAGCCTATGCGGAGTCTCAAGGGGGCCCAAAATTTTTGTCAGTATGGGGCCCTGAAATTCCTAGTGGCGGCCCTGCCTAAGACTAATAACTGGTGAAGAGATGGCACCAGAATTAATTAATAGTGTGACGTTTTGTCTTTCACGTGGATGTTGCATTTTCACATATCTAAAATTTGTTGCTAACCAAGTTCACCCCTTGATATCAACACTATTTCATAATGTTAGGGGCCCTTTTGGTTCACATTCATACAGCACTTATTTTAGGATTAGTGATGGGCGGACTCGTAGAAAACCCAGATGGGTGGAGGTAACCGGATTAAAAAAAAATCTGGTTCCGAGCCAGACGCCACTCCCCATATAAGTCTATGGAGACCAGAAACCAGTTATTGGATTGAAAATGGTGGTAGAATGGATTGGGGGATAGAAGCAAGCTTGCTATACTTACAGAGTCTCCGGCGCCGCTGTAACTGCTTCCTTGCCGCTCATTCATTTTTTGATCTGCTCATTACCTTCATTTCATATGCACTGCTTTCCCCGCCCACTGGCATCTGTGATTGATTGCATTCAGAGGCTCCCCTGCCCTGAGTGTCAGTGTGCGACTGCATCCAATCATAGACGTTATGTGCATCTATCGTGGTATAAAAATCAATAAATAAATAAAATATTTGGCATAGGGTCCCCCCATATTATAATACCCAGCACAGATAAAGTAAACGGCTGCAGGCTGCAGCCCCCAGCCTTGTGCTTATCTTGGCTGTGTACCAAAATAAGAGGAACTATATGCAACTTTTTTTTTTAATAAATATTTCAATAAATAATTTTAAAAAATGGCATGGGGTCCCCGCTAATTCTAATACCCAGCCATTATAAAGTCCAACAGCTGGGGACTCGTATTCTCAGGCTGGGGAGACCCATGCCTATTGGGTCCCCCAGCCTAAAAATGGCAGCCTGCAGCTGCTCAGGATTGCCGCATCCATTAGATGCGACAAATCCAGCACTTTATCCAGGTCTTCCCGATTGCCCTTGTGCAGTGGCAATCGGGGTAAAAAGGGGTTAATAGCAGCTCACAGCTGCCACTAAGTCCTAGATTAGTGATGGGGAGGGTCTATGAGACCCCCCATTATCTGTAAGTGAAAGTAAAAAGTAAATAAAAACCAAAAAGCTTTTATTTGAAATAAAATACAAAAAAACACCCTCTTTCACCACTTTATTAACCCCCAAAACACCCCTGCAGGTCCGACGTAATCCAAACGAGGTCCCAAAATGATGCCAGCTGAATTCACAGAGCACAATTGTGGAACATGACTGCCTGCTGTGGCTGGGGACACGTTTGACTGTAACCAATCACAGACGCCGGTGGGCAGAGAAAGCAGTGCATATGCAATGAAGCTAATGAGTGGCCCCAGAAGTGAATGTGCAGCCATGAAGCAGTTACAGCCCACTTGCGTCATTCATATAGTCCATATTTTTCCTTTTTTTCTTTTATTTTCTGAGTTGCCGGATCTGGATCAATACCTGGAATTCCAGGCCCAGGTTTGGCAGTCGGGTACGTTTGAAACTACGCAGATCTGGATTCTTGCAGTCTGGGTTCGCCCATCACTATTTAGGATGTATATGCCTGAATTTAAAAAAAAAACTGCTTTCATTGTATCCATAAACTAAAACAGATAAGACGTAGTCCCCAAAAACAATCAATTCACTAGGTTTTCTTCAGTTTTTACATTGTATTGCATTCTATTTTTCGAAGTAAAATAAAATATAGTTGACCACATTTAAAAAAAATAATTATATATATATATATATATATATATATATATATATATATATATATATATATATAAATGAACATTTTTTTAAATCTATAGCAGTATGTTTCAATGCACTTAAAATGTATACATTTTCCTATCCATGCCAATAAAATATATAGTTAAAGGGAACCAAACATCAGGATTTTGGTATATAAGGTGCATCCAGTGCTGTACTGGCACTATCAGGCACAGGCCGTACATACCATTAGTGGGCAGCTCGGATGTTTAGTCTTTGAAATCCAAGTTTGTAAAGTTTAAAAATTCATCATCTTTTTGACTGACATTTACATCTCTGCTAATAATATCCGTTCAGGTTATGCACATGGATTCCACACCCCCCCCCCCCCCCGCGCCTGTTCCTCCCCCTCTCTGGCTGTATGCAAATTTTCTGTTCAGTAACATGGCGTCGGAGTTGGCGCCTGCGCATAGCGCTTATCTCCGGCACCATGTTTCTGAAGCTAGTCTTGTGCCTCAGAAGGCGGCGCATCCACCCTCGCTTCTTCAGATCTCGTTGTCACCACGGGAGAGCGCGTGGTCACAACAGGACTGGAGAACAGCTGATCTTACCGATTAGCTGCAGCAGACAATATCGTAGCAGACGTCTGCTGCAGCTAATCGGTAAGATCAGCTGTCCTCAAGTCCTGTTGTGACTGTGCGTGCTCCCGCGGTCACAACGAGATCTAAAGAAGCGAGGATGTATGCGACGCATTCTCAGGCACAAGACTAGGTAATGCGGGCTTCAGAAACATGGCGACGGAGATAAGCGGTATGCGCAGGTGCCAACTCCGACGTCATGTTACTAAATAGAAAAATTTGCATAGAGCCAGAGAGAGGGAGAAACAGGCGGCGGGGGGGATCCATGTGCATAACCCGCCCGGATATTATCGGCAGAGGTGCAACTGTCTGTCAAAAAGATGATGAATTTTTAAACTTCACAAACTTGGATTTCAAAGCCTAAACATCCGAGCTGCCCACTAATGGTATGTTCAGCCTGTGCCTGATAGTGCCAGTACTGCACTGGCTGCACCTTATATACCAAAATCCTGATGTTTGGTTCCCTTTAAGAAAAAATGAAGAAAACTGATACTTCTTTTTGTTTTAAAAAAAACCCATATATAGTAGATGGGTACGCTCAACCAAGATAACAAACTTCAGACACATAGTGTGACGAATGGCAATGTTTTGCATACGTTTTTGACATAAAAAAAAGTGAACGTAGCCTAAAAAAATCCTTCCACAAGGCAAATATAGTTCAGGAAGGGTTTAGGTACATTACAAAGAGACTATTACAGCTCTGGCAGTACATCCTTCGGTGGGTTAGAACTGCTTTGGCTGCACAAGGGGGACCTACTGTATATAATATTAGGTTTCAATTAGAGATGGGCAAATAGTAACTGTTTGGGTTCGGATAATGCTTAGCGAATACCGAGTACTATTCCAATATTCATCACAATGCTCAGCTTCCCCATTGACTTGCATTAGGTTCATTATTCTCGACAATTAACAGAATAGTACTTTGGGATTCGTTACGAATAATTCAAACATGAATAGTTACTATTCGCCCATCACTAGTTTTAATGTTATGGCTGACCGTGTACATTCAGGTCTATAAAAGATCTTTGCTTTAAGTGGCTGCCTGATTATCTCTGTTCTCTGGGTCAAATCACTGTCTTCAATTCTGTAAGTGCCACGTGGAATATTCTACAGCTTTAAGTGCCATTAAATTATTGTCCCAACTTTTCTGTCAAGAACCTCAACCTCCATTGTCAGTAAACTTTATTATAGTGAGGAGCAGATTTAAATACGAGTGTTATCACCTGAAAGGTAAAATACAATAGTAGACTTGTTAAAGTGACCCTGTCAGGTGCAATATGCACCCAGAACCACGAGCAGTTCTGGGTGCATATTGCTAATCCCTGCCTAACTGTCCCAGCTTCTATTAACATAAATAAAGAGATCTTTAGAAAAAGTATTTCTAAAGCTCCTTTATGATATGCTAATGAGACCAGCGACTAGTTGCAAGTGCTTTTTTATCCCTCAACTTGTCCACCTTCTTAGCATTTTAGCAAGCCCACAGAAGCATGCTAATGTACAGCCCCCGTGGAAGCAGCTGAGCTGCTCGGATCCGGATTCGCTGTGGCTCAAGGGTCTCCGGACCCGGGGGTCATGCGGCCACTCAAATGAAAAGGGGGGGTATTTACAGGGGAGTTATAGTTCGTGACGCCACCCGTGGTGTGTGGTAATTAGGAGTACCACTGCTGCTGTTGGGAGTACCTGGGGATGATGGAACAGAGCAGCAAGGTGTTGGAACCCTCAACGGGTAGGGGGATACCCCAAGACTCCGGTGAAAGGTGGGAAGTGCCATGGGGATGAAGGGGTCACTCTCATACTCACTCAGTCCATAATCAGACACCGACAACCGGGTAAACCAAGTCTCTGGGTACCACTACTGCTGAGGGGAGCTTGTCCGGGTCCCGTCCCCAAGTGGTGCTGCCTGGTGGTTCGTGACCTTCCTCTTGGCACTTAATTTAGACTTCACCTTGATGGCCCGGTAGCTTGGACCTAGCCAGGCCCCGCTCCTCACTATGGCTAAGTGAGGGAGCTTGCTCTCAGGGCTCACGCTTGGGATTTTCTGGACCGTTTTGGGTGGAAAGTCCTATTCCCCTCGTTGCGCTAATGCCTTGATTTTGGAGTAGGTGGGAACGGATCGTGAAGGCTCCATTCTCAGGTGAATTGTCGGGTTGCTTGAAGCTACTCCCCGACCTAGGGTATGTGTACCCCATCGTGCCTTTGATCCCGGACCGGTGATAGGGCTAGGCTGCCGGCCGTCCTCCTCGACGAGCCCGAGCACCTTGCCACTATCCCCTGAGACTGGGGGTCTGACTCCTTCTAGGCCCAGAGCACCATCTGCAACCTAGGCCGTTACTATGGGAGTCCCTCTCACTACCTCCTCTGAGATCCTCTCTGCTCAAGGGCTTTTCTGTACTCTCCTTCTCCTCTCACTCCACTCTCCTCAACTCAACTGACTACACTTCTTCACCTCCCTTCCTCAACCCCCCAGGTGGGCGACTCTATTCCTCTCAAGCCATCCACTGTGTGTTAGGTGGGTGTGGTGCACGGTGTCTCTAGGTTTTTGATTCGCTGATGGAGGCAACACCACTTAAGTAGGGACCCAGAACCAAAAGGGAGGCAGAATACTGCACGGGAGGGCAGTTTGTGCAGTAACCTGTGACAACCTGATAGTGCAGGGGCGTCACACTAACATGCTATTCAATGCCCATTGCCCAGCTTGATCAGCAATGATGCGCGTACCTGTGTCCATTGCCACCACCTCAGACGCTTGGTTCAGTGCCCATGATCAGAATGCCCGACACTTCCGGTCATGCGCACTAGACCTCTCTAATGCCAGGATGATTCCGGGAGAAGCGGTAGTACACCGCGAAACGGCCGTCAGAGGTCCCCTCTGCTCTGGCTCCCCTGCACCACCATTGTTTTAGGTAAGCGCTCACTCGTAGCTGTAATCCATTTTTGGATATGGGCCACCTGATTACTTGTCAGCATGTTACTTCCATTATAATTAGCCCATACCCACTTTAATGGTTTTGCTATTAATGAACTTTTCCTTGCGCCTCACCTTGTATTATTGTTGTACTGGGTTTCCCCAGTGGGACCCCATTATTTACACAACCTGTACAATTGTGGTCCATGGGATCCAGGTATTTATTCCTTAGACTTGTGCTTGTAACGTCCTACACTATTTCCTTACTATTTATTGACATACTTTAATAAATTTTCTATTTTTGCACTATAAACTCCCTGTGCTCTTGTTTGTTTACATGCTTTTGGAGTGTGCTGACTCATGGCCACACGGGAGGGTTAATCCATACCCTACGCCAGTATGGCCTTTCTGAGACCTTAAGGTACAACCATGAGGCTCCTTGTTTGGATAGTTGTTCAGGAGAAGGATACAAAAAGTTGTCTCAGAGATTTAAACTGTCAGTTTCCACTGTGAGGAACATAGTAAGGAAATGGAAGAACACAGGTACAGTTCTTGTTAAGCCCAGAAGTGGCAGGCGAAGAAAAATATCAGAAAGGCAGAGAAGAAAAATGGTAAGAATAGTCAAGGACAATCCACAGACTACCTCCAAAGACCTGCAACATCATCTTGCTGCAGATGGTGTTAATGTGCATCGGTCAACAATACAGTGCACGTTGCACAAGGAGAAGCTGTATGGGAGAGTGATGCAAAAGAAGCCGTTTCTGCAAGCACGCCACAAACAGAGTCGCCTGAGGTATGCTAAAGCACATTTGGAAAAAGCCAGTTACATTTTGGAAGAAGGTCCTGTGGACTGATGAAACAAAGATTGAGTTGTTTGGTCATACAAAAAGGCATTATGCATGGAGGCAAAAAAACATGGCATTCCAAGAAAAGCACACAGTAAAATTTGGTGGAGGTTCCATCATGCTTTGGGGCTGTGTGGCCAATGCTGGCATCGGGAATCTTGTTAAAGTTGAGGGTCGCATAGATTCAACTCAGTATCAGCAGATTCTTGACAATAATGTGCAAGAATCAGTGACGAAGTTGAAGTTACGCAGGGGATGGATATTTCAGCTAGACAATGATCCAAAACACCGCTCCAAATCTACTCAAGCATTCATGCAGAGGAACAATTACAATATTCTGGAATTGCCATCCCAGTCCCCAGACCTGAATATCATTGAAAATCTGTGGGATGATTTGAAGCATGCTGTCCATGCTCGGCGACCATCAAACTTAACTGAACTGGAATTGTTTTGTAAACAGGAATGGTCAAATATACCTTCATCTAGGATCCAGGAACTCATTAAAAGCTACAGGAAGCGACTAGAGGCTGTTATTTTTGCAAAAGGAGGATCTACAAAATATTAATGTCACTTTTATGTTGAGGTGCCCATACTTTTGCACCGGTCAAATTTTGTTTAAATGCGGATTGCACATTTTCTGTTAGTACAATAAACTTCATTTCAATCCAGAAATATTACTCAGTCCATCAGTTATTAGATATATGAAACTGAAATAGCTGTTACAAAAATCCAAATTGTTCTAAAGAAAAAAGGTTAACATTAATAGGGGTGCCCAAACGTTTTCATATGACTGTAAATAATATGCTAGCACGCCCCAGTGGGCGTGCCAACATGCTAAGAGGGCAGACTAGTTGGGGGGGGGAAACCCTTGCGACTAGTCCCTGTGCTCATTAGCATATCAGAAAGGATCTTTAAAAATACTTTTTCTGAAGATCTCTTTATGTATGCTACTATAGCTTGGGACGGTTAGGCAGGGATTAGCAATATGCACCCAGAACTGCTCGTAGTTCTGGGTGCATATTGGACCTGACAGATTCTCTTTAACGTCAAGAGTATTAGCACCACATTATGTTCAGAATATTGTACTTCACAAAAGCATATGCCCATATGTGCCAGAAAAATGACTTAAAGGGAATCTGTCAAGCTGCTCAAACAGTGGGCATTATGAATCGCAACCTGGCTGAATGATTGGGGCCAGGAATATTATCCTGTGAAATGCTTCGGAGTTTCAGAGAAAATAAACTTTGAAGATCCCTGCTATGGACCTGACCGGTCCGGCATGGCCTTCAGCTCCCTCTTCCCAGAGCTGATAGACATAGGGAGACATAGGGACAAACATGCTAATCCCCACAAGAAGCGCTGGGAAGAGGCGGCCAAGGGCAGTGTTGGACAAGTCTCCTCTCCAGCTATGGTTTCCGGCTGCTGCTTCTATGTCTCTACAATGGTATACATCTCAATGGTGTAGTCATCCTCGGACTCATGCTGACCATAATTTTGGCAGCATGAATCGCCTGAGAGTTCCCTTTATGCTTTTGATCCCTGAAATATTTCCTTATACTTCTTAATGTAACCTCCAAGTATTCATTAAAAAGTCCTTTCTATTAGGCGGGCTTTGCACACTGCGACATCGCAGCCCGATGCTGCGATGCCGAGTGCGATAGTGGCCGCCCCCGTCGCAGCAGCAATATGTGGTGATAGCTGGCGTAGCGAAAATTATCGCTACGCCAGCTTCACACACACACTCACCTGCCGTGCGACGTCCCTGTGGCCGGCGGCCCGCCTCCTTGTTAAGGGGGCGGGTCGTGCGGCGTCACTGTGACGTCACATGGCAGGCGGCCAATCGGAGCGGAGGGGCGGAGATGAGCAGGATGTAAACATCCTGCCCATCTCTTTCCTTCCGCATATCCTACGGAAGCCGCAGTGAGGCCGGTAGGAGATGTTCCTCGCTCCTGCGGCTTCACACACAGCGATGTGTGCTGCCGCAGGAGCGAGGAACAACATCGGACCGTCGCGTCAGCGTAATCATGGATTACGCCGACGCTGCACCGATGATACGATAACGACGCTTTTGCGCTCGTTAATCGTATCATCTAGGCTTTACACACTGCGATGTCGCATGCGATGCCGGAAGTGCGTCATTTTCAATTTGACCCCACCGACATCGCACCTGCGATGTCGCAGTGTGCAAAGCCCGCCTTAGTCTATCAAAGATTGTCATCTTCAAGGTCTCTTACATAATTGGCACTAAAAGACCATCAGGATCTTTCTTTTCATCTACTGGGTATTCTAAAACCTCTGATTTCTATGCACATTTTATTCCCCACATAGCAGTTAGGGAAAGTCGACAGATTATAGCTCCTCTAGTTTCTCCCAAGCAAATATTATAAAACCACAGTGACACTGTGACTTGGTCGCTGTGGACAGAGCAGTAAATCTTCAGAACGACTCCTCGGGATGTTTTAAATCTGTCTATGCGAGGCAATGCAGGATTCTCCACTCTATGAAATGCTTGCCCTCCCTGGCCTGGCAGTGCCTGGCATAATATATGGCAGGTTGTCCTGGGGCTGGCACACGCAGCCATGCTCACATTACTGCTGCGGAGCTGGTTGTCAGCTACATGCCATGATTTGCAGGATAGTGGCTGGATCAAGCAGCTACTAATACATCAGAGAGGCCATGGCAAGGTCACAACTGGAGACATGATCATGAGAACAGAAGACAGAGTATTTATAACATTACACAATGAATGCCAATGTGTGGCGGGCAACTGGCAATCAAAGGCAATGACTTTTAATGGCGCTGCGAGTGACTTATATAGGATCAATTCATTGTCCTTCTTAAAGGAAACTTGTCAGCTAAGGCTGGTTTCACACTACGTTTATTTAACATCCGTCCATAACGTTTTTTTAGCGGAAAAAACGGATCCAGTGCAAATGCGTTTTCACTTCAATGCATTTGCAATGGACTCGCGTCCACCTGCGTTCGCATGCGTTTGCGTGCGTTAGACACAGGATCCGTACTTTTGCGTTATTTTAACATGTTTCAAAAACGCTACTTGTAGCGTTTTTTACCTTTGTCAAAATAACGCATCTCACAGGATCCTTCACATTGCGCCGCGAGCTGCAATGCATTTCAATGAGCGCTGGATCCTGCCTAGCAGAATGTGTTGAGTTGCGTTGTAACAGGATCCTGCTTTTGTACTGAGCATGCCCAGAACCAGTCTCGCGTGATCTGTCTCTCTCTCCTCCTCCCTCCCTCACCCTCTCTATGTCTTTCCCCCTTCCTCCCCTCCCTCTCTCTCCCACCTGAGAGCTGCGGACACTCGTAACCAAGGTAAATATCGGGTAGCCACTCTTCTCTTAGTTACCCGATGTTTACGTTGGTTACGTGTGCAGGCAGCCCTGCTCCTAGCAGCTGCAGACACTCGTAACCAAGATAAATATCGGGTATCCAAGCCCGATGTTTACCTTGGTTACGAGCGTCTGCAGCTGTCAGAAGCCGGCTCCCAGTCTGGCACGTTTAGTTCCCCTCACTCCCGATCACATGACTCCAATGCCCGCCCATAAACATCCAGTGACAGGATCCTGCAAAGTAACACATGCGTTTACATGCGTTTTTTGCTGTAAAAGCAGGATCCGATATTGCAGCAAAAAAACGTTCAGGACGCATGTTAAATAAACGTAGTGTGAAAGCAGCCTAATTCGAGCTGCAGCATAAATCAGAGCCTCACTGCGTACCATGCCTGATGAAGAGACCTGAGTAGTCTTGAAAGCTTGCAATTATTACCATCTTTTCAGTTAGCCATTAAAAGGTATCAACCACTGAGGACTCTCAGTTCTTTTAAACAATTTTTTTATCTGTACTGGCTAACACGGTACAAAGATATATTTTACATGCATGTTTGCAGTCGGGTACATGTTTTAAAGATCCGGCAGAAAGACTAGTCAGGTGCCACACACTAGTCAGGATGTTTTTTTTCAAGCACCACTATGCGTGATTGACAAGTCTCTCTATATAAAGACGAGAGAGATCTGTCAATCAACGACCAGTGTGATGTATCAGAGCAAACATTTTTTAAAAAGCTGACTGCCGAGCATGTTTCTTGGATGACTTCTCTAAAGCTGGTCCTTGGCGGCTTCTCACTGCCCCAATTCCCCAGTCTAGGAGAAGGGATGTAGAGCAGCCACTGAAGACCATTCTCAGACTAGTCTTCTGAGACACAAGTCCCGTTTTATCAAGCCATTTACTTTAAACTTGAAATTAAAATTAAGTTTATTGAACTGTCGCAATATTTTGGGAGTTTTTATTCTACGGCAATCTATGCCAAAGTAGCTGGAGCTGGGGCATGATGAGGCATGGTGATGTGTAACTTCCACCTTACAATTACTCCAGTCCCTGTTTAGAGTAAAGGCCCTGTTACACGCAGCGATATCGCTAGCAAGCGTACCCTCCTTCGTCGGTTGTGCGTCATGGGCAAATCGCTGCCCGTGGCGCACAACATCGTTAGGACTCGTCACACGGGACTTACCTGCCTAGCGACGTCGCTGTGGCTGGCGAACCGCCTCCTTTCTAAGGGGGTGGTTCGTGCGGCAGTTTGTGCGGCGTCACAGCGGCGTCACTAAGCGGCCACCCAATAGAAGCAGAGGGGCGGAGGTGAGCGGCCTTAATATTCCACCCACCTCCTTCCTTCCGCATTGCCGGCGGCCGCAGGTAAGCTGTTGTTTGTCGTTCCCGGGGTGTCACACGTATCGATGTGTGCTTCCTCGGGAACGACGAACAACCTGCGCCCTCAACAATCAACGATTTTTTGAAAAGGAACGATGTGTCAACGATGGACGATAAAGTGAGTGTTTTGCATCGTTAACACTCGCTCGGAGCTGTTACACACAACGACGTCACTAACGAGGCCGGATGTGCGTCACGGAATCCGTGACCCCAGCGATATATCGTTAGATACGTCGTTGCGTGTAACGGGGCCTTAAGGCAAACGCCAGTTGTAAGATGTGCCTAATTCATTAAAGAGGTGTTCTCAAGATAAAAGTTATCACCTATTCTGAAGACAGGAGATAACTTTCCTATTACTGTACACTTTCTGACAACGGGATTTAACGCACGGCGGCAGGTGGATGCGTCATTCCTCCTGCCCATTGGCGCACCCATTATATCACTGCGGTGCACCGATGGGTTGTCATGAAGGCAAAAAGCTGTGGAGAAGAAGCACAATAGGGTCTTACTAAAATAACTGTTAGGTATCTAAAAAGTGGGGAACTCACCTATAGAGGTTGTGCCAGTCACAACCCCTATAACAGCCGATAAATGGGCAAACAGCTGCAGCCCCGAGATGGATGTAGTATATGTAGAAAAGAAACCGGGTATTCAGCTGCGTTATCACCAAACCGAAAGTATTGTTAATTTATGTCTTTTATTCTTTATGCACAGGTCAACGCGTTTCAGGGGTCGCAGCTCCCTTCATCAGGTCGACAGGCAAAAAACATAAATGAGAGATGAGTTGTCATGACAGCCGGGAGTCTGTGCCTGTCAATATGATACTCCCATGAACACTGGCCTGTGGATAACGTTCATAGGAGATTGTGATTTCTAATATACAGTGTAGTGCTGATGCACTGCTGTGTACAGCACAGGCGATTAGACGATCACAGCTTCAAGCCCCCTAAGAGGTCTATTAAATAATGTAAATAGGAAAAAAAAAGTTATAAAAATATGAATAAAATACAAATGTTCAAATCAATTTCCTTTTGCCCCATTAAAAATAAAAGAATAAAAAAATACACATTTTTTTGTATCACTACATTCAGAAACATCTAATCTATCAAAATATTCAATAAATTAATCCTATCAGTAAACAGCAGAATGAGAAAAAAATAAAAATACCAGAATTAGGGTTTTTTTGGTCACACAAGATTGCAATAAAATGCAGTAAGAGGCAGGGTCAAGGAAAATGGCGATACAAGAGCAATTTTTTTTATTTACGCATTTTGGAATTTTTTTCACCACTTAAATAAAAAAAACAACTCTACATGATTGATATCTGCATATTTGCACTGACCTAAAGAATCATAATGCCAGTCAGTTTTACCATATAGTGAACATGGTAAAAAAAATAGCTAAAAACATTTGTGGAATTGCACTTTTTTTGCAATTTCAATGCAGTTGGAATAGAAAGCCACGGACCCACTTGGGGGGAGGGGCGACATGACCAAGGGGGAGGTAGGGAGTGATGGGTTAATAGGGACAGTGGTATATGCCTAATATGGCTTTGGGGGATGGTTTTAGCCGGGGAGGAAGAGGAGGAGCAGGGAAAGGGTTAGCTGGGAGAGGAAGGAGTTACCTCCTCTTCTGTTTCCGGACGCCGAACGATCTGCACGTGCACCTCCATGGCAGATCTTCAGGAGCTCCAGCGTCTGATTCAGGCAGCGGTCGCAGCGCACGGGCCCCTGGCAGTGCAGACCCACATCAGGGCTGCCGGGGTTAACCCGTCGGCGCTTGCCCCTCGTCCCCCCAGCAGCGGCGGGCGCCAGTCGCGGCCCCCCCGCAGGTATTCCCCGGGCGCGGGGGGGGCGAGGAGGAGATGTAAGAGCCCCTCCAGGGACCCTCCGCAGAGTGCAGCGCAGCAGCAGCGTCTGGCTGCTGCGGAGGCCGGCGGGAGGAATCTTCGTTCCAGCCGCGGCGGTCGGGAGGTGGGAGTGGCCAGCACGGGGCCTGCTTCCGGTCCCGGCCTCCGGGCTGGAGTTACTGAGACTGCAGCGGCTCCAGGCCGGGAGCGCGCTCGGCGCAGGAGAGAGGCCAGCAGATCCCCCTGCAGTCGGCGGGGGGACCGCGGGGCTGCACGTGGCGGTAGGTCCGGCGCCGGGGGGGGGTCTGCGGTGCCTGACCCCGGTGCGGCTGAGAGAAGGAGTGACGGCGGGAGCCCTGCGGCAACCGCCGGGTCACTCAGTACCGCTGTGCAGCCCCCGGATGTGGCAGTCTCCCGTGGGAGCGGGAGGACTCGGCGGATGGAGGCCTGCAATAGCCCAGGAGGGCCAGAGGCGACGACGGCTGAGATCCGGAGCCGGGCGTCTGGTCGTCCGCGCCCAGAGGCCCCTTGCAGTCGGCAGGGGGGCGGGCGCAAGAGGTCGAGGCCCGGGGTGCCGGCGCGGGGGACAGGACGGTCTCCTGGGTTGTCACCCCGGGGCAAGAGATGGAGCGGGGATGACTCTGCCCACGCGGCGGCCCTGTCTGGCGGCCGTGGTGGGGGGGGTGCTGCGGCGGCGCCCCCCGGATGTCGGATGGAAGATGAGGCCAGCGGCGAGGAGGGGGAAGAGGCTTTCGGTTCGGAGGAGTCGGATGGACGACAGACGGAGGACAGCGAGGCGGCGGTCTCGGGAGACGCCGAGCGGCGGTCGGGTGAGACGGCCGCGGAGGCGGCAGGGGCTGCGCTGGCGGGGGGCTTCGGGGGGGGGGCGGCTGCGGCTACGGCAGCGCCCGCTGGTTTCGCAGTGTGGAGTCAATTGTTGGGGCTGTTGCAGGGGCTGGCGGCGGCTTCGGGAGCGGGGGGGGAGGGGGGCCCAGGCGCCGGTGGCGGCGTGGGTGGGTGCAGCCGGTTTAGGGGCCTCGGCGGCGACGGGGGGTGACGGAGCGGGTGCGAGTAGAGGGGGGGGCGAAGGGGGGAGTGAGACGGGGGGGGGAAAGGAGAAGGAAAAGGAGAAGGAAAAGGAGAAGGAAAAGGAGAAGGAGGATGAGGTGGTGCGCTTAGATGATAGGGCTAAAAGCGAAGTTTATGTTTGTTTTGAGGGCCCGCTGGGGGCCCATTTAAAGAAGGAGGTGCGGGAAAAAATTTGGAAAGGGGAATATGTGGAGATATTTTCTCTGCTTCCCCTGGAGAAATTTAATTTGGATAGGGTTAAGCCGAGTGATTCCAAAAAGGAGAAGGACGAGGAGGAAAAGCGCCGTTATAGGCTTATTCCTCGGACTTTTGCCAACTGGCTGCAGGCATTTGCGATTTTGGCGAGCGTGGTCGGGGAGAAGGAGCCGGAGCATTGTTCGGCTTTGTTCGGCTACATGGATGCGATAGGGGAGGCTTATCGAGTTTATGGCGGACTGGCGTGGCTGCGCTACGACGAGCAATTTCGGCAGCGGAAGGCATTGCGGCCAGATATGCGTTGGGACCATAAGGATATTTCCTTATGGATGCGATTGATGTCGGCACCGGCTCAGCCCTTTCGGGGGGGCGCCGGGGGTTCGGGGGGGGCCGGGTCCCCGGCAAGTTTCAAGAAAGGTTTGTGTTGGCAGTACAATGAAGGGCAGTGCAGGTTTGGAGCGGCGTGCCGTTTTAAGCATGAATGCTCCGGATGTGGGGGGGGACATAGCTTGTCCAAATGTTTTAAAAAAGGAAAAGGAAAGGCTGGTGATGGGGCTGGTAAGAGGGACGACGCCGGTGATGGTAGAAGTGATGGTTCCGTTTTTAAATAGGTATCCGGACAAGGAGGCGGCGGCGTTGTTAAGTTCTGGTTTTTCGGATGGTTTTCATATTCCGTCGGTTGTTAATGCATCGGTTCCGCCGTATCGTAATTTGCGTTCCGCTCGGGATCACCCGGAAGTGGTGGATGAGAAGCTGGAAAGGGAGGTGGCTTTGGGCAGGATGGGCGGCCCTTATGTCGCCCCGCCGTGCGGGAATTTGGTGGTGTCACCGTTGGGGGTGGTACCAAAGAAGGAGCGGAATAAATTTCGGCTGATTCATCATTTGTCTTACCCGGAAGGGTTATCGGTGAATGATGGCATTGCGCCGGAGTTGTCGGCGGTATATTATGTGTCGTTCGATAAGGCGTTGGACCTGGTTAGGGCGGCGGGGCGGGGTGCATTGATGGCAAAGGCGGATGTGGAAGCAGCGTTTCGGTTGTTACCGGTTCATCCAGATAGTCAGCATTTGTTGGGTTGCTGGTGGGATGGCAGTTATTATGTTGATCGTTGTTTGCCAATGGGCTGTTCCATTTCGTGTTCGTACTTTGAGGCATTTAGTTCGTTTGTTGAGTGGGTGGTTCGGGACGTGTCCGGGCTTACGTCCATCATTCATTACTTGGATGATTTCCTGTGTGTCGGGCCGGCGGGTTCGATGGTTTGTGCGGGTTTGCTGTTTGCGTTGCAAAAAGTTGCGGCCAGTTTCGGGATTCCTTTGGCGCCGGATAAGACGGAAGGCCCGGCGCCGGTGATGTGTTTTCTGGGAATTGAAATTGACACCATTGCTATGGAATGCAGGTTGCCGGCGGAGAAGGTCCGTGATTTGAGGTCCGCAGTGTCAGGGGTGAAAGCGGCGAAGAAGGTGCGGCTTAAGGCGGTGCAGTCTTTGCTTGGAAAATTGAATTTTGCTTGCAGAATTGTGCCAATGGGGAGAGTGTTTGCGAGGCGTTTGGCGACGGCGACGGCCGGGGTACGGTTGCCGGCGCATTTTGTGCGGATCACAAAGGCGATCAGGGACGATTTGGAAGTATGGGATCAATTTTTGCAGCATTTCAACGGCCGGACGCTGGTGATGGAGAGGGTGGCGTCTAACGGGGCGTTGCAGCTGTTTACGGATGCGGCGGGGTCGGCCGGGTTTGGGGCTGTCTTCAGAGGTCATTGGTGTGTCGGGCAGTGGCCACAGGCGTGGCGGGAGAGCGGCTTGGTTAGGAATTTGGCTCTGTTAGAGCTATTCCCCATTGTAGTGGCAGTGGAGCTATGGGGGTCGCACTTTGCCGGAAGGAAAGTGTGTTTTCATTGTGATAACCAGGCGGTGGTGCACGCGATTAACAACTTGTCTGCTAAGTCGGAGCCGGTGGTGGTGTATTTGCGGCATTTAGTGTTGAGATGTCTGCAGTTGAATGTGCAGGTAGTGGCAAGGCACGTTCCGGGTGTTGACAACGAGGTGGCTGATGCTTTGTCTCGTTTTCAGTTCAGCAGGTTTCGGGCGCTGTTGCCGTGGGCGGACGAAGTTGGAGTGGAGTGCCCCGAGGATTTGTGGCATCTGGTGAGGCGGTGATCTCAGACTTGATTCGGAACTCGGTGACCGAGGTGACTTGGTGCCGGTATGCTAAGGTGTGGGCTGAATGGGAGGAGTTGTTGCGTCTGATGTTTGGTGGGGAAAGCGTGGATTACTTGGTGGCTTTGTTGTCATTGGTGAGTACGGATTTTTCAGCCGGGCGATCGGCATCGGCTGTGGCACATCGGGTGTCGGCAGTGGCATTTTGGTTAAAAATGAGAGGGGAGCGTGATGTTTCGCAGGATTTTCGGGTTCGTCAGGCTTTGCGGGGCTTTCGCCGTGGCGTACGGGAGAGGGACAAGAGGCGCCCTGTATCGTTTGGTTTGTTGAGACGGATGGTGGGTGGCCTGAGCGGCATTTGTGAGTCTGTGTACGAGACGGTTCTATTTACAACGGCTTTCGGTCTCGCTTTTTATGGGGCGTTCCGGATAGGCGAGCTGGTGAGCCCGTCCAGGGTGACGGGTGGTGGTTTGATGTTTGAGGACGTGCAAGTGAGCAGTAGTCAGGTGGAGTGCCGGATTCGCCGGTCAAAAATGGATCAGCTGGGCCGTGGTAGATTGGTGGTGTTATATGCGGTTCCAGGAGAGGAATTGTGCCCTGTGCGTTTAGTCGAGAGATTTTTGGCCGTGAGGGGAGGCTTACCTGGCCCGTTGTTGCGGCATTTGAATGGGTCGTTTTTGTCGAGGTTTCAGTTTGTGGCGGTGCTGCGGCTAAGTCTACGTAACGCGGGGGAGCGCCCGGAGGAATTCGGGTCGCATTCATTCCGAATTGGTGCAGCAACGGAGGCAGCCCGTTGGGGGCTTGGAGATGAGGTGGTAAAGCGTATTGGTAGATGGGAATCTTCTTGTTTTCGGCGGTATGTGAGACCGCAGTTGTTGTAGCATCATGGGACTTTGGTTACGTGCGGAAGGTTTGAGGCAAGGGGTGTTTTTTTTGATGTGTTGGTGGTTGTGCTGTTATTGGTTTTGATATTTTCGTTTTGTTTTATTTGTTATAGGGAAGTGCCTGATCTGGATCTTGGGGCACTCCTTCGTATTTTGGGGTGCCCGTCGGGCGGAGGTCCGCCCGAATGGTCGACAGCTGGGTTTGGATCGTGCGCAGGCGACTGTTCGATGGATCGGAGTTCGGGGCATGGAGTGGGGCAGGGTGGTCCCGGAATTTCGTTTCCATTGTAAAGTTGAGCGGCCCCCGGATGTGCTGGTATTGCATGTGGGGGGTAATGATCTTGGTGCCAGGGCGTCGCGGGATTTGATCCGAGACATAAAGATTGATTTACTGCAGTTGTGGAAGCGGTATCCTGGTTTGCTGGTCGTCTGGTCTGACATAGTGACCAGGTTGGCATGGAGAGGGGCTCGGTCGGTGGAGAAGGTTAATAAGGCCAGGGCCCAGGTGAATAGGGTAGTGGCTAGGTTTGTGACCAGGAATGGTGGGATTGTGGTACGGCACAGGGATTTGGAGCCGGCTGATTGGCGATTTCGGAGGGGTGATGGTGTGCACCTCAACGAGGTCGGTCTGGATTTATGGGCGTTGGGTCTGCAGGATGGTGTGGAGCGTGCTTTTGGTGTGTGGCGGGTCCAGGCCACGTAAGGTGTCACGTGGTCTGTCCTGTGGCGGTGGGGGTAGGTCTGGTCCAGAGGTTTGGAAGTGATTGGTGGCTGGACCGGGAGTCATTGTCTTGGTATGGTGGCTCTCGGTTTCCGGGATGTGGCAGGCACGGGGTTCTGCCAAAGTGTGGGGGTCAATCCGTGGGTGATTGGCACCTCGTCTCTGGGTCGGTGTGTTGCGGCCGGGGACAGGGGGAGTAGTAGTAGTGGACTGGGCCTACCCCGGGGGGTATTGTAAATGTTATTGTCTATTGTTACCGTTATGTGGTTGTTTTGGGTCGCCCGTTGGACGGCGTCCCTAAGGTACTAGTCTGTAAAACAATAGGCAATAAAAAGGCTGCTGTGGCCATTTGAACCAAGTCGCATGCAGTCCGTGTGTTTAATTTTAGAGGATAAGGGGGTTTGGTTACACAGACATCATGACCGGAGAATCCTCCCTCAGCTGGTCAAGAAAGCCACGGACCCACTTGGGGGGAGGGGCGACATGACCAAGGGGGAGGTAGGGAGTGATGGGTTAATAGGGACAGTGGTATATGCCTAATATGGCTTTGGGGGATGGTTTTAGCCGGGGAGGAAGAGGAGGAGCAGGGAAAGGGTTAGCTGGGAGAGGAAGGAGTTACCTCCTCTTCTGTTTCCGGACGCCGAACGATCCCCGCCCACCCTCCCTTTGTGTTGTCATGTGGGAGATGTTTTTGGGTAGTTGGGATACCTTTTGTCACAGTAGCGGTGGGGGTAGGTCTGGTCCAGAGGTTTGGAAGTGATTGGTGGCTGGACCGGGAGTCATTGTCTTGGTATGGTGGCTCTCGGTTTCCGGGATGTGGCAGGCACGGGGTTCTGCCAAAGTGTGGGGGTCAATCCGTGGGTGATTGGCACCTCGTCTCTGGGTCGGTGTGTTGCGGCCGGGGACAGGGGGAGTAGTAGTAGTGGACTGGGCCTACCCCGGGGGGTATTGTAAATGTTATTGTCTATTGTTACCGTTATGTGGTTGTTTTGGGTCGCCCGTTGGACGGCGTCCCTAAGGTACTAGTCTGTAAAACAATAGGCAATAAAAAGGCTGCTGTGGCCATTTGAACCAAGTCGCATGCAGTCCGTGTGTTTAATTTTAGAGGATAAGGGGGTTTGGTTACACAGACATCATGACCGGAGAATCCTCCCTCAGCTGGTCATGTTTTTCCCTTTTCCAGAACGCTATATGGTTAAATGAATGGTGTCATTCAAAAGTACAACTCATCCCACAAAAATCAAGGTCTCATATAGCTATATTGGTGGAAAAAATAAAAAAGTTATGGCTTTCGGAAGAAGGGAAACAAACAAACAAAAATAAAAAAAAAAATGAAAAAAAAAACCAAAACGTTGAATGGCCATGGCAGGAAGGGGTTTAAGTTATTGCTGCTAAAGCTGGTTTTACAAGCTATTGACTCAAGGCTTGTATTCCATTTTGTCACATACTATTCGTGCGTTTTAGGCTAGTCTTGTTACATAAATATATACACAATTTAATTTGATGCCTTCTAAGGACCAGTTGTTTTTTATGTCCAGATATATAAAACCATAGAATTCGAAAAGGGTGTATTTAGTTTTTCTCAAGACTGTAAATGCATGAAGACTTTTAGAAGATTCAACATATCTGAATTCTCTCAACAGATATCAACATGGCAGGGGAGCCGAAACCCAACAGACCCAAAGGCCTGAAACGTGCCACGGCTGCACTGTACAGGTAAGAGAACACGTACTGTACACCTTTGCTAAGCCACACATTTTGCATCAGGCAGCAGGAAGGCTGTATTTGACATCTGAACAACTAAAAAAAGAACGCCACCTAGTGATTTTAGTAAAATGGATGCCATACATAGGTGAGCCGGTGATCATGGACAGATGCTGCTGCATGCCGGACAAGGCAAACATCTGACGCCCGGAGGTATTGTGCACATGCCCTATGCTAATTTGCTAATTATTAGGACACATGTACTATACTTGCCAAATGTTGGACTGTTCCCTCTGCGACTTCCCTGCCTGGCACACAGTAGCATGTTTCCATAACCGATGCCAAGATTGAGTTGAAGGGACAGCTGCTGTACAAACCCTATAATGAAAAGAAGCTGCAATACCCAAGCTAGCCCATAGACAGGAGTGGTGCTGATTGTAGTCAAATTAAAGAATTTAAAAAGCACACTTTATTCTAGTCTTTAAAGCTTGTACAATGTGTAGGTACAAAAAATTAAATCGACAGTCACAGGCTCCATTGGTAAAAACCTTTTATCCTTTTATATATATATATATATATATATATATATATATATATTAATGTTTAGATACTGGGGAGTTTTTTGTTTGTTTTTTTAAGTTTTTTTATGGACTATTGCTTTCTCTAGGGGTAACTATTACTTATTATCCCCTTTTTTACTACTGATGTGTGTTGTCCATGATTTGTGATTTTTTTTTATTCATTGTTACTCTTTTGTGACTTTGTGGCCTTGTGTAATTTAGCTCTATGTCGCTCGACCTGTTATCACCCTGCTTGTTTACTTGTCTTTATTCATCATGTTTTATTAATTGTATCATGAATAGGGATGAGCGATTCCGGGTTTGTATTGGACACCTGGTGTCCAAGGCTCGAACTTGAACACTGACTTTTTACGGAAGTCCTTTCAGAGTTCGGAGTTCACGGGCCGTTTATATGCTAATAAAGTTTGTTGAAAGGCTGCAGCGCACCCAATCATCAAGCTTTTCAGCATGGGAAGATGTCGGAATGCTGCTGTGAACAAAGCAAATTAAAAAAAAAGATGTGGGTTCCCCATAATTTTGATAACCAGCATAGGTAAAGCAGACAGCTGCAGGCTGGGGATTCCACGCCATTTTTTAAAATTATTTATTTAAATAATTTAAAAACTGACGTGGGGTCCCCCTCTATTTATGATAAGCAGCCATGGTAAAGTAGACATCTGGGGGCTGGTATTATCAGGTGGGGACGGCCCATGGTTATTTGGGTGCTCCCAGCCTAAAAATAACAGCCTGCAGCTGCCCCAGCCGTGTCGCATCCATTAGATGTACCAATTTTGGCATTTTGTCCTGCTCTTTCCAATTGCCCTGGTGCGGTGGCAATTGGGGTAACATTTTTGGAGTTGATGTCAACTGTCAATTGACAGCTGGCATCAAGCCCAGGGGTTAGTAATGTAGATGCTTCTATCAGACACCCCCTTTCTTGTCCCATGAAGTTTGCAGTTAAAAAACCCACTCACAGGAAAAAAGTGTACTTGAATATAGACACTCCCACACTCCCTCATTCACCAATTTATTCATTTTAAAAAAATCCTCGAAGTTCTGACATAATACAATAGAGAATAAAGACTCCCCACCCACTCCCTCATTCACCAATTTATTAATCAAAAATATATCCTTGCAGTTCTGACATAATCCAATTATGTAATATCCCACAATGGTCATTGAATCTTATGAAGCTTTGTTCTGTGAATAAGACTCCATAGGTCACTCACGTTCAGTGGCAGGCATAGTATTTCTTTTAACCCCAAAAGTATTAACCTGATAGTCACCGCAACAGGGTAATGGGGAAAAGCTGGGCAAAGCGCCAGAATTTGCACATCCAATGGATGCCCCACTTCTGGGATAGCTACAGTCTGCTATTTTCAGGCTGGGAGGGGTCAATTTACCATGGACCCTGCCACATGATAATACCAGCCACCAGCTGTCTGCTTTACCTTGCCTGGCTATCAAAAATAGGGCAGAGCCCATGCATTTTTTTTTTATTTATTTAAATAAATAATTTAAGAAAAATGGAGTGGAGTTCCCTACATTTTTGATAACCAGCCAAAGTGAAGCCAACAGCTGAGAGCTGAAGCACCCAGCTGTCTGCTTTACCTACCCTGGTTATCAAACCCAACGTAACGTTAACGGAACCCAAAATAACTTTTTTTATTTATTCCCTATCCACATTAGTTTGCAGGTCAATTGCCCTACTCTTACCCCCAATTTGCTTCTTTTTGCAGCCCCCTAGCTCTTATGACGACCATTTTACAGCACCAAAGTTCGAGTCCCAATTCAGTTATATGGGATTTGGGGTCCAGTTCGGGGCAAGTCTGGGTTCCAAACTGAATGTTTAGCTAAACTAACCCGGCAAACCCAAACTTCCATGGGTAGATTCATCCCTAATTATGAAGAGTTGAGTGTGTATTTTTCTTTATTAGTCCCTTGCATTTCATACACAGTAGTAGTGATAGTTTGTCTTCGTTCCTTGGTACATATAACTTGTTCTATGCCTGTGGTTCAAATACGCTAAAAACACATTTCTACACGAGATGGGGGCTGTTGTCAAGTACCTTGTGGAATAATATGGAAATCTCATAATCTAAAGTATTCTATGTAAAAAGATAATAATTATTATTTTTATCTCAGCCTATGTGTAAAGTCAACAATACTGACAATATTCTCATAAAAATTTACAGTCAATGCAATATGACAGACACCAAAACATATTTTCAGTTACGGGTGGACTAGTAATTATGACTTGGATATCATACGAGAGATCGTTCCCTTGTGGCTATGTGTGGCCCCTGCTGAGAACTGCTGACACTGAACCCTGAATTCTCCACTACAAAGAACACTAAAACCCTATTTGCAAAGGACTGCGATTTCCCTTTGGCTGTAAAAGGGTTATCATGCCACAATTATCTTTTAAAACCAATTAGTAAAGCTGAAAGTATAAAAGAAATCTGTAGCGGTTTTGCAGTAATTTCGAAGGCAATTAAAATAATTATTGGATTTCTCATATTCAAGGATTTATCGGGGCCACGGTACAAAAAAAAAATCTAAACCCAATCCCATTAAGTTGTAAAATCTTGTCTCTTTGAATGTAAATTACAGATGACTTCAAAAGAGAATTGGTTAAACACCATCATTACAGTAACCCACATCTTGCTGTGTGGAGGCTAGGGATCAAATGTGGGCTCGTGAAAGAAGTATGGCGCATAGCCCTTAATATATAGTTCATACTGACTACACAGAGACAAATGCCACATTGCAGTGTATACAAGCAATGCTAATAATGCTATAGCTCACAATATATAGGCCCTATACCCTAGAATGGCTGCTCTGATACAACATTTAACAATTTACATGAGAGCTTAAGGCCGCTTTCCACGCTACGATATATCTAACGATGTGTCGTCGAGGTCACGTTGTTAGTGACGCACATCCGGCCTCGTTTGACATATCGTAGCGTGTAACACAAATGAGCGACCGTGAACGAGCAAAAATACTCACCTTATCGTTGCTCGTTGACGTCCCGCTCATCTCCACTTCTATTGGCTGGCCGCTGTGTGATGCCGAACGTCTCTCCCCCTTCAGGAAGAGGATGTTCGCCGCCCACAGCGAGGTCGTTCGGGAGGTAAGTACGTTTGACGGGGGTTACCGAGTTTGTGCGACACGGGCAACAAATTGCCCGTATCGCACAGATGATGGGGGCGGGTGCGATCGCACATGCGAACGCACGATAAATTGATACGTGTAAAGCGGCCTTTAGGCTATGTTGAAACTGAGTGTTTTTGAAGTGTTAAATAACCTTAAGTTTTTCAAATGGCAACCGCTTCAAGTAATGTCCTTTTTACTTTTGCCTTGGTTTGAAAGAATACACATTTTTTACGTAGTTTTTAAAACAACAAAGTAGTTTTAATGCGGCTTTTAATGCTTTATTTCAGCATGGTTTTTAATACGTATTTAATTATAACTAGTGATGAGTGAACCCACATATACTAGGGATTGGCGGGTCCAACCGGATTTAAAAAAAAAACCAAAAAACAGCCCAGATGTCAATCCCGATATAAATCTATGGGGACCCGAATATTGTGCTTTAAAATGGTGGTAGCAAGGGCTAGGGGAATTTGGGGCAGGCGTGTAATGCTTACCAAGTCTCCTGTGCATAGGTAACACTACTTCTGGGGCCGCTCATTATCCTCATACATACTCACTAGTTCCTCCACCCACTGGCAGTCCTGGTGTCTCTAATTGGTTGCAGTCAGACTGTGTCTCCACCCTGTGTGACTGCTTGAAATCTCACATGCTGTCTGCATCCCTTTAGTGGTATAGAAATAAATAAAAAAAATTGGCATAGGGTCCCCCATATTGGGATACCTTGCACAAATAAAGCATACAGCAACAGGCTGCAGCCCCGGGCCATGTCCTTATTTTGGCTTTGTATCAAAAAAAGAGGGAACCCATGTGGTTTTTTTTTATTATTTAAATAAATATTTTTTTAAAAAAACTTTGTGCGTTCCCCCCCAATTTGGATACCCAGACATGATAAAGCCAACAGCTGTGGGCTGGTATTCTCAGGCTGGGGAGACCCATGGTTATTGAGCCCACCCAAGCCTAAAAATAGCAGCCTGCAGCCACCCAGAATTGTTGCAACCATTAGATATGACAATCCCATCACTTTACTCAGCTCATCCTGATTGCCCTGGTGTGATGGTTAATTGGGGTAATATAAGGGTAATGACATCTCATAGCTGCCACTAAGCTCTAGATTAGTAATAGGAAGCATTTATGAGATCCTATTACTAATCTGTAAGTGAAAAGAAATAAATACAAACACCGGAAAAAATCTTTTATTTGAAAAAATAAAATTAAAAAACACCCTCTTTCACCCCTTTATTAACCCCAAACACCCAGTTCTGACGTAATCCAGACAAGGTCCCATGACAATCCTGGCTCTGCTTCATACATACTGAAGTCACAGCGCTCGGGCACAGAACATATCCGCACACTGTGGCTTCAGGCAGAGACTGACTGAGCCGCAGTTGTGAGCAGTGACCTCACTCAGTTTATCTGAAATCACAGCTGGAGGCTTCCATGATACTCCACCTGTGACTGCAGGTAAATTGACCTTAGGTAAGCTCATTGAACTCAGTGACCTCACCTCAGGTGAACTGAGTTCACAATCACTCGCAGCTGCAGCTCAGTCAGTCAATGCATGAAGCTACAGCGTGCTGACATGTTCTGTACTCACATGCTGTGACTTCAGTATGTATGTAGCAGAGCCAGGATTGTCGTGGGTCCTTCCAGCCGGTCAGAAGTTACAGGCACAAAATGGCGCTGTGGAAAGCCGCCAGAAACTGAGTATAAGACAGTGGGCATGGGACCTACAATTAAAGCACCATTACTGTGCTGTGCTAAAGAATATCTCGCTGGAGTGGTGCTTTAAATTTAACCTGTCAGGTAAGATAAAAGCTATTAACCTGCAGATATGCGGTTAATCTGCAGGTTAACAGGGTTCTGAAGCTGCCTGGTGCTAGCACTGTGAGCTCCACTGTCAGGAGGAAATTAATTTTATTCCTCCCAGCAGCATCATGCTTTTAGTCATTGGGGTGACTCTAGCGCATCTTTAGTAACCGCTCTGTCCATAGTGCGTAACCGTGCCCCTGTCTCTGATTGACAGCTGGCTCTAATGCTGAGTTGGCTGACAATCAGTGTTTGGGGCGCGGTTACAGACTATGCACAGAGTGGTGACTGAAGCCAAGCCGACGCTGAGCTGACTGTAAGTAACTGAAACCTCGAGGCTCCCTCTAGTGTAGCTCTCAGAGTGGGCACTGCGCAGTTTCAGAACACTATTAACCTGCAGATTATCCCATTATCTGCAGGTTAATAGTTTTTTTTCTTATCTGAAAGGTTTCTTTTAAACCATATATTTTGCTGGTACTGAAAAATACAGTGGTTGTTCCGCAAGATAATACGTAACGAAAAATCAGCTCTGTTTTAGTATCTTAGTGTAAGTTCACACTGAGTTTTTCTTATGATCAAAAACTATGAGTTTGCTAGTGGAATCTGCTTCACGAATGTCAACTTCTTTGAGGTATGTGCACAGTGAGTTTGTTTTTTTAGGAAGTTTTGGAGCAGTTTCTGAGGAAAAACTCTCTAAATTGCCCGCAAGTCTTAAAACTTTACAAAACCTTGAAGTTTCTGCTTAATGTGCACATGGAGGTTTTTTTTAGGGGATACTGAGCAGAACTTCCAAGTTTTTGAAAAGTTTTACATTTTTGAGGAGGTAATGAAGCGTTTTACATTTTTGAGGAGGATATGAAGCGTTTTACATTTTTGAGGAGGATATGAAGTGTTTTACATTTTTGAGGAGGATATGAAGCATTTTGTCTCAGTTTCCACTCAGTTTCTGCTTCAAAAACCTGTTTGATAAACTCTGTGTACAGTATATCTAGTCATTTGCTAAGTGCAGAAGGAGGTTTTTGGAGCAGAAAGTGAGGGGAAACTTGAATGAGAAAATTTGGCTATATCGTGACCATATTGCACATTTTTTTTTTCAACCTGTTATAGAAAGCATCATTCTTTTGCAACAAAGTATACATTTTTGTTGGTTTTTTTGCAGGAAAAAATATACCCAAAACCCACCCTTTTGATAACCTTATATCCCGCTTTGGTTATTCCGCACTTCTGACAGAGATTATGATCTACTTCAAAATCAACATCAAAGAGTCTTTGAAGCGGATTTTGATGTGGATTTTGGAGCAGATTCGCTTCAAAAACAACATTAAATAACTTTGTGTGAACGTACCCCAAGATTTACAAAATGCATGCAGTTTTTCACTTTTTGAATTGAGAAAAGTGCAGTATCCATTTTTCCTTTCTTTTTTTTGCCCTCCTAAAACAGCGGATAATATAGCACATACAGTATGTACTATGATGGGGGAATAGAAAAAGAGAAATGTATTCTTCCCAGCATCACACCGTTACCACAATGTGGAGAACATGTGACTAGCATGGCAGAAGAGTCTCCCAGTAGACAATAGGTTAAATATAAATGACTTCTTTAATGTGTAATTTAGTGTTCTGTAGACACGGTACCAGGGGCAGTGCTCTGAAGTTGACTGGATGGAAGGCTCAGGGGGAAACCTTTGGGGAATAGGGGTAATATGTCCATGAAATTGGCTGCAGGAGATGCTTTGCAGACACTTATCCTCATGCCTCTCTACCTGGCTAGAAAAGCCTTTCTGGCCCAGTGTGCTTGCAATTTAAAATTCTCTCTACTCTCTCCACAGCGGCTACGATTTTGACTTTGATTACTACAGAGATGAGTTTTATGAGAGGTGAGTGAAGCTGCGTGAATGCACTCTGACCTATTTTTGTTCTCCCGTCACAGTGTGAATTGCATTGAAGCGGCGGGGGGGGAGGAGAGAAATCAGAGTCTACAAAATGCAATCACATCTCTGCATTGTCAGGCGGCACGACAGGAGGGATGGCATTAATGTGCTCAATCCTCCGACCAACCCAGAAAGAGAACGCTCACAAGATCTATCCGGACTTGTTAATCATATTTAGGATCAACGCAAAGAGCATTATGGGGATTGTGAGTGAGCTGCAGATCATAACATCTATCATCCCATAATTTGGGAGGAACTGGAGTGCCCAAGAAAGCCACCTTTTTAACTGATCATACAATTCAGACTGTTAGTGCTGCATTAGACATTAAAATGGAACTCATGTAAGGGGTCAATCACTAGCCGGAGACTGTTCTGATTACCAGTAGCTTTGTGGGTTGTAAATAATTTAGCGAGAAGGGTTGAACTTGATGGACCTGTGTCGTTTTCAAACTACACTATGTCACTATATAAGGCTTGAGTCATGAACAAGTTTTGTTTTACCTGTGTTTTTCACAGATAGATCAAGTACCTATTCGGCTATGGTCACACGTACCTGCTGAATATTCTGCAGCGATTTGACAGCACATGTGCGCTTCAAATCGCTGCAGAAACACTGCGTAATGGATGCAGTGATTCAGCAGAATAAATGTCGAATTCATGCGCTCGGGATGCTGCCCCCACCATAGACAGAGCAGGAGCAGCATCCAAAGCGCACGGAATAATTCGCTGCGTTCAAAAAAGCATTGTGTGCATGTATCATGCACAATCTACATAGATTGTGCAGGGGATGCTGGACGCATGCATTTACGCTGTAGTGCTAGACACAGCGTAAATGCATGCAATTACGCAACGTGCGCATGAGCCCTTATAGTCTACGGGGCTGTTCACACATCTGTGTATTTTGCTGACTGAAGAAAAAATTACACAGATACTGTATGTCCGTTTTGTTTTTATTCAAGTCAAATATCAAAATGACCCATACAAGTCAACGAGTCTGTGATAATTATAGACAGCACTTGGATGTCATCAGTATACGATCATGGACAAACTATATTTTAATCAATAGATATTGGAATGGTAATAATTTATACAATTGCATGTGTTTAAAAAAATGTTCCTGTGCTGAGACAATCTTATAAATGTGCCCCTGAAGGAACATGGTTTGAACATACCATATCTACCGGGCAGCAAAACAGAATACAGGTATAATGCCCTAAAATTGGGGATTATGGTACATTAATGTGATATATATATATATATATATATATATATACACCTTTGAACTGTTACACTGTTACTGTAAGTGATGTTCAGCACACACGCAGGTACGCCAGGGGTTGAACCCCCCACTTGGCTGGTTACTAGGAAGTTAGATTGGTTGGGTGGAGTTTAGTGTTCAAAGCTGCTTCATTTAGAATTGCTAGTTAGAGTCCAGTGGGAAAAGCTGCAGACAACATGCAGGGGATAGAGACTCCCAAGATTTGTAGCCAGGAGTTTAGCTGGGAAGGGGGCCGAGACATCTGAGTGATAACCATGTGGACAACTACGGTGGCACATCCTAAACATAGACATAGGAACCTCAGCAGATGATTGGGCTGTTACTGAACATCACTATACATAGATTAACACCAATATTAAAGGGTATCTGTCATCTTATTTTGTAGTACAATATTAATGTTATCTTTAAGTAAGGCTTAAGGAGAGGATAAGAAAATGTACTTATGCTCACCAGTGCCATGAAATTCTACCCGTGGTATTGGAATACACCAGAGTCCACCTCTTCACCACAGACTGGCGGTAAATGTACAAGGAAAAAAAAGAAAGACGGGTCCTCCGTGGATAAAACTTTCCTTGCTTTATTAATCCATTTTAAAATCCATGTTATTCTTAAGATAACAGAGAGCATGAGAGAGGGGTGTTTGATACTGCGCCAAAAGATCACTGGAACAGATGTTTAGATTAATGTATCTTTATTTTCATCCAGGTCTACGCGTTTCAGGAGCCACTGCCCCCTTCCTCAGGACCGTCAGGAAAGACAAACATCAAAAAGATTTTGATTGATTTTTGAGATTTTGATGTTTGTCTTTCCTGACGGTCCTGAGGAAGGGGGCAGTGGCTCCTGAAACGCGTAGACCTGGATGAAAATAAAGATACATTAATCTAAACATCTGTTCCAGTGATCTTTTGGCGCAGTATCAAACACCCCTCTCTCATGCTCTCTGTTATCTGCCTTTCCAGGTGGCTGCAGCCTTTGATCAGATTCTACATGCGACTACAGTTGTTGTGACTTTCACAACGATATCTGGGGAGTAGTTTCACCCTCCTCCCACCCATCACATACTGGGGTAAGACCCTATATGCGCTTTCTTTCCACAGCTCTCTTGTCTGAAATGTTATTCTTAAGGAGATCTTTCAGGATCAGTCATTTTTATAACTGTACATTATCTTGTTATCTTATTTTAAGCTCTGTAGAATTCATTGTGACATAGTAGCTAGTCAAGCATATGTAAATACAAACTGCATATTCACTGCTCCTCCTACCAATCAGTGCTGGAATCAGTGATAGTAAATCTGAACTGAATTTGTCCCCACCCATACTCTCTCCCACTTCTCAGCAGTGACAGTGAATGCACTGGGAGGTGGGATGGGGGAGCAGTGAATATGCAAATTGTATTTACATATGCTTGACTAGCTACTACAGCACAGTGAATTCTACTGAGCTTAGAACAAGATAAGAGGAAGAGGGAAAGCTATAAAAGTTACTGATTCTGAAAGTCTCACGTCTATGTGCACACGTCTGTGTTCTGGCTTGACAACTAAACTGCAGCGTTTTGGCAACTGTAAAACTGCGTTTGACAAAAAAAATGCATCCAAAATGTATGCATTTTGGATGCGTTTTTCCCACGTTTTAGGCACATTTTAAAATGTGCGTTTTGAGATTGAGAAGTCAATGGGTGCAAAATGCAACCAAAACGCAATGAAGAATTGACATGCTGCTTTTTTTCTGCAATGATTTTTACAAATATTTGTCAAACAAAACGCTGCCTAAAAAAACAATGTGCGCAATCGCATGGAATTTCTGACTTTTCATAGACTTTACTGGGGAAGCAAAAATGCATGCATTTTCTCATTGACACAGTGCAGTTTAAAACACAGCCATAAAGCAACCAAAAAGCACACGTGCGCAGATGGTCTAAAGGAAATCTGTCAGTATGTTTTTGTCACCTAAAATGAGAGCAGCATAACGTAGGAGCCGCGATCCTGATTCCAGGGGTGTGTTACTTACTTGGCCCCTCAGTGTAGTTTTGATAAAATCACTATTTAGCAAGCAGTAGATTATCATTAGAGGACTAATGGGCATAATCAAAATAAAGCAAGTGTCCAGCGTTAGAGACTCAAGGCTGCTTTACACCAGACAATCTATCGTGCGATAGATCGTCGGGGTCACGGTTTTTGTGACGCACATCCGGCATCGCTGGCGATGCCGGCCTGTGTGACACCTCCTAGCGACGCAGTATCGCTCACAAATCGTGAGTCGTGTACTGCTCGCTAGGTTCCATAATATTGTTTAATTCAGTTGTTCATCGTTTCCGGGGTAGCACACATCGCTCCGTGTGACACCCCGGGAACAATTAACAGCAGCTCACCTGCGTCACGCGGCCGCCGCCGGCTATGTGAAGGAAGGAGGTGGGCGGGATGTTTACGTCCCGCTCATCTCCGCCCCTCCGCTTCCATTGGCCGGCGGCCATGTGACGTCGCTGTGACGCCGAACGTCCCTCCCACTCCAGGAAGTGGACGTTCGCCGCCCACAGCGAGGTCGCACAAGAGGTAAGTATGTGTGACGGGGGTTACTGACTTTGTGCGACACGGGCAGCGATTTGCCCGTGACGCAAAAAGGACGGGGGCGGGTACGATCGATTGTGAAATCGCACAATCGGTCGTACCTTGTAAAGCCCCCTTCCATCTTGCAGCCATGATAACAGCTGTAGAGGAATGCTGGGATGGAGATCTAGGACGTGTGGGGGTGCTCAGCCTAAAGGGTATAGTCACTGTTGTCACAAGAGAACATAGGAAAAAATGGAAGGCATTCACCCAACTAAGTAAAAACAGTCCTTTATTTCATCCAGAACCTGTAAAAGCGCAACTTCCTGCGCAAAACGGCAGTCGTTGTCTGAGCTTTCCGCATCCTCCCCCTCTTCTCTTGTCTGGATGAAATAAAGGACTATTTTTACTCAGTTGGGTAAGTGCCTACCATTTTTTTCTATGTTCTCTTGGGACTAATGACAGGTGGTCCAATATATTCATTAGCTCTGTATAACTAGTAGATCTGCAGCAGAGAAAACATTGATTTTATCAGAATGACAGCAAACGGCTCTGTACGTGATACATTACGTATCACTGCCCCCAGTATCCCACTCCCCATTTGCTGGCCCTCATTATCCCCCCTCTGTATAATGGCTTTCATTAACCCCCTGCTATATGATGGCTCTCAGTAGCCCTACTCACACTCTGTGATGGCCATCAGTATTTCTCCCACTCTATATGGATGGCCTCAAGTACTGTATTCCCCACATCTTAATATGGCCCCAGGATTTCCCATATACTGTAAAATGACCCCCAGTATTTCCCCCACCCAGTATAATGGCCCCCAATATCCAACCACACTGTATCAAGGCCCCTACTATCCCCACACACTCTAGCAATGCCCCAAGTATTTCCTTTACACTATATCATGGCCCCCAGTATTTCCCTCACACTGTAATATGGAGCCCAGTATTTCCCTTACATTGTATCATTGCCTACAATATTCTCCCACACTGTATCATGGCCCCCATTATCCCCCCATACTGTATCATGGCCCCCAGTACCTCTTACACTGTAATAATGCCCCCAGTATTTCCCCCAGACTGTAATATGATGCCTAGTATTCCCCCACAGTATAATATGGCCCTAAGTTTTTTCCCTACACAGTAATATGGCCCCCAGAATTACTCCCACATTGTATCATGGCCCCTTGTATTCCCCCAAACTTTAATATGGCCCCCAGTATTTCTTCCAAACTGCATCATTCCCCCTACACTGTATCAAGGACCCCAGTATTTGATCCAAACTGTATCCAACACCCCAGTATCCCCCCCACTGTTATACGGCCCCTAGTATTTCTCCCACACTGTACTATGGACCTCAGTATTTGTCCCGATAGTGTAATATGGCCCCCAATATTTCCCCTACTCTGCATAATGACTCCACGAGCAATAAAAAAAAACATCTTATACTCACCTAACTATGTGTGAGGCTGCGCTCACTATTGGGGGACACTCACTTGGCTGCTATAACTGAGGTACACAGGAACACTTTTCCATTTAAAAGTCCAGTTGGTTTATTTTATTCTGCATAAACCACACTTGCAACTTAAACACAAAAGACTCTGTCGGCTTAAAGGAACATACATGTTATTACAGTCTGTTTAACTAAGGTATCACACACATTGATTTAGATACAGTCTTTCACATTAGCGCATTAGAAATGGACCCAGCCAGTATACACAACCACGGCTTTCAAGGCTGTTACCTTCTGCAAAAGGTTTCCATCAGCTTATCAGGAGCTTGAGCAGGGCTCCCACGGATTCCTAGGAAGACTACAGGTCCCATAGTAACATTTTCAGTTTAATATCGCAGGGGACCTTCTCCACTGTGACATACAGTATAGCGACCATTTACATCGGTGGTCGCTACCTCATAATGGATAATGAGGAGTTCACCAGCGGACAGGACCATTTGGGTGATGTCATCGGTCTGGGGAACGCAGAGTCCCAGCATGATGACACCATTGTACTGCTGCGCATCCGCACCTCGTCTGGGAGTCTGCCTACTGTTCTGTAGACAAGCAACTCCAAATGCAGTAAGTGCAAGGAGATCATGTCTCCTTGCTCTACTGCAGAGTGTAACTGTATTGGCGCTGCGCATACCCTAAGGTTTACTTTGCACGCTGCGACATCGCAAGCCGATGCTGCGATGTCAAGCGCGATAGTCCCCGCCCCCGTCGCAGCAGCGTTATCTTGTGATTGCTGCCGTAGCGAACATTATCGCTACGGCAGCTTCACATGCACTCACCTGCCGTGCGACGTCGCTCTGGCCGGCAGGCGGCCAATAGCAGCGGAGGGGCGGAGATGAGCAGGATGTAAACATCCCGCCCACCTCGTTCCTTCCGCATTGCAGCCGGGACGCAGGTAGGAGATGTTCCTCGCTCCTGCGGCTTCACACACAGTGATGTGTGCGGCCGCAGGAACGAGAAACAACATCGTACCTGTCGTTGCACCGGCATTATGGAAATCTCAGACCCTACACCGATGATACGATAACGACACTTTTGCGATCGTTAATTGTATCAAAAAGGATTTGCACACTATGATATCGACTGCGACGCCGGATGTGCGTCACTTTCGGTTTGACCCCACCGGCATCGCACCTGCGATGTTGTAGTGTGCAAAGCCCGCCATACAGTGTAAGATTGTGTGATCGCCGCCTCTGTGCCCCCGGTAGCTACACTAGTGATTCTCCCTATTATGGTGGACAGACTAATACGAGGAAACTGCAAGACAGCATGTTGACTAAAGGCCCAGATATATCTGCGGCAGATCTGTGGTTGCAGTGAAATTGTGGACAATCAGTGCCAGGTTTGTGGATGTGTACAAATGGAACAATATGTCCATGATTTCACTGCAACCACAGATCTGCCAAAGATTTATCTCTGTGTGTGACAGAGCCTTAAGTATAAACACAAAAAAACAGTCAAACAGATCTGGCACCATTAAAGGGTGCTTTACACACTGCAACATCGCTAGCGATGTCGTGCGCGATAGCACCCACCCACGTCACTGTTTTGTCATAGGGTGATTGCTGCCGTAGCGAACAATATCGCTACGGCAGCGTCACACGCACATACCTGCTTAGCGACGTCGCTGGAGACACCGAACAATCTCTCCTTTAAGGGGGAGGTTCGTTTGGCGTCACAGCGGCATCACTAAGCGGCCGCCCAATAGCAGAGGAGGGGTGGAGATGAGCGGCCGGAACATGCCGCCAACCTCCTTCCTTCCTCATTGCCGGGGGACGCAGGTAAGGAGATGTTCGTCGTTCCTGCGGTGTCACACATAGCGATGTGTAATGCCACAGGAAGGACGAACAACCAGCGGCATGCACCACCAACGATATTATGAAAAGGAGCGACGTGTCAACGATCAACGATTTTTGACGTTTTTGCTATCGTTGATCATCGCTCCTAGCTGTCACACGCTGCGATGTCGCTAATGACGCCGGATGTGCGTCACAAACACCGTGACCCCGACGATATATTGATAGCGATGTTGCAGCGTGTAAAGCACCCTTAAGGCTGCTTTACACGCAGCGACATCGCTAGCGATGTCGCTCGTGAATGCACCCACCCCGTCGTTTGTGCTTCACAGGCAAATCGCTGCCCGTGACGCACAATAGCGCTAGTACGGGTCACACATACTTACCTTCCTAGCGACGTTTCTGTGGGCGGTGAACAACCTCTTTTTTAAGTGGGAGGTTCGTGCGCTGTCACAGCGATGTCACACAGTGGCCCACCAATAGAAGCGGAGGGGCAGAGACCAACCGCATTAACGACACGCCCACCTCGTTGCCGGAGGACGCAGGAACGCTGCTGTTCGTCGTTCCCGGAGTGTCACACGTAGCGATGTGTGCTGCCTCAGGAATGACGAACAACCTGCATCCAGCATCAGCAACGATTTTTTGAAAGTGAACGTCATGTCAACGATCAACGATTAGGTGAGTATTTTTGATCGTTAACACTCGCTCATAGGTGTGACACGCAACGACGTCGCTAACGACACCGCATGTGCGTCACGAATTCCGTGACCCCGACGACATATCGTTAGAGATATCGTTGCGTGTAAAGCCGCCTTAAATCCAGCACACTCTTCATAGGACAAAAAAAGGAGTACAAGGAGTACTAACTGGCCACCTGGACAAAGTGGTGCTCAACCTTCAAATAGACGATATAGCAGAGCTGAGTGTAGAAGAAATAGGTGCCCCTCACCAATCCATAAAAGTCCTTTATTTCATTTGCTTAAAAACCATGGATGCAGGATGACAATTTGATCCAATATTTCGATCCAAACACTGAGGAACAACGATCTGTGTTCTTACATAGCAGAAAAATCACGGAATAATGAATGAGTCCTAAGGTCTCATTCAGACATACATGTTGCACATGCCAATTATAATCTCTGATGCTATTCACACATCCGAGTTTTTTAAGAGATCATGTATTCGTACAAAACACATGGAGACATGTCCGTTTTTTGCTACAGCACCGATGACAAGAGTCTATGGATGCTTACAACACATGTACAGCTATCCTTGTGTGTACACATTTAACACTGCAGAGAATAGGAGAAGCTTGGTCTTTTTTTTTTTTTTTCTTTACCCGTCCGTGAAAAACATTGATGAAACTGATGGTAAAAACGGACACACAGACCGTATACTTATGAGACTGATGGTAAAAACGGACACACGGAGCAAACACTGGAGGTAAAAATGGACACATGGACCAAACACTGGAGCTAAAAACGGACACATGGACCATAAGCTGATGACACTGATAGTAAAAACGGATACACGGACCATACACTGATGGTTAAATCGGACACATGGACTGTACACTGATGACACTGATGGTAAAAACGGACACACGGACGGTACACTGATGGTAAAAATGGACACACGGGCCGTACACTGATGACACTGATAGTAAAAACAGACACATGGACCATACACTGATGACACTGATGGTTAAAACGAACACACGGACCATACACTGATGACACTGATGCTAAAAATGGACACACGGACCGTACACTGATCACACTTATATTAAAAATTGACACAAGGACCATAAACTGATGACACTGATAGTAAAAATGGACACACGGACCGTACACTGATGACACTGATTGTAACAATGGACACACGGACCGTACACTGATGAGAGTGATCCAAAACACTGATGACACCAGTAGCATTTTTTCAGATGTGCTAATGTGACGCCCTGGACTAGCCAGGTGGTCACGGACGGGCCCTTGCACAAACACCCGTCCCCTAATAAGATAACAGCAGCCAAACTAAAAACCCTGAGTCATCCCTCTGAGGTCTTGACGTTCACACCAGGGGGCAGAGCCAGGTGGTTGGCCACGCCCACCGAGGAGTTCGGATAGCCTGAGGCAGGAAAAACACAAAAAAGAACAGATCTGTTAGGGAGGAGAGGAGAGTGGTAGTAAAGTGTAAACGTCTGTCAGGGATCTGGGTCGTAGCCCGGATACCCTGTGGAGGCAGACGGTGGTTGCCGCCTGCAGGAGCCAGGAAAACGGCTGGTGGAACCGTAAGGGACCGGGACAGGGTAGTGGCCCGCCGGTACCGAACCGGGGAACCGACTGGAAACCGGAGCACCAGGAGGGGTACTCAGAGCCAGAACAAGACCCAGAAACCACTGGACCGAGTCAAATTCACTGATTGGGGTCTGGACCTTAGGTTCTTTCCCACCCAAGTCCCGACTGAAGACAACAGCCCAACGAGGGGGATAAAAAGCCATCGCTCAGGCAGAGAGATCCCACGGGCCAGCGCCTGCGGGCAAACGGGCTCTCACGGCACACACAAAGCCGGGGAGCGGACTACCGTCGCTGAGGCATAAGCAGTCAAAATTTACAAAACGAAGTGCAGGAGAAAGGCGGAAACCACCGAACCAAATGGGGGACTAGACGCAACTGGCTGCGGGCACCGACCACCATCCTTTTGGTTTACCAGAGACTCTTGTGTATCTTTCATAGTGAGTACAACAGTGCCCTCGGGCCGTGCACCGCACCGCACTAACACGCCCGCACCTCGCAACCACCGGGCCCCGTGACCATCACCCCCTGTCCACGGAGGGGTCAACACCAGGCTGCACAACACTGTCCCCGGGAGCCTAGTTAACGGCAGCGATGGTGTCTACACTCACCAAAACCCGTGGGTGGTGTCACCAACTTAAATCCCTCAAAACACCACGGCCCCAGCCGTGAACCTCCCCCACCGAAACCACTCACATAGCACCAGCATCCCCCTTCAGAGCAACGTAAACCCGGGTCCGGAGGCGCTCGAGCCACCCACCGACGAGCCCGGATCTGAGCGGCTCGACTGACGGCCGAGCCCCGGGGCGGTACACATCAACACAAACATATGAAAGATGCCTAAAGGTGTTCAATGAACAGCAAAGACTATTATGAGGTCCATCATTTTACAGAAAAAAACTCCAGCATGCTACACTATTTCTTTTTTATTAAAAATGCTGGAATTTGCAACATAGGCATGTGTGATCCTAGCCTTACCAGTGTGTAATACATGAACTGAACCTCTGGGTATAAAAAGTATGGCATTAACCATAAAGTGTATTAGAAAATGACCTTTTTTTTAAAAGGAACCTGTCGCATCCATGTGCCTGGAGATGTAGGGCTTAGCTGCAGGTAAATAGCATATTTAGTGACCTATGGAAGCAGCGGCTTCAGGAAGAAAATGAAGTCTTATTCTCCCTGCAGACACTCTCTTCTTGTTATTAGGGCGGTTCAGGAAAAGGTACTGTCACTGCTCACAATACAGTAAGGGTGGCTGAAATCACTCCTCAGCGCTTTGTGTGTGCAGTGTGGGCTGTCAATCAAAGTGTGGGAGCATTTTTACAGCCGCACTCACTGTATAGTTGAGGAAAAAGCAAAAACCAGATTACTGTGCTGACCCCCAAAATGCTGCACCATAACATAGGTTATTATTATTTATGACGCTTTACATGTGAAAAAGGGGCACAATCGTGAACATATCAAGGCACAAATTGATACAGGAGGAGAGAGGACCCTGCTCGTGTCGCGGGCGGAGGGGACGCGCTCGCCACGCTCGGGTCCAGGGCTTCTGCTGCTGCTGCTCGGTGGCTCGAGCGGTGGACCGGACCCGGGGACTCGAGCAGCGCTTCTCACCCGTGAGTGAAAAGGGGGTGGTATGTTTAGGGAGATTGTTCGTGACGCCACCCATGGGTCGGGGTGATAATGGCACCACCGCTGCTGGTAACGGGGATCCTGGGAGAGATGGTAGGGTGCAGCTGAGATGTTGTCCCCTCCGTAGGTAGGGCGGTTGGTGATCCCAGGGCCCGGTGGTGTGACGGGGAGGCCGGACGGCTGGGGTGCAGGGACTGCGCGGCGCAGTGCCGGACGGCACTGGTGTATTTACTCAGACAATCACTGACAGAGTCGTAGGTAAACCAAAACGGCCGGATGGACGGGTTCCGCAGCCGGCTGCAGTGTTGTTGTTGTGCTCTCCCCGGACGGCTGATGGTGGCTGTCTTTCCCTGCACATTTGAGAATGTTCTTGACTCCTGTGGTTGCCCACTGGTAGTCCACTCCCCGGCGTATAGATGCCGTAGGAGCCCGTTTTGCCCGCAGGCGCTGGCCCTTGGATCTCTAGCCTGTGGCGGTGGCTGTATATCCTCTCTGGGTGGACGGTTGCCTTCAATCGGGACTTAGTAGTTGGGAAACCCCTGGGGTTCCTGTCACATTCGAATTTGACTATTGACGGCGGCTCCAAGCCTGGTCGGGGTCCGAAGGCCCTGCCTGTGTGCTTAGCTTCACTCCGTTCCCCGGTCCGGTACCGGAGGGCCGACGCCCAAGCCCGGTCCTTACGGCTCTGCGGAGTTCCACCAACTCCTGCAGACGGCCACCACCGTCTGCCAACCTTGCTGTCAGTGTCTGGGCTCCTACCCAGACACCTCAAGTGTTCACTCCTCTCACTTTCACCTCCGAGACTGAACTGACACCTTTCCCGCCTCCAGGCCTGTGAACTGCTCGGTGGGTGGGGCCAACCGCCTGGCTCCGCCCCACCTGGTGTGGACATCAGACTCTGGAGGGAGGCAACAAGGGTTTTTGGTTTGGCTGATGTAACTGCCTAGGGTGGGGGTGTGTGTGTTGGTAGGTATGTGACTACCTGGCTTGTGTCACACTCCCCCTTGGTAAAACGCAGAGCGTGCGCGGGCTGCCCGTCCATCACCGGTTTTATTTTTCAAACTGTAAAAAGATAAATAACATATTAAAACTTCAACATACGCATATTTTCAAGTTTTCCCTTATGGGAGGTGCATTACTTCTAACGTTTCAAACATTTTTATTGAACGGACGGTTTCATGGTCATCCGCTCCCCCACCCAAATAACCTGATCCTTGACGCTGCCCCTAGGAAACGGGCAGCACCCCTCTTCCCCAGTTCTGGTCCAGGTTACCCGAGCGGGAACGGGTACGGTGTCTCGCACCCGGCTGTCACTTCAGGGGACCCCACATCCAGGGGGACCCCTGACCCCCGGAGGATGGCCACTGGTCCTGGTGATGGCCGGGCCCCAGCCTGCTCTGCTGCCGGCTCTTCCTCCAATCTGCCTCTCCGGAGGCGGCACGGACGGAAAACCAGCCCACAAATTTTTTACAGGCCCACAAGTTCGTGGGTGGCCTGCCAGTTCTCGGCCATGTTCATGACCAGTTTCTCATGTGGGTGGTAAACACATAGAGTCCCTCCGGGGACAACTTGCCGTCAACGGCCGGGATAATCACTGATGACAATCAGGTGAAAACTTCGGTTGATTCGGATTCATTCATTCAGCTGAGGGTCCCAACGGGGACAACTTGGTTGCAACGGAGGACCACTGCCACTATTGCTCACTTCCGTACTCCTCACCCAGCTCCAGGTGAAGAAACACGGGTTCCAGCCCCTCCAGCGCACGGCAGGTGCGACGAGGAAGGGCTGCCCGGCATCCATTATTTCCGCTCCGAGGGATGTAAGTGGCCTCCATGTCATACAAGCCGAAGAGTCCCTCCTCCTCTGAGACAGGCTCTGTGTCAGCCCCCGAGCCGCTGTCATCTGACTCCAGGGGGCTAATGACGGGACCCGGCAGGACAGCAACGGTTGCTAACTGAGCCCAGACTTGTGGTTCCTCAGTGGCAAGTGATCCGTCATCGGTCTGTGTATGGAGGCCCGCAATCGGTTCTTCTAAGTCAACCGCTCCAGCTATTGGTTGGCTGGCGTCCTCTCGGGCCTCCAGGCCCTGGCGGGGCAGCACGGACTCTGCCACCTCCATTGGGGATGGCAGCCTGAGCGGGGCTGTATGGGTGGCCAGCACAGGCAATGGGGTGGGCCCTGCTGGGGTCAGGGGTAGACCGAGTCCTTCCGCCGCAGCGGCCGGTCCTTCAGGGACACAAGGGCGAGGGTCACTCACCAGCTCCTCTAGCATGGCCTCTATTTCATGCGCCCGCAAGACCGCAGCTAGCTCCTCCATCTCAGTGGTCCAGCGATCCAGCAGGTCCCGTACTTGGGCCCGGTTACGACAGCACAACAGCATCACTTGGGTTTTCAGCCACGCCGCCGTCCCGGGGGCAGGCTCCAGAGACTCAGGCCTCTCAGGTGGTGCGGACATGTTGCAAGCTGCTTCCAGAAACCGGGTATGTTGCAGAGTCCTGGCGTCCCCACTTTTTATGCCCCCGGCTACATTAGGCAGGCTTTCACCCGCCCCCCTTGGTTCTTTCCAGCAGTTCCGCTAGTTGGGGGCGGGGCTTCACTTTCGCGCCTTCCCTGCTCAGGGAAGACACTCGAGAGGGAAATCTTCGCACCAAAGATGGCGGCACTTTCAATTTTTCGGCCGGACGCCGCCGGCGGAGACCACAAGGCGCACTTCTACTGGTAAGTAGATTGGCTCTATCCTGTTCGTAGACGCCAAATTGTCACAGGCGGAGGGGACGCGCTCGCCACGCTTGGGTCCGGGGCTTCTGCTGCTGCTGCTCGGTGGCTCGAGCGGTGGACCGGACCCGGGGACTCGAGCAGCGCTCCTCACCCGTGAGTGAAAAGGGGGTGGTATGTTTAGGGAGATTGTTCGTGACGCCACCCACGGGTCGTGGTGATAATGGCACCACCGTTGCTGGTAACGGGGATCCCGGGAGAGATGGTAGGGTGCAGCTGAGATGTTGTCCCCTCCGTGGATAGGGGGGTTGGTGATCCAGGGGCCCGGTGGTGTGACGGGGAGGCTGGATGGCTGGGCTGCTAGGACTGCGCGGCGCAGTGCCGGACGGCACTGTGTACTCACTCAGACAATCACTAACAGAGTCGTAGGTAAACCAAAACGGCCAAATGGACGGGTCCCGCAGCCGGCTGCAGTGTTGTTGTTGTGCTCTTCCCGGACGGCTGATGGTGGCTGTCTTTCCCTGCACCTTTGAGAATATTCTTGACTCCTGTGGTTGCCCACCGGTAGTCCGCTCCCCGGCGTATAGATGCCGTAGGAGCCCGTTTTGCCCGCAGGCGCTGGCCCTTGGATCTCTAGCCTGTGGCGGTGGCTGTATATCCTCTCTGGGTGGATGGTTGCCTTCAATCGGGACTTAGTAGTTGGGAAACCCCTGGGGTTCCTGTCACATTCGGATTTGTTTATTGACGGCGACTCCAAGCCTGGTCGGGGTCCGATGTCCCTGCCTGTGTGCTTAGCTTCACTCCGTTCCCCGGTCCGGTACCGGCGGGCCGACGCCCGACCCCGGTCCTTACGGCTCTGCGGAGTTCCACCACCGTCTGCCGACCTTGCTGTCAGTGTCTGGGCTCCTACCTAGACACCCCAAGTGTTCACTCCTCTCACTTTCACCTCCAAGACTGAACTGACACCCAGGGCCGGCGTCAGCA
This sequence comes from Anomaloglossus baeobatrachus, assembly GCF_048569485.1. NCBI lineage: Eukaryota > Metazoa > Chordata > Amphibia > Anura > Aromobatidae > Anomaloglossus > Anomaloglossus baeobatrachus. The sequence goes on from NC_134357.1 coordinate 358,885,179, forward strand.
CCCGGCATACCCGGGCAAATGCCGGGGCCCTGGAGAGCCGGGGGGCCCACTCGGCCTCGTCAGCTCTGGTGCACCTTGGCCGGGGCCCACTCTCCTTAGTTCTGCGGTCCCCGGGCCGAGTTCCGGGGACCGCAGTCCTCGGCAGGAATCTGCGGCGCCGTCTCTTTAAGGCGCGCAGACTTCCTGGTTTGAACTTCATCTGTGGGCGGAGCTACAGACCGGCATCCTGCTCAGTCCCACAGATGAGAGTTGCAGTGCCAGCCAGCGACCCCCAGCACAGCGTGTCCCTCCGGCGCTGTGTGGGCCCCCTCTCCACCGTGACCTGAGCGGTATGTGCCCTCCCCAACCCCGATTTATGCCCCCCCCCCCCGGAGCCGCGCGTGTCTGTCTCTGTCTGTATGTAGCAGAGCTAGGTGTGTATGTATATAGCAGAGCTATGTGTGTATGTATATAGCAGAGCTATGAGTGTATGTATATAGCAGAGCTAGGTGTGTATGTATATAGCAGAGCTAGGTGTGTATGTATATAGCAGAGCTATGTGTGCATGTATATAGCAGAGCTAGGTGTGTATGTATATAGCAGAGCTAGGTGTGTATGTATATAGCAGAGCTAGGTGTGTATGTATATAGCAGAGCTAGGTGTGTATGTATATAGCAGAGCTAGGTGTGTATGTATATAGCAGAGCTATGTGTGCATGTATATAGCAGAGCTATGTGTGTATGTATATAGCAGAGCTATGTGTGTATGTATATAGCAGAGCTATGTGTGTATGTATATAGCAGAGCTAGGTGTGTATGTATATAGCAGAGCTAGGTGTGTATGTATATAGCAGAGCTATGTGTGTATGTATATAGCAGAGCTATGTGTGTATGTATATAGCAGAGCTATGTGTGTATGTACATAGCAGAGCTATGTGTGTATGTATATAGCAGAGCTATCTGTGCATGTATATAGCAGAGCTATGTGTGTATGTATATAGCAGAGCTATGTGTGTATGTAGCAGAGCTAGGTGTGTATGTATATAGCAGAGCTATGTGTGTATGTAGCAGAGCTATGTGTGTATGTATGTGGCAGAGCTATGTGTGTATGTAGCAGAGCTATGTGTGTATGTATATAGCAGAGCTATGTATGTAGCAGAGCTATGTATGTAGCAGAGCTATGTATGTAGCAGAGCTATGTGTGCATGTATATAGCAGAGCTATGTGTGTATGTATGTGGCAGAGCTATGTGTGTATGTATGTAGCAGCGCTGTGTCTGTATGTATGTATCCAGCAGAGCTGTGTGTGTTTGTCTGTATGCATGTATGATGTGTATCTATGTATGTCAGTGTATATGACTGTATAGATGTGTCAGTTCTATATGTATTTTTGTGAGTTTGTCGTTAAATATGTATATGTATGTGTATGTATGTGTGTCTGCGTGTGGATGGGGCCCACTGGGACTCTTCCGCCCGGGGCCCACAAAAAACTGGAGCCGGCCCTGCTGACACCTTTCCCGCCTCCAGGTTTGTGAAGTCCTCGGTGGGTGGGGCCAACTGCCTGGCTCCGCTCCACCTGGTGTGGACATCAGACCCTGGAGGGAGGCAACAAGGGTTTTTGGTTTGGCTGGTGTAACTGCCTAGGGTGGGGGTGTGTGTGTCGGTATGTATGTGACTACCTGGCTTGTCCAGGGCGTCACACTCACAAGGGCTCACAGTCTACAGGGGGTGCGGGAGCGTACAGTAGGTGAGGGTAGGGTTGGTGGGATATTTTATTCTTCCCCATGGGACATTCCCTATTATATATGCCATTAGGTCTATACAACAAAGGTGAAAATGTCAGGTGAATCTGCACATTTCCATGTGGAAATCCCGCTGCGTATTACAAGAGCAATATTGTCTTACCTGCTGGAATCCTGATGAAAGACAAATAATTTCATCCTCCATCTTTATGTCACCCTGTGGTCTGAGGACATATATCTCACAGACCAGAAGACCTCAGACCCTATTTTGCCTCTTTGGACATATCATCAAATCTACCATAATAATGACTATATTTGTGCATGACTATATTCATAGAAGGCATGTACATAGAATATTCCACTGATATGGCAAATTATAGTCATTTTTAGATGTTAGTATTAGTATGGAATTGGGGGACAGATTTAATCCCCCCAACTTGCCACTTAGGAGGCTCTACAGCTCTACAATTACTAGCAGGGAACAGCGAGCCATACAGAGCCTTTGTGTAAATGGTATCATAGGTATCAGATCTGACTTCTGGTTTCCTTGTCTTTAAATAGCTCATATACAAACACGCCAGTCACTATGTAATTTTCTAAGTAACCATGGGTGTCAAACGTGGAGGGAAAAAGAGAATACTGAGGGAATTTATCTACAAAATGGTCATTTACACAGCAGCCCCTTTAAACTGCAGCTCCATGGCACAGACTGCTCTCCATTGTAGCTGTGGAGTCACAGCTCCCCCTGCTGTCTGGTAAAGGATCAGCACTTAGATATGAAAAATAAATGTGATTATGACCGTCACCTGCGTATGGGTATGTTCACACTGTGTTTCAATGGGGATTTTAAAGCAGCTTCTGCTTCAAAAGCCAAATAAACGTTTCAATTACTCTTTGTATAAGCTTTCTATAGGGCTCACCATACTCTTTTATTTAGATATATTTTTATTGGCAAGGAAATAGAAGCAACATGTCAGTTCCTTATGTGTTTCGATATACACAATTCTTTTTTAGGTGGCACCAGAGTGAAAAAACGCTGCAATACCGGATATAAATGCACAGCAATATCAAAATGACATTGCTGTGCACATGATAAAAGCAGAACGCCTTATAACCATATAACACATAGTAGCATATGGGAGCCCATATAGGGTTAATCCATTGTCAACAGAAACTCCCTTACAAGGTAGAAAAACAAAAGAATCAGAGTAGTGTGTCAAAAAACATCAATACATTTTTATTCATTATTCAAAAACGTTTTTTTTAGTGATAAAGGACGACAAAATGGTTATAGTAAAACAAGAAGATAAAAACATGCATAGAAAGGAACCACAATCTGTGTAGAAGAAAATACCTATTGCAGCATAATAGTAGCCCCTATTGGGGTTGAATAAACCAAGATGTCCCAAAGATGTGGGCAATAAAGATAATAATAGGCCCATATGGGGCAAAATGTTCCAAAAGTCGATTCTGGTGCATTAAAGCAGGGAACCACCTTGCTCAAATATATTCTATGTTAATTATTGTATTGAAAAGAATGTGTAATGCAAAAAGTGCAAGTGCTATGATTGGCAAGAATATCTATATATAAACACAAAGCAGTGGAGTATCAATACATGCACCAGTATCATATGATATAAGAAAACCTGCATCAATCGCAATTTGTTCCAGGTAGTACATACCCCAATAAGGTACCTGGTGCAAAGATGCAAAAATGCTACAGATGGAGGAAATGACCACAGAGTGTCCCAAACAGAGGAAGCTCATAAGCCCACCGACGCGCGTTTCGCCAGGGTAAAGTAACTGTACAATCCAATGGCTTCTTCAGGGAAGGGAGGGCGCTAGTGCGCATGTTCAGGCTTATATCACATCTTTTAACCGCTTAAGGGTTTGGAAACCGTGGACATGTGACATATTAATTTGTTTTGAGCCTTTGATGTATGACTGAACAACCTGCACTGACATACATATGAGCTTACAATCTCCACACTGATTCATCATTGGTTTTGTGCCTTTTTTGTCTAGTTTTATGTTTTTTGCACTTTTTTGTTTTTACACTGAATTCATTATTCTATTTTATGTGCTTGATTGTTTTGTCTTTTTTTTTTATTTTCTACTTTGTGGGCACAGTTTAACGTTTCCACCTTTTTTCAATGTTTTTAAAAAGTCTTTTAACCTGGCACAACTCCACACCAAAGCTCCCCCCCACTAATGTCTCTACTCTGATTTCTGGGTCTGCAAACATTTTGGTGCACTTTGTTCAAGTTTTGGCTCCAAATTATGACTTTTGGTGCCAAAAATCAGAAGACCAGTTCAAAACAGAAAGAAAGTCTATGGACTTTGCGCCAAATTCATGAATCGCGTGAGTTATTTTATTTAACTTGGTATCAAAAACAGCAACTAATACCACAAGTCAAAAAAGGAAAGTGACTTAAAAAACTTTGCAAATTATGAATCAGGGCCTGTGTGCACAATTATTAGTGAGCATTTTGACCGTATTTTATGCACATTTTTCATCTCCAAGCTGTATAAACTTGAAGACGACATATCAGTTCAAAAGTCAAGACTGAGCCAAGAAATATCTGAAGATAGATTTTTCATAGGTATAATGGGCTGATGAGAGAGCCTCTTGATGGACCAGATTTTATATATATACATATATATATATATATATTCATTTATGTGTCCATAGTTGGATCATTAATGGTTACAGACCTCCACTTTGACTCAGACATCAGCCAGGTTGATGAGGGGTAATGGTATAGGCTGGTATTATTAAAGATGAGCTAGTTGGGCCTTTTAATGTTCAAGATGGACTCAAAATCAAATTCCAAATCTACTGCCAGTTATTACAAGTCACTCTCTTCGAGTAGTGATACAGGAAAAAGTCTGCATCTTTCAAGAAAACCCAGATTTTTACACAGGACATTGCTCCTTTATATGTGGTGAAGTCTCCACTGCTTGGCTGCCAGTAAAAAAATGAAAGAATAATATAAAATGGTCCCTTCTTCATTTGACCTAAGCCCTATTGAGAACGTGTGGACCCTTTTTAAACGGGAGATTTACGGTGAAGGAAAACAGTCACCTCTCTAAACAGTTTCTGGGGGGCTATATTGGTCACAGATTTTTTGGAGGAAATGTCAGAAATGTATTTTTGTACACTTGAGTTTTTTGGTTATTATTCTCACTTTAACAGGGGAAAATAAACAATTGAGATGGGAAAAAAAATGATTTTCATTTAGTTACCCAATAATGCTGCACACAGACAGTCTCCTGAGAAAGATAAAACTTCACTTTTACGTTCTGAAATGTTCAGGTTTATGAGCCTTTTGGATTGACCGACAGCACTGGAGATGTTCAATAATAAAATCAATCATGAAAAATACAAATTTCCCAATTATGCTGCACACAAACCACCTACACTCATGTATTCAGCCCTAAAAAATAACAAATATAAATGTATTAAAGAAATGAAGGCAAGGATAAAAAATATGGAAACCAGTGAAGGCTGACAGATACAGCAGGAGGAGGAGAAAAACATATGAATATGGATACATATAGCAAAATATATGTATACTATAAATATTATAGCAAACAATGGGAAGGGTGAATAACAAAAAACTTAGTATGGTGCCAAAAAGATGATAGATACAGTAATAATATAAATATACACGAAAATAATGAATCTCTAATATGAATACTGCTTAGGAAGTTGAACTTTTAAATAAATACCAAGTTACCCTTATCATATGCTCTTCCTGCTGGAATTGCATCAGCCCCAATGTACGTTTCGATGCGAACCTTCGTCAGGGGGTAATTCTCCACATGATGTAATGGTGAGCTTACACAGTGTGTCCTGCTGTGTGGCCCAAAACTACACCCAATCAAGGAGGTCAATGGCCACACAACTTTATCAAAAATTGTGTGTCCATTGGCCACTTTAGTGGACGGAGCTTTGGGTGGGTTCATCTGGCCGCACTTTGTAGGCTCAACCTAAAACCTCATTCAGACTCATTTTTTCACGTACGTGTTCTATCCGTGTTTTTCATGGACCGCCCACCTCCTTCCTTTCTCCTTTTCCGGTGGACGGAGGTAAGGAGATGTTTGTCGTTCCAGCGGCGTCACACATAGCGATGTGTGCTGCTGCTGGAACGACAAATAACATCATAGCTGCAGCAGCACCGATATTATGGAAATGAACGACATGTCAACGAGCAACGATTTTGCCCGTTTTTGCGCTCGTTGATCGTTGCTCATTTGTTTTACACGCTGCGATGTCGCTAACGGTGCCGGATGTGCGTCACTAAAGACGTGACCCCGACGATATATCGGCAGCGATGTTGCAGCGTGTAAAGTACCCCTAAGACATGTCTATATGTGATCTGATTAAAGGATCAAACACACCCATTCAAAACAATCGGGAAAAAAAAAAGGACAGCAAAAAGATTTCATCAGAGTGCTGTTTGTTTTTACTGTTTAATGGGCTGAAAGTCGTTATGTAGCAATATCCTAACAGTTTCTGGAGGTTGTCAGAACTTGAAATATGTGGAAAAACTCTGAGTGAGCATTGGGGAAAGGCTTTTTCAGCCTAAAATGGTTGCCAACAAGGAACAAAACATCACCATGCACGATAAACAGATAACTTGGAAAATGGAAAATACTGTCATTTCATTTGATTTAATTTGTCTTCCACATAGGTTGTTTGAGTATCGAGGCCGAGTTTCGCCCGCTCCTAGGGCAGTGCCAGTGAAGAGACCCCGTGTCACAGTGCCTCTTGTACGACGGGTAAAATCAACTCTTCCAGTCAAACTGTTAGCAAGATCAGCCGCCATTACAGGGAATGCAGCTAAGTTGAGATGTAAGTGCAAATTCAGGACTTTAGAAGTGGCTTAATGTTCTGCTAAACAACAATGAAATTGTTCTGCATTCCCCCTGCTGTTTGTAGTAAGAAGCAATGAGATTCAGGCCATCAAGTCAGAGCTCACACAAATCAAGACCAACATTGATGCCCTTTTGGGAAGATTGGAGCAGATAACGGATGAGAAGCCATGTGCAGGTTGGTAGATTATTACTTGGATGCAACTTGCCACTTTACATTATCAAATTCCCCAAATTCTCTCAGTTGTCCATAAATATTGACCCTAAACTAGGTTGAGACTTTAAGTCTTTAGTTACATACACCTCTTATTTAGTCCCATCACTGAAGGCTCTGCACTTATACATTAAATAGTTCACAAAATCAGTTGTATTCATGTGACTGAGATTATCACGGGGTGTGATGGGATAACTGGGGACCAGGGCTCCTAAAGTGGCTCTCTGGCTAAGGGAGCCCTAGCTGTCCCTGATCCCAGAGATACGTCTGAAGGTGACGATGTCTGGGCTGCCTTCCTTACCCTGCTCCTGTACACCCCTGATCTAATACTCCCTCTCCCTCACCCCAGAGGAGGGCAGTGACAGGAGGGGTTGAACCCACAGATAAAGACAAACAGGAGAAACCAAAACTCAATCACACAGCACACACACACAGATTTATTAGACAAACAGTGATAAGGAGGAAACAACGAGATGATGGGAGAATTCCACAACAACTCCACAAAAGCAGTACAATCACCAGCAGGACTGGGATACAACAGCACATGGACCGGTGTAGCTAAAGCTATAGTCGGCATAGGAAGACAAGATCATCCATCGTAAAAAGGCGGGGAGTAACTGTGATAGGTCTCCCACAACATGTGTTTCAAGAGGTAAGCAGCAGGCTAGCAGATATTAACTTCTGCAAGCCCGATCACTAATAAGAGCACAGCTGGTTGATGCCCGAGTCTGTCTGTGTAACTCAGAAGCACCAAAGGAGACATAGTAATGAGTGTCAGACTCTGCAGTGTGAGCAGCGTCAGATGCCACAATGACACTCAGCGAGTTTAGAGTCAATCACCGTGTGACAGGGATTATTTCAGTAATAAGCAAATGGATTTCTGCAAGGCGCAGAAAATTCTGTCACATGGAAATACAAGGTGGCCAAAAAATAACCTAAGGTGTTTGGAGCCGTGTGCAGACTGACCAAGTGAACAGAATTGGCTGAAAATTGGTATGCATGCTATTCAAGGCATGAGGAAACGGAAGGCATCGTAAAAAGTTTTTATACCAAAAATCCCCACCAGGTGAAAAAGTGGCGCTGTACAGTGAGCGCGCCTTGCAACTCAGTCTATAAGATGCCTGTCTCTTTGCCAGATCATGCGCTGCTACTGCGGTTGTTTTATGAGAAAGCCAGGAATGCTACAGCTGCACTGAGAGCCTTTCGTCGTTTGAAAGACCTTCACCCACGTAGCCATCCAATGGCTGTCAGTTCGCTGAGACAGATGATGAAACGTTTTGAGGCAACAGGATTACTGAGTGTTCAACCAGGGCACCGGCGACGACCGGTAAGCAGAGAGGTTGTGGAGGACATTGCCACTGCTGTCGTGGAACAGGGCCTGAACAACCCTGCCGGGAATAGCAGTGCACGCAGTGTTTCCAGGCAATTGGGGCTCCTGTACAGCGCAGTGTGGAAAGTTCTCCGAAAAGTCTTGCAGGCATACCCGTACAAAATTAGCCATCATCAACTTCTTCCTCGTGACAATGATACCCGCATGATATTTGCATTCATGTTTCTGGCGAGAATGGAAGTGGATGGCAATTGGCTATGGATTGTTCTGTGGTATGATACCAGATATACGAGATACCAGACAATGTTGGACATACCGGTCGTTCCGCAACTCCAACAGCGGCAGTGTCTTCAGATGACCACCTTCATGCATGAACGTTCTGAGTGCACATTTTCCCGATGATAGGATTTTAAACAGCTCCTTTCCTAATTCATGGCCACCGCTTTCGCCCGAACTCAATCCTTGTGATTTCTGGTTATGGGGACACTTGAAAGAGCATGTTTATCTGGGAAATGTTGACCCCCTGGCGGACCTCAAAAACTGTATCATTTTGGAAGTGCGCAGCATCCAACCAGACATGTTACACGCAAGCGTCGAGCATGTTCTGCATAGGATCAACATGATCACCATGCCATATTGAACAGTTATGCTAGTGTGTGGAACAATTGTGACATCTCCAATTATTGGCACGCAGTTGTTGGGCCGCTCGCTCACTGTACAGCGCCACTTTTTCACCTGGTGGGGAGTTTTGGTATAAAAAAAAAATTAAGATGCCTTCCGTTTCCCCATGCCTTGAATAACATACATACCAGTTTTCAGCCAATGCTGTCCACCAGGTCAGTCTGTACACAGCTCAAAACACCTTAGGTTATTTTATGGCCACCTTGTATTTCTCGAAAGAGTAGCCGATGTTATAAGCTACACATTCAAGCTGCTGATAATGTAGGTGGTGATTCACAGTGTTGTTCTCCTGAATTCTGTTTACTGTCGGGAGCCACCTCCATCTTAAAGTGATCCTCCTGGAATAGAAAAAAAAGAACATGAAAATGTAATTATGAATGATTTTCTAAATACCTTCAATTAGTAAATCACATTTGTTTTGTCTTGGGAAGTTAGGTAACCACTAATACATTAGCATGGCTGCCATCTTGCTACACTGCCAGAAATCTGTCATAAAATATTAATAGGATAAGTGCTTGTGAGCATGTGCAGAAAAAAGCTCCACTGCTGACCTTGAAATAGCTTAACAGTAAAAGGTACAGTTAGGTCCAGAAATATTTGGACAGTGACACAATTTTCACGAGTTGGGCTCTGCATGCCACCACATTGGATTTGAAATGAAACCTCTACAACAGAATTCAAGTGCAGATTGTAACGTTTAATTTGAAGGTTTGAACAAAAATATCTGATAGAAATTGTAGGAATTGTACCCATTTCTTTACAAACACTCCACATTTTAGGAGGTCAAAAGTAATTGGACAAATAAACCAAACCCAAACAAAATATTTTTATTTTCAATATTTTGTTGCGAATCCTTTGGAGGCAATCACTGCCTTAAGTCTGGAACCCATGGACATCACCAAACGCTGTGTTTCCTCCTTCTTAATGCTTTGCCAGGCCTTTACAGCCGCAGCCTTCAGGTCTTGCTTGTTTGTGGGTCTTTCCGTCTTAAGTCTGGATTTGAGCAAGTGAAATGCATGCTCAATTGGGTTAAGATCTGGTGATTGACTTGGCCATTGCAGAATGTTCCACTTTTTTGCACTCATGAACTCCTGGGTAGCTTTGGCTGTATGCTTGGGGTCATTGTCCATCTGTACTATGAAGCGCCGTCCGATCAACTTTGCGGCATTTGGCTGAATCTGGGCTGAAAGTATATCCCGGTACACTTCAGAATTCATCCGGCTACTCTTGTCTGCTGTTATGTCATCAATAAACACAAGTGACCCAGTGCCATTGAAAGCCATGCATGCCCATGCCATCACGTTGCCTCCACCATGTTTTACAGAGGATGTGGTGTGCCTTGGATCATGTGCCGTTCCCTTTCTTCTCCAAACTTTTTTCTTCCTATCATTCTGGTACAGGTTGATCTTTATCTCATCTGTCCATAGAATACTTTTCCAGAACTGAGCTGGCTTCATGAGGTGTTTTTCAGCAAATTTAACTCTGGCCTGTCTATTTTTGGAATTGATGAATGGTTTGCATCTAGATGTGAACCCTTTGTAGTTACTTTCATGGAGTCTTCTCTTTACAGTTGACTTAGAGACAGATACACCTACTTCACTGAGAGTGTTCTGGACTTCAGTTGATGTTGTGAACGGGTTCTTCTTCACCAAAGAAAGTATGCGGCGATCATCCTCCACTGTTGTCATCCGTGGACGCCCAGGCCTTTTTGAGTTCCCAAGCTCACCAGTCAATTCCTTTTTTCTCAGAATGTACCCGACTGTTGATTTTGCTACTCCAAGCATGTCTGCTATCTCTCTGATGTATTTTTTCTTTTTTTTCAGCCTTAGGATGTTCTGCTTCACCTCAATTGAGAGTTCCTTAGACCGCATGTTGTCTGGTCACAGCAACAGCTTCCAAATGCAAAACCACACACCTGTAATCAACCCCAGACCTTTTAACTACTTCATTGATTACAGGTTAACGAGGAAGACACCTTCAGAGTTAATTGCAGCCCTTAGAGTCCCTTGTCCAATTACTTTTGGTCCCTTGAAAAAGAGGAGGCTATGCATTACAGAGCTATGATTCCTAAACCCTTTCTCCGATTTGGATGTGAAAACTCTCATATTGCAGCTGGGAGTGTGCACTTTCAGCCCATATTATATATATAATTGAATTTCTGAACATGTTTTTGTAAACAGCTAAAATAACAAAACTTGTGTCACTGTCCAAATATTTCTGGACCTAACTGTATATAGATTATTTTCAAGCTGCTCAGCATTAGAAAAGACAGGGTGGACAGGAGTATGAGCATCCTCTTCTTATCTCGACACCCATGGTATTTCTAGTGTTACAGAATCAAGCAGGACAGTATTGTATTTTTGAGGAGCTGACCCAGAAGGTCAGGGTTACATTCTTACTTCTACTTTATAATGGTGCCTCCAATGAAGAAGCAGCAAGGACATGAGGTCGTGTGACATTTTCGGATCACGAGACTGAAGAGCAGAGACCAGCTGAGTAGCAGGAGAGCAGGGATTCAACTGAATACACTTTCCAAAAGGGTCTTTCCCTGAGAACCTCTATAGAGACTTTATACAGTGTGAGTGGTGGTGAGGTATCGTAGTGTGTGGGGATAACTGCGGGGACATCAAATAGCATGATAGGGACTGTGGGAGTTTCATACTGTGTGTAGAAAAAAATGTAGGGGCATCATATTTTGTGTGAGGTGATGTGAGGTCATAATATGTAGGGGTACTGTGGAGCATTATAATGTGTGGGGGTACTGTGGGGCGTTATTCTGTGTAGAGTGACATCATACTGTGTGGTGAGCATTATGAGGTAATCATACTGTGTGGGAGCGGGGGTGACTATGGTGGCATCAATCAGTGTGGAGTGGCATTATACTGTGTGAGTTCATCATATTGTGTGTGGGGGGATGTAAGAACATTTTGTGGGCATCAAACTGTGTGAGGGAAATGTACAGTGGTGACATCATATTTTTTGGGGGCACGGGCAGAATCATACACTTTATGGATGGCACTGTGGGGATGAGCTGTGCAGCATGATACTGCAGGAGGGGAATGTGGAGAGAACACACTGTGTAGTGAACCATTGTGAGCATCATACTGTTTGTGTGAGTACTGTGTAGGCCCTGAAAGGTGTATTGTATTGTGTGGGAACACTAATAGTCCTCACTAGGAGTAATAATTCTTTATAGGCACATATAAAAGACTGGGCACGGTTTGGAAAGTGTTTTTTCCTATCATGGTTGGGCAGTATGCAGAAGAGCAGTAGTGTAGCAGCCTCTTTTTACATCAGCACTTCTGATATCTCCAGTATTAGATCACACAGGTAGGATGGAGGTTGGACAGCAGTGTGAGCAGGGTTTTCTTAACTCAGCACCTTGGTTTCTGCAGTATTAGACAAGATAGACAAGGTGGGCAGCAGCTTCTTGTTACCTAAGCATTGCTGGTATCTACAGTATTTGATCAGCCAGAGAGGGTGGCGGTTGGACAGCAGTGTGAGCAGCCTCTTCTTAACTCAGCACCACCCGTATCTCCATTATTAGATCAGGAAGATATGGTGCACAGCAGTGTGAGCAGCCTCTTCTTACCTAATCACTGTTCTAACATTTTAGGACAGTTTGCTGTCATCGTAACAAGATGACCATTTTAATGTGCAAGTAATTTCCACCATAGACAAAATGAGTGTTTGCTTTTTAAATATATAGGAATTTATTTGACAGTTTCTTTCTCTTTTTTATTTTTTTTTCTATTGCCAGAGAGACATTTTAATGGATACACTGAAACCACTGTGAATGGAATGGTGACACTTGAAGGCCATTGGAATGCAGTGAATCATGATTTATTTGTTACTAACACATAGTTAGACAGTGATTTACAGCCACATGAGAAACACTTCCAACTCTTTTTCCCCTAGAGTAACATGAACGCTGCAAGGCATCTTATCTGACCTTAGTTACTATTGATATAGGATAGTGACCATTAATGCTGTTGGCTCTATACATTGTTGGCATCCAACATAAGAGGATATTTAGCAGTTAGCATGGCGTCGAAAGGAGTCTCATTGCTTATACAAGGCTTCAAAACCAGTCTTGTCATCTGCTATATGGGTTGCAATTGTGCAGAATTAGTTCTCAGTTTCTATGTAGATGCTTGGTAATGATAAATGTGTACACTTGTTAAAGGGAACCTGTCAGGTGCAATATGCACCCAGAGCCATGAGCAGTTCTGGGTGCAAATTGCTAATCCCTGCCTAACCGTCCCTGCATACACTAGTATAGATAAAGAGATCTTTAGAAAAAGTATTTCTAAAGATCTTTTATCTTATGCTAATGAGGCCAGGGACTAGCCCCAAGAGCGTTATATCCTCCGACTAGCCGCCCACTTAGCATTTTAGTATGCCCACAGGGGTGTACCAACATGCTATTCAATTCAGCATCACCAGCAGTGACGCGCGTACCTGTGACTGCGCTTCTGATTGCCCGACACTTCCAGTCATGCGCGGTAGACCTCTCTGAAGCCGGGATGCGTACACCCATCTTTATGCTGCGCATGACCGGAAGTGCCCGGCATTCAGAAGCGCGGTCACAGCAAACACAGGTACACGCGTCACTGCTCGTGAAGCTGCATTGAATAGCATGTTAGTTACGCCCCTGTAGGCGTACTAACATGCTAAGAGGGTGGCTAGTCGGGGGATATAACACCCAGGGGGCTACTGCCCTCGCTCATTAGCATAAGATAAAAGATCTTTAGAAATACTTTTTCTAAAGATCTTTTTATCTATACTAGTGTATACAGGGACAGTTAGGCAGGGATTAGCAATATGTACCCAGAACTGCTCGTGGTTCTGGGTGCATATTGCACCTGACAGTTTCCCTTTAAGTACTTTTCTGTATACGTAATACATGCTAACATCTGCCGCTTGCCCCAGCCATAGCATCAAGGAAGAAATCAGACTGCAGCCGGAGCGAATTCTCCCAAGATGACAGCACTTCAGAAGCGGGCGACACTGTCACAGAAGAGGCTCTTAATGGAGATGAAGGAGAAGAGCTTGTACATGATGACTGCACAGATGACCTGGTATGAACTGCATTGTAGAGAGAAGACGGGAGCAGTGACCCTATGTATGAACCTATGAAACTTATCTAAGTACATACAGTAACCATTAATGCCGTCAAGACCAGTTTGCTCATTATGTATCCCATCCGTCATAAAGAAGAACTGACCGTCATTGAAATTCTGAGGCTAAAAAGTCACTTCAAGTAGTCTTCATTTAGCTGGGCCCAGAGCGGCCATTATCTGCTAGATAAACGAGATTGTTAATTAATGGCAGATACAGAGTACCAGAAGGTCGGCCTCTCAGATTTCACATTTTTGTTTTACAGGAGAACAGCCACTATACAAACTCATCTCTCCACTAACAAGGTACAGTGCCAATTCATCTAAATACATTCAAACTTAATCGATTCCTAATAACCCGATAATTATTCTGGATTACTTCTGCCTTCATAGCTGTGAAATGGAAAAACTTTCATACTACACCTCAATTATCTACATGATATCCAATTTGTTTAATGTCGAGAGGGGAAAAGTGTCAATTTCACCAACTAAATAAAGGAGCTCTTAGCTTACACAGGATGTGTGCGCACACAAGATGCTTTTCTAGATGGGCAATTACCATTATTGATTAGTCTGAATTTACAACAAAGTGATAAACGACAATCATTCAGCTCAATCTTGTCTTAAGGTCCAGTCACACATAATGAGATCGTTAACGAGATCGTTACTACGTCACAGTTTCCGGATCATTGTTAAATCGTTGGTGAGATCGTTGGTGAGATGTCACACAGTCATTTTCCCAACTACTTTAGTAACGATGCAGCGCCCTGTATAACGATCTTGTTGGTCGTTGGGACCCTGTCACACAGCAGCTATGTAACTATTCCGACCTTGAATAGGGGCGTAGTGTTTGACGCTGTAAGCCACGTAGGCGTGCATATGCATCGCTTTTTCCACACCCCTCCGCTCCGATTGGTGGCCAATACTGCGTTCTGATTAGGCGGCCGGCCTAGAAGGCAACTTTGTATCGCTACATCCTTTGTCCCTTTTGAGCCTTGCTTTGAGGATAGAACCTGCGACTCCACCCAGATTCATTCGTACTTTGTTCCCGGTTGCTTGCTTGCTTTTCGGATCGAAGCTGCATCTGCACCTGGATTCATCCTTCCTTCGTTCCCGAGTGTTTGCTTACTGTTCTCAGCACCAACCAATCAGTGCAGAGGGGGCGCGGAAAAGGTGACGCAACTACACGCCTACGTGTCACACTTTAAGTTCTCATCTAGGTCGTTAACGAGATCGTTGTTAGGTGTCAAACATATAGATCGATCCTGACCAGCAGGACTCCAACAAGCCAAAAATGGCCCAGGACATTCAGCAACAACCAACAATCTAACAGCAGGGGGTGGATCGTTGGTACGTGTCAAATATAACGAGATCGCTGGTGAAGTCGTTGTTTCGTCACAGAAACTGTGATGTAGCAACGATGTCGTTAGCGATCTCGTTATGTGTGGAGTGGCCTTTAGAAACCCCTTTTCTGGGTAAGCTACTTTTGGGTGAGACACAAGGGGTCTCCAGATCTGCCGGCGCTGGTCAAATTAAGGGACAATCCATTGGAGACAAGAAGACACACAGGAGTCTCAGTCAGTCCAATACACAAATACTGGGGTGTTAGGCTATGTGCACACAGTGCGTTTTTCTCGGCGTTTTTGCGCGTTTTTCGGGTGCGTTTTTGGCCTCAAAACTGCATGACTTTGCTTCCCCAGCAAAGTCTATGAGTTTTCATTTTTGCTGTCCCCACACAGCGTTTTTTTTCAGCTGCGTTTTTGTGGTGACCACAAAAACGCAGCATGTCAATTATTCCCGCGTTTTTCACTGCGCTTTTCATCCATTGAGTTCAATGGGATGTTGAAAGACGCAATGAGAAACGCAAATAGCTGCGTTTTGGTGCGTTTTGGTGCGTTTCTAAGACCAAAAACGCAGCTATAAGCGCAGGAGGTGGGTAGTAAAGTGACGTGTACAGGAAGAGGATTCCTTCTGTCAGTATATACAGAAGCGTGAATCCTCCCGGTACCGTCACCGCCGCTTCCATCTCCCGTCCTGGGCATGTATGCTGCCGTGCGGCGCCATGTCTGGGCGGGAGGTGGAAGCGGCTGCAAAAACAAAAGTTAACAGTAGAAAAAAAAAAAAAAGTTATACTCACCTGTCTGCAGCCTCGCGGTGCCATGCCCGCTCCCATCTCCTCCCGGTACCGCCGCTCCGGCTGTGTGCAGACGGCCGGGAAACCTCCGATGGATGCAGGACCTGGCGATGGATCACCTGATGCAGTCACCTGACGCATCAGGTGATCGTAAGTATCGCGGTGACGCGGGCGCCCGGCCGGTATCAGCAGATTCGTCAGGAGACTTCATCCCTGATTACCGGCAGCTGCTGCTGCGATCGGACAGGATCAGACTCCCGCCCCATCGCTCCAGGAGATGCCGGTAATCAGCACATAAGTGAGTATTATTTTTTTTTTTTTTGCACTGATGCATCAGCTGATTGTATAATCGGCTTTTATACAATCAGCTGATGTGTGATGGGATTCAGGCACTTGATCCTGACACATCATCTGATCGCTTTGCCTTCCAGCAAACCGATCAGATGATATTGGATCTGGATTGGACGGCGCGGGACCCTAACCCAGGATTACTGCGGAGGGGGGTTTATTTCAATAAAGATGGAGTCACTAATTGTGTTGAGTTTTATTTCTAATAAAAATATTTTTCTGTGTTGTGTTTTTTTTTATCTTTACTAGAAATTCATGGTGGCCATGTCTAATATTGGCGTGACACCATGAATTTCGGGCTTAGGGCCAGCTGATAATATACAGCTAGCCCTAACCCCATTATTACCCGGCGAGCCACCCGTCACCAGGGCAGCCGGAAGAGTTGGATACAGCGCCAGAAGATGGCGCTTCTATGAAAGCGCCATTTTCTGGGGTGGCTGCGGGACTGCAATTCACAGCGGGGGTGCCCAGAAAGCATGGGCACCCTGCACTGTGGATTTCAATCCCCAGCTGCCTAGTTGTACCCGGCTGGACTCAAAAATTGGGCGAAGCCCACGTCATTTTTTTTTTAAATTATTTCATGAAATTCATGAAATAATTTAAAAAAAAAAGGGCTTCCCTATATTTTTGGTTCCCAGCCGGGTACAAATAGGCAGCTGGGGGTTGGGGCCAGCCCGTACCTGCCTGCTGTACCCGGCTAGCATACAAAAATATGGCGAAGCCCACGTCATTTTTTTTTTTTGGGGGGGCAAAGAAATCCTGCATACAGTCCTGGAAGGAGGATGCTGAGCCTTGTAGTTCGACAGCTGCTGTCTGCTCTCCTGCATACACTATTGGATGGAGGATGCTGAGCCTTGTAGTTCGACAGCTGCTGTCTGCTCTCCTGCATACACTATTGGATCGAGGATGCTGAGCCTTGTAGTTCTGCAGCTGTCTGCTCTTCTGCATACACTAGTGGAGAATGAAGAACACATTGAAGAAGGAAATGACATCAGACCTTTTTTTTTTTTGTTCACTGATAAAAAACGCATAAGGACGCAGTGAGCAAAAACGCAGCAAAACGCAGCAAAAAAACGCACCAAATCGCGGCAAAACGCGTGCGTTTTTTGCCGCGTTTTTTCGACGCAGTTGCGTTTTTGTGCGTTTTTAGCGGCCAAAAACGCACAAAAACGCAGCGTCAAAAAAACGCAGCGTGTGCACATAGCCTAAATTGTACTCACAGAAATAGGGAAATTTTAGTACACTACCAAAAAAATGATATATAGGATAACAATGTAAAGGCTGTAAATCATAGATTCATGAGAACTAGTTTAAACCGTCTCGGCATTTTTTGCAGTGTCAAGTGAACCAACATTCGGTCTTGTTGCTTTTATGAACAAGACTTCTTAAATAGCTAATACACACCTATATATAGTCATGGCCAAAAGTGTCAGCACCCTTGAAATTGTTACAGAAAATGAAGTATTTCTCCCAGCAATTACACGTTTTCTTAGGGTACCTTCACACTTAGCGATGCAGCAGCGATCCGACCAGCGATCTGACCTGGTCAGGATCGCTGCTGCATCGCTACATGGTCGCTGGTGAGCTGTCAAACAGGCAGATCTCACCAGCGACCACTGAACAGCCCCCAGCCAGCAGCGACGTGCAAGCGACGCTGCGCTTGTACGGAGCCGCCGACTGGAAGCTGCGGAGACTGGTAACTAAGGTAAACATCGGGTATGGTTACCCGATGTTTACATTAGTTACCAGCGCTGTGTGCAGGGAGCCGCGCACACTGAGCGCTGGCTCCTTGCTCTCCTAGCTGCTGTACACATCGGGTTAATTAACCCGATGTGTAATGCAGCTACATGTGCAGAGAGCAAGGAGCCGCGCACACTGCTTAGCGCTGGCTCCTTGCTCTCCTAGCTGCTATACACATCGGGTTAATTAACCCGATGTGTACAGCAGCTACATGTGCAGAGAGCCGGAGCCGGCAGCACAGGCAGCGTGAGAGCTGCGGAGGCTGGTAACTAAGGTAAATATCGGGTAACCACCTTGGTTACCCGATGTTTATCTTGGTTACAAGCTTACCTCAGCTGTCAGACGCCGGCTCCTGCTCCCTGCTCGCTTCATTTGTCGCTCTCTCGCTGTCACACACAGCGATGTGTGTGTCACAGCGGGAGAGCGGCTTTGAAGAAAACGAACCAGGGCTGTGTGTAACGAGCAGCGATCTCGCAGCAGGGGCCAGATCGCTGCTCAGTGTCACACACAGCGAGATCGCTAATGAGGTCACTGCTGCGTCACAAAAAGCGTGACTCAGCAGCGATCTCGGCAGCGAGCTCGCTGTGTGTGAAGCACCCCTTATACACATGAATATTTACTTTGTATGTATTGGAGCAACACCAAAAAAAAAAACACAAAAAAAAACAGAGAAAAAAATGGAAAATTGGACATAATTTCATATAAAACCCCCAAAATAGTCCAGACAAAATTGTTGGCAGCTTTCCAAAATTGTGGGTAAACAACTTTGTGTCAAGCATCTGATGGTTGTTCAAACTCCCCTGTGGCAAATAACAGGTGTGGGCAATATGGATATTATACCTGAAACCAGATAAAAAGGGGAGAAGTTGACTCAATCTTTGCATTGTGTGACTATTTGTGCCACATTAAACATGGAGAACAGAAAGAGAAGAGAACTGTCTGAGAAATTGAGAACCAAAATTGTTGAAAAATATAAATAATCTCAAAATTCCATCTCAAGAGAGCTTGATGTTCTTTGTCCAAAGTGTGCAACATAAACAAGAACCTTACAACCCTTAGCACTTTAGCCAATCTGCCTGAACAATAGAGTCAACTTGATGAAAGGTTGCAAAGCAGGATAGTCTGGATAATGGATAACCAACCCCAATCAAATTCCAAAGAAATTCAAACTGTCCTGCAGGCTCAAGGTGCATTAGTGTCTGTCAACATTTTAATGAAATGAAACGCTATGGAAGAGACCCAGAAGGACCCCACTGTTGACATAGATATAAAAATGCTAGATTACAGTTTGCCAAAATCTTTCAGAGAAAGCGTCTTGTGGACAGATGAGACCAAGATAAAGCTTTTAAATAAACTACATCATTCTACTGTTTACCGAAAATGGAATGAGGCCTGCAAAGAAAAGAACACAGAACCGACAGTTAAATAAGATATATGTTCAAAGATATTTTAGGGTTGTTTTGTTGCCTCTGACACTGGGTGCTTTGACAGTGTGCAAGGCATCATGAAATCTGAAGATCACCAAAGGATTTTGGGTCACAATGCAGTGCCCAGTGTCAAAAATCTGGATTTGCTTTCTAGGTCATGTATCTTCCAGGAGGACAATGACCCCAAACATACTTCAAGAACCACCCAGAAATGGATGGAACAAAGCGCTGGTGAGCTCTGCAGTGGCCAGCAATGAGGCCGGATCTAAATCCTATTGAACACCCATTTTTCGTTTGGAGAAGGTAACCTTCAAATATGAGAGACCGGGAGCCGTTTGTAAAAGAAGAGTGGTCCAAAATTCCATTTGAAAAATGTAAGAAGATTGTTGATGGTAATAGGAAGTGATTAATTGCAGTTATTTATTCCAAAGGGTGTTCAACCAAATATTAAATTGACGGTGCCTACAATATTTTTCAAGATCCATTTTTGGAGTTGTGTGTGAAATTATGTCCAATTTGCCTTTTTTTTTTCTTGTTTTTTGCTGTTGTTTCAATACAGAAAAAGAACACGTGTATAATAAAACGTGCATAATTGCCATAATTTTCTGGGAAAAATGCTTCATTTTCTGGAACATTTTCAAGGGTGTCAAAACTTTCAGCCATGACATCCTGCTTAGCTATATGAACATACAAATAAAATGCACATTTGCCATAACAGTCCCAACTCTTATATTTTTCAAGGGCCCATTAGACATGTTGATAATAAAGAATGAGCTTTCCTAAGAACGCTTGTTTCCTGATTATTGGCCAGTCTAAACCAGCCAGCAATCACCTAACAAATTAGCAAAATGCTCGTTTGTAGGACGAGATGATTTTTAATTAAGCTCACACATTATTGATCTTGGCAGCACATTGCGCTGTGTAACCAGGAGATGTGCTGCTGAGAATATAGTTTCTTATACGCAGAGAATGATTGTACAGTATTAATAACCGTTCAATGCACATGTAAGTGTGCTCAGCATGTCTAAACGGGCCATTAAATGACCACTGATTGGGGGTCCTTTAAGGGCCATGATTATCCTGTGTGAATGGGTCTTAAGGATGGATGGCCATGGCTGTATTATAGATGCACAGACTGTTATGTGCCCATATTGTACCTCTGTGTGTATATTGTTTTTAGGTGCACCTAGAGGTTTTATCTTCAGTGTTAAACTATCTTCATCAGTGTCATAGGCTATAATAAATAAAGATATTTTTAGGACAGAAGTATGCTTTTGCAATTTTTGGATAATAGTTTCAAAAATTGCCTTTTTACGCCTCGATTTTTTAAATGCCATTTTCTGGTAACTGTGAATTTACCTGAAGATCTTCAGATTTTATGGTAAATTAGGACAAACGACAGGCCTGTTACCAGGGCTGTGGAGTCGGAGTCGGAGTCATGGAGTCGGAGCTCATTTTGGTGGAGTCGGAGTCGGTATAAAATGCACCGACTCCGACTCCTAAAATATATAATAAATTGGGGACAGTTGTGCAATCCAGAATGTGCTGAATATTTTACTAAATAATAACTTTTAGTATAATGCTTATATTTAAGTGAAAAATGTATTGTAGTACAATGTGAACATCAGACATTTAATTATTTTTATGATACAATAATCAAGATATTTAGATAGAACATAAAATATATTTATTAGAATACAACTTTAGAACACAAAAAACTAATAAATTGTAAATACGTAATACAATTATACAGTGTATATATATATATATATATATATATATATATATATACACACACAAGATAAATACACACACAAGATATATATGTAATCTACTGTATATTACATAGTGTATTACATATTTACAATTTATTACAGTTTTTTGTGTTCTAAAGTTGTATCCAATAAATATATCTTATGTTCTATCCAAATATATTGATTATTGTATCATAAAAATTATTAAATGTCTGATGTTCACATACACATGTTCATGTACTACAGTAAATTCTTCACCTAACTATAAGCAATATATGTAGGAGTCGGAGTCGGAGTCGAAGTCGGTGCAAGAGAAATTGAGGAGTCGGAGTCGGAGTCAGAGTCGAAGGTTTGGCTTACCGACTCCACAGCTCTGCCTGTTACCCCTATATACAGGTGCATCTCAATAAATTAGAATATCATCAAAAAGTTAATTTATTTCAGTAATGCAATACAAAAATGGAAATTGCAGACAGAGTGATCTATTTCAATTGTTTATTTCTGTTAATGTTGATGATTATGGCTTACAGCCAATGAAAACCCAAAAGTCATTATCTCAGAAAATTAGAATAATTACCACAAAAAAACTGCAAAGGGTTCTTAAGTGTTTAAAATGGTCCCTTAGTCTGGTTAAGTAGGCTACACTCATGGGGAAGACTTCTCACTTGACAAATGTCCATAAGGCAGTCATGGACACACTCCACAAGGAGGGTAAGCCACAAAGGGTCATTGCTTGTTGTTTTCATATGAAAGTAAATTTTGCATTTCATTTGGAAATCAAGGTCCCAGAGTCTGGAGGAAGAGTGGAGAGGCCACAAGCCAAGCTGCTTGAGGTCTAGTGTGAAGTTTCCACAATCAGTGATGGTTTGGGGAGCCATGTCATCTGCTGGCATAGGTCAACTGTGTTTTATTAAGACCAAAGTCAGAGCAGACGTCTACCAGGAAATTTTAGAGCACATCATGCTTCCCTATGCCAACAAGCTTTTTGGAAATTTCATATTCCAGCAGGACTTGGCACCTGTCCACACTGCCAAAAGTACCAATACCTGGTTTAATATCCACAGTATCACTGTGCTTGATTGGCCAGCAAACTCACCTGACCTGAACCCCACAGAGAATCTATGCAGTATTGTCAAGAGGAAGATGAGAGACACCAGACCCAACAATGCAGACGAGCTGAAGGCTGCTACCATAGCAATCTGGGCTTCTATAACACCTCAGCAGTGCCACAGGCTGATCGGCTCCATGCCACGCCGCATTAATGCAGTAATTCATACAAAAGGAGCCGACCAAGTATAGAGTGCATTTACTGTACAGACTTTTCAGTAGGCGCCAACATTTCTGAGTTTAAAATCATATTTCAGTTGGTCTTATATAATATTCTAATTCTCTGAGATAATGACTTTTGGGTTTTAATTGGCTGTAAGCCATAATCATCAACATTAACAGAAATAAACACATGAAATAGATCACTGTGTTTGTAATTACTCTATATAAGAAAAGGGTTTACCTTTTTATATTGAATTACTGAAATAAATGAACTTTTTGAAGATATTCTAATTTATTGAGGTGCACTTGTACATGATATTCTGGACCTTATGTACTGTGACTGAATGGAAGGTCTAGTTTAATCACAATACTTTGATCACTTTTGCTATTATTTGCTATCTACATATAACTCTTCATTTTGTCTTTGCAGCTGCTCGAGACGGCTTGTGATCTGTGAGGGGTAATGGCTATGGTTCTGTATATGGACTCCTATATTCTGCCTCCCTGAGAAACCAGAGTGTTGGCTGGATTTTCAGAAAATGTAAAAAAAACCATGAAGTATTATTTATCATTTTATAATATGAGACAGCAGTGACCAGTCTGAAGAAGGGAGCACTCACCCTTACCTGAACCGATGAAAGCCAGAGACTGGACCTTCAATCCTTTGTTCTATATGTTCCATGCTGACGGATATATGACCGGAACAGACTATTATTGCCCTCTACTTCAGAGGATTAGCTAGGGGGCGCTCATGAGCCATGGCACACGGCAGGTGCCGGGGGAAAACATGAACCAGTAACTGGTAGTACTTCTAAATTTGGATTTATTTTCACAGTGTGGTCAAGTCACATTTTATTGCTGCAATTACAGCAGAATCCTATCACAATGGCTTAGTTTTGCAAAATCGCATGAAAACGGGATGTCAGATGTGAATATATTAATATTGACCAGCAAGAAAATTCTCTATAGTAGGGAATAGAAAGAATAAAAATAGGAATCTGGTGGAAAGTTCACTGTAAAGCACATTTGGAATCAAATGGTAACAGAGACACCTTAGGTCTCATGCACATGGCCGAATTACAAAGTGCAAAAAATCTTTTCATACCCAAACTCTGTATTAGGATTGCCAGATTAGCTCCAATGGTACTGTAGGTCTAATGGCCAGAAATAACAGTACTATATATATATAATGCTGTTGCTCTAGGTCATTACGCCCCGTGGTTGAGCTGGGATTTGCAGGCATAATAAAGACGCTACAATTTGGGCTCATTATGGATGTCTGAATGAGGATTTATACTGAGAACCTCCTAGAAATATTTCTCCTAAGGTTAGGTTACAACAGTACCCTATGGAGTTACCATTCAGTAGCAGAGTGCCCTGGCGCCTGTAATACAGAACTATTGGATCATATGAGTTGCAGCACAGAATCTATGACAACATTCGAGCAATGACATTCAATGGTTTCCCAGTAGCTCTATTTTATAGGGCTATTCCTGTAAGAAGTGCTCACTAGTGAGGCAAGCGTGATCGCCAAAGCTCGTTATTTGATTGAGCCTTGAGCATCTTAGTTTGAAAATGCTTGTGCTAGCCATTGACTTCCATTATACTCGGTACTCACCTGATGCTCAATCGAGTAATGAACAGCGGCGATCACTAGTCCATCACTAGTTGTCACCCATCCATGGGATTTGTAGAGGTGTTAGTTCCACAAATTGCTTAAATGATGCGGTGGCTGCATGGCCATGCTTCAATATTCTTTATAGAACGGCCAGAGATTGTTGCCTATTTCTTATGGTCCTGGGTGTGTTGTCTTTACACCTGTAATATCTACAATATTAAAATCATAGGCAGCTGTTGGTACCTATAGACTTCTGCATATGGTGTATTACATCTCATTATAACTTGATGGCTGTAATTATATGTAGAAATAACAAAAAACACAATTTCCAGCTCACCCGTCTCCGAGTCTAGATGTCCATTTGGGTCGGTGCACAGTATCTGTGGCTGGCGTCCACAGCTGTCATAATCATTGGAAAGGAAGGAGGGGAGGGAAACATATCCTGCACCGATGTCCTTAAAAAATCTTGAACTTTATTGAATCCTCATAAAAATATATATAATGGACTAAACCAAACTCTCCATATGCCTTACTGTGCCTTACACGTTTCAGAGAAAGACTCCTTAATCATAGGCAAAGACTCCTTAATCATAGGCAAATAGGTATTTGACTATGATTAAGGAGTCTTTCTCTGAAACTCGTAAGGCGTTAATATGGAGAGTTTGGTTTATTATAATATTATTAATTATATATATTTATATTATATAGATTTTTATGATGATTCAATAAAGTTCGCGTTTTTTTAAGGACATCGGTGCTTGATATGTTTCCCTCCCCTCCTTCCTTTCCAATGATTGTAATTATAGGTGCCTGAGGCCTTAAAATAGAACTTCAGGTTTTAGATTTTATTTTTTTTTCTTAAATGTATCCTATCACTAGATTCCCACCATATATAATTCAGCTAGTATTACCTTATTTAGTTATCCCTTTCTTTCTGGAGATTCATGGTATACTTCACTTCTGATAGGTCATATGATCAATGATACCCCCAGGAAATTACATGGCCGTATGTTCTCTAAATGGCATCACCATCTCAGTCAATTTCCAATTGCATGGAATGTACCACTGATATTCTCCACGGGAAAGGGGTTGGAGCAGAGAAAACAAGCTCAATGAAATGATGATGACTGTACAGCTTCTGTCACACAGTTATAACATATGAGATCACAGTTCAGCTTCCCTTATTGTATACTGTATAATTTATTACTTGATTTTGGAGATCATAGAGGGAAGAATAATCACATTGTCACACCAACAGATATAGATGCTACTGGTTCTAGCCAGAGATGCTGTGTTGAAGCAATATGAGATTGATTGCAGATCATAGAGAAATAACACACAGGATGACAGGTAGAACTCAAGATGGAGGCTGAAGGGAAGACAGACGGAGGCTGAACTAAATGGAAATAAGTACAATAATTGCAGAGTGAAAAACTGGGTGTATTTCTTTAAAAACCATGTGATTTGTATGGGAAAAATACAAACAATTTTTGGTGGAGATTTCCACATATTGAAAAATAAAGAAATATCGATGCATAGGAAATATAGATGTGTGAACAATGCCTCAGAACAAATTTGGCTACACATTCAGGGTAATGCCAAAACAAAAAAATTGGAGCTTGTGAATGAAGTCTAACAATTATGTTACTATGGGTTCTCTTACATTTACGAATAAAATGGACAATTATTATTGATGTTTTATCGGATAGCACTACCTCCAATGTTATAATATTGAGCAGTGCTGATCAGTCTTTTTTTTCTCATGCCGGTTCAGTATGAGAAAAAAAAATCCCTGTATACTGCAATTGGCAGTATATCTCGGATCACACGCTTCCATATAAGTTTATCAGTGCATGTGAAACATCGGACTGCACTCATCTGAGTGCAGTCCAATAAACGCTGACAGACAATGGAAAAGATGGAGAAATTCAGCTCTCCATCTTCTCCGCACCTGTGATCCAATTCTCACATGCACCTCTATACAGGTATTTTGGCTCACTCCTCAAGAGTAAAGTGTGCCAGTTGTCTCAGTTGTGCAGGTGTCTTCTCCAGACTGCATGTTTTAGCTCCTTCCACAGATGTTCAATTGTATTTAGATCAAGGTTCACATAAGATCACTTCAGAAGAGTCCAGTGCTTTCCTCTTAGTCATTCTTGGATATTTTAGCTGTGTTTTGAGTCATTATCCTATTAGAGGACCCATGACCAGCGACTCAGACCAAGTTTTCTGACACTAGGCAACACATTTTGGTACAGAATGATAGTCTTGACAGACTCAAGACATCCTTTGCCAAATGCAGCAAAGTAGCCCCAAAACATAACTGACCAGCCTCCATATTTGATACAATGTTCTTTCTTTGTAAACTTTATCTGCCCAAAGGACATTTTCCCAAAAGCTTTGTGGCTTGTCAATATGCATTTTGGCAAAATTCAGTCTCCCCTTTTTCATTATTTGCGTTCAACAGTGCTTTTCTCCTCATTCATCTTTTATGAAATCCACTTTGGCCAAGACAGAGACAGATGGAGAGATCTGACACTGAAGTAATATGACCTTGGAGTTCAACTCTAAACTCTTTGACAGTTGTTCTGGGTTCTTTGATTACCAGTTATATTGTCTGTTTCTTCAATTTATAGTTAAATTTTCTCTTGTTAGCTACAGTTCAATAGACCTTAAACATCTAAATATGTGTAATTTTAGTAACAGGAACATCAAGCTCTTAGAACATGGTCTTATACCCATTACCTTTCACATATTTGTCTATAATTTTCATTCTAATCTTCTAATACAACTCTCTCCTTAGCTTTCCATGTTCAGTGTAGTACACAGCTTGATGCCAAAAAGCACAGTGACTACTTTTCACCCTGTAAATAGGTAGACTAACTTATTACAAGTTTGTTGACACCCATGATACTAATTAGAGGACACACCTTAGTTTAACATGTGCCAATAGTGAAAGTATTTTCAATCTTTTCAAGGAGTACCAACATATTTGACCAGGCCATTTTCATTATTTTTTTTTTATTATTTCTCTGTTGAACCACAATTGAAAAGCAATGTTGTATTTTGATTAGTTAGTCAGGAAATTTAAATTAAAAATTACTTTTGTCACTTTCAAGTTCTGCCAGTAACTATTTGAGGTTTTTCTTATTTTAAAGGGAATCTGTCAAGGGGGTCAACCCTCATAAGCCATCAAAATGTGGGTTATAGAACGTTCAATAAAATGATTCCTTGATCTCTGCAATCTGTCTTATTCCAGAAAAATCCATGTTTTTCTTAAATGCGCTGTTAAGATCTATGGGCCAGACAGAGAGGTCCGTAAGAATCTCTCTCCAGTGCTTATACTAAATGAAAGGAGGCGTCTGCAAACTGGCATCTAGCCAGTATAGAGCGGGACCAGCTCCTGAGCCAATTCGACGCTCCACGCACTTGACCTGTGAAGTCAATATATGTCACAGGTCATCAAGGGATTAAACATGACTACAATATGGTCCACACAATCCAGCTCCATAAACGTCAAGTTTATGGAGCTGGATTGTGTGGACCATATTGTAGTCAACACAGTTGGAATAAAAACTAAACTGTAGTGAGTAAACTAAGCTAAGCAACATCTATCATATGTAATAAAATATATGTGTGTGTGTATATATATATATATATATATATATATATATATATATATATATAAATATAATGTCTATACTTAAAAAAATACCCTATACTGTCCTATGGGCCATTTTCTCCTTTGAGGGGTCTGAATTAGTAGGTTCCTGGCGATCTCCTCATTTCGCACTGGTCACTGGTCTAGTGGAAGTCACACAGTGTCACTAATTTACATGAGGGCAGAAGCTGCTTTATGTACATATAAGGGATGTAATTACGGATAAAGATAAAAATGTTTTCTAACTTTTTTTAAATACCTTATTTCAATACAGATAAATGTACTGTTACAATATGGGTCTTTCTTGTGATGTGGGAAGTGAGTGCATAGTAATAATAATAAAAGCTGATGGTGATCACCAAACTCAGGTGGAGAAGGCTAGGATCACACTGATCTACAGTATATACTTGTGTGTAAAAACTATTGTGTCTATGTATGGAAAGCGTGTCAAATCTGTGCTATCTGATGCTGTAAATAAAGGATCTTGTAAAATTAAAGTCTTGTGGCTCATTATTCTAGCAGAAAAGCTATTCGTGGGAAACTTATCCGTGATCTCCAGAAAACTGCTTAGGCTCACTTCACACGGACGTATTAAAGGGGTGGTTTGCTCCCCGTGTGCCGTGTTTGTGGCACATGCGTGTTCTCCGTGTGTTATACGTAATAACACACGGAGAACGGAAAGTCCCGCCTTACCTGATTCTTCCGGAGCTGTCTGTGGACAGTGTCCGGCATAGGCCATGCCCCGCTGACGCTGCTTCTGGTCCCCAGTGAAGAAGATGCGTTGTTTAAATTCACTGGGGGTCGGATGCAGGTGACAGCCGCGGCAGAGACTGCAGGGCTGGTGGAGGTGAGTATATGTTTTTATTTTTACAATGACACGTGTGTTTCTCCGGCGCGTGTCACGTGGGACCGCATCCACACACCATCCGTGTGGTACATGTGCGGGCAGCGTGACACCCGTGCTGCCGGAGAAAAACGGACATGCCTCCGTATGGAGCACACGGGCTCACGGCTGCTCCACACGGAGGCACAGGCCAATAGCTGAACACATGCGTGCACATAAACCCATTAATTTTAATGGGTATATATATGCCCGTGTCTCCGGTACATGCGGGAACGGACCTAGCACGTATCGGAGGCACGTGCGTGTGAAGGGGGCCTAAAGGAGATGGCAACTTTATCTTTATTTTAACAAATGTGTTGGGAATATAATTTTGTGGTGCTTAGTAATATAGTAGAAGGTGGCCCGATTCTAACGCATCGGGTATTCTGGAATTTATTGTGTAGTTAATGTATGATTTTTGTTATATATATATATATATATATATAGAGGTTGTTGTGTGTAGTTGCCAAGTGTTTGTGTAGGGCGGCGCTGTAAAAGTTCTGGGTGTTGTCTGGGTGTGTGAGAGCGGTTTTGTATGTGTGTTGCGTTGTGTGTGTTGCGTTGTTTGTGGAGCGCTGTGTGTCTGCAGTGTTGTCTGTGTGTGGTGCTGTGTGTGTTGCGCGGTTTGTGTGGGTGTGGAGTGCGTGTGTGTGTTTTGGGGGAGGTATGTTTTGTGCAGTGTGTGTGTTGCGCGGTATGTGCGTATATTTGTGTATGCCGCGGTGTTTGTGTGTTGGGTGCTGTGTGTGTGCGCGGCGTTGTCTGTGTGTGGGTGTCTGTGTAGGGCGGTGTTTGTGGTTCCCAGTGTGTGTGTGGTGTGTGTTTTGGGGGGAGATGTGCACCCCCATCGTGCTTCATCCCCCATGCTGCACACCCCCCATCGTGCTCCATCCCCCATGCTGCGCACCCCCATCGTGCTCCATCCCCCATGCTGCGCACTCCCCATCATGCTCCATCCCCCATGCTGCGCACCCACCATCGTGCTTCATCCCCCATGCTTTGCACCCCCCATCGTGCTCCATCCCCCATGCTGCAAACCCCCCATCGTGCTCCATCCCCCATGCTGTGCACTCCCATCATGCTCCATCCCCCATGCTGCGCACTCCCATCGTGCTCCATCCCCCATGCTGCGCACTCCCCATCGTGCTCCATCCCCCATGCTGCGCACCCCCCATCGTGCTCCATCCCCCATGCTGCGCACCCCCCATCGTGCTCCACCCCCCATGCTGCGCTACCCCCCATCGTGCTCCACCCCCCATGCTGCGCACTCCCCATCGTGCTCCACAGTCACATATCAGACAGTATACACGCACACATCTGATTGCATACACTCACACCCCACTTCTCCCTGTGCCCTCCGGTGGGCAGTCCCAGCAGCTGTGCTGCACGCCGTGCTCCTCTGCCTTCTGCCGACACTCACAGATCCAATCGCATACGCGCACACATCAGAACACACGCACACATCCGATCGCATACACGAACACATCCGATCGCATACACACACACACACACTGACGATATCTCACATACACGCTCACACACTCACAACATCCGGAGATACCACATGCTTTCGGCCATGTGGTCCTCCGGCAGGTCCTGGTAGGTCACTGCATGCACAGTATCGCCGCAGAGAAGCGATATCACTGGATGTTGTGAGTGTGTGGATGCAATCTGATGTGTGTGTGAGGTGTGTGAGAGTGAGTGTGATCTGATGTGTGTGTGTCTGTTCTTATGTGTGTGCGCGTGTGTGTGTGTGTTCCGCCGCTGCAGGACCTTGATGTGCTCACCTGCTCCCGGTCGGCGTCTGGTGAGTATGACTGCGGGGTCTTCTTTCTTCTGTCTTCTCTCTTCTGGGGGTGCCCGCTGCCTATAATGAAGTGTCTTGCAGTGTCTTTAACTCTTTCACCGTTGCATGACACTTCATTATTGACCGCAGCGTATGCCGGCTCCCTGCACATGTGTACCGGGAGCTGGTGTTCACTGGTAACCATGATACACATCGGGTAACTAAGGGAAGCGCTTCCTATAGTTACGCGATGTGTATCGTGGTTACCAGCGTACACCGGCTCCGTCACGATCCCAGCATCGCAAGGTTATGTCCACCGGGGGTGGGGCCGAGTGTGCCAACGTGTGGCGAGGGCGAGCGGGCGAAGCGGCAGCGTATGCCGGCTCCCTGCACATGTGTACCGGGAGCCGGTGTACGCTGAAGTGGGCGATGCATGCGGAGGGCCGGGGCGAGCGGCTAATCCATGCGGGGGGCGGGGCTAGACCGAGGCGAGCGGCCAATCCGTGGGGGGGCGGGGCCAGGCCGAGCCCAGCGGCCAATCCGACAGTTGTCACGCTAACGACACTGTCACGGTGACACAATTTTGGAACAAGACAGACAGACAGACAGACAGAATAAGGCAATTATATATATAGATAATTATTACAGGTCCTCGTCTTGCACTTGTTAGTGGAGCTTTCCTCACAGACTGCATAGCTCTCATGTTCTCAAAATGGCTGCTGATGGAGGCGCATGTGACCAGCTGTCCATCAACCTCCAACTGAAAACAGATTTCCTATGTTAAACTACGGAAGGAGTTAAAATCTTCAAGCCTGTAAAAAAGGTTTATAGGGTCTGAGAGTCCACTGTTTAGACAAAGAACTGCTTGGAAAGGTGGTTGGCTAAGCTGGAAGGATGCTGGGAGTGTCTGTATTTATTATGCAGTTATGTATTCTACTATTTGCTATCAAGTAAGACATGCCTACATTTATGCATGGTACACCAATACTTCTGAGGACTATAAAAGAGTTGATCTTATTAAAATCATTTGGAGAACTTTGGAAATCACATGCTTGTGTATTTCTTTCATTCTCATCGGTGCCATAGAATGAATCCCAGAACTTTTTAATTGAAGTGAGAATTACTTCAACACCTACGTATTGTCTTTCAACTGAAGGAAACTGCTGGACACTGCTGCAAAATCATGTCTCCAACACATTTGTTAAAAAAAGGATAAAGTGGATTACCCCTTTAAGCAGTTTTATGGAAAAATTCCCTATTTATTTTGCTAGTCATAAATTTATAACTCATCCATTTTTCAATGTATATTGTAGAAGATCATGATTCTGCAGTGGGACACCTTGTTTGCATACTAAATTTAAGGTTTCTGCTGCACACCACATGGGTTTATAGTGAGAAAGGCTGAAGTCACTGTAGACAGAGCACAAAGTTTGTATCGACAACGGGTCTCTTTACCTGACCGAAGAGACTAATATTCCTATCAGGCTTTTAGAAAGCCAGAAGACCCACAGCTAGTCTGTAAATGTGAACATCTGTACCCTGCCTAAGTGAAATATATTAATACTAGCCCCCTGCTGAGAGAAAAGCTTTAGTCCTTTCATTCAGTCATACAGGCGCAATTGGTGCAATTTCTTTTACCGCTCTGTGCATAGTGAGCGGCGGCTGTAACCATGTCCTCGGCACTGACTGACAGCCGGCTCAGCTTTGCATCAGTACAGAGCCAGCTGTCATTCAGTGTCGGGGCGTGGTGAAACAACTGCTCTCACTCTGCACAGAGTGGTCACGCCTCTATGACTGAATGCTCAAGGCTGCTGGGAGGAATAACGTTAATTTAATACCGGCAGGAGGGCTATTAGCGTGACGGTCGCACGGCATCGAACGCTATTAACCTGCAGCTTGACCCTATATCTGCAGGTTAATAGCGTTTTTCACATGACTGGTTCCCTTTAACTGAATCATGGATTCCTTTAAATACTTTATATGACCAAAACTTCTCAAGAGCTCACTGGTACTGGTGTAGTCCTGTAATATGATGCCACCATTTTAGCAAGTTAATTCATGAGATTTCTTCATTTCAAAATATTCCACAATCAACTGATAAGGGCCATTTACATGCTGCGACATCGCTAATGATATTTCGCCGGGGTCACGGTGTTTGTGACGCACATCCGGTGTCGTTAGCGACATTGCAGTGTGTAACACCTATGATCGACCTTAAACGATCGCAAAAGAGGCAAAAATCGTTGGTCTGTGACACGTCGTTCATTTATCAAAAATCGTTGTATGGTCAGTAGCAAGGTTGTTTGTCGTTCCTGCGGCAGCACACATCGTTATGTGTGACGCCGCAGGAACGACGAACATCTCCTTACCTGCCATCCACCGGCAATGAGGAAGGAAGGAGGTGGGCGGCATGCTACGGCTGCTCATCTCCGCCCCTCCTCTGCTATTGGGCGGCCGCTTAGTGACACCGCAGTGACGTCGCTATGACGCCGAACGCACCTCCCACTTGGAGGGATTGTTTGGCGGTCACAGCGACGTTGCTGCAAAGGTATGTGCATGTGACGCTGCCATAGCGATAATGTTCGCTATGGCAGCGATCACCAAATGTCGCACGAACGACGGGGACGGGTGCTATCGCGCACGACATCGCTAGCAATCGCAGCATGTAAAGCACCCTTTAGTGATATTATTGAAAAGTAGAAGCATTTAAGAACCAAAACAAATCACTCACAAAATCGAGAGGGCACTCCATGGTATGAATATATATGACTGATTAGATACATGGAAAGCTATGGGCAACATGGTGGCTCAGTGGTTAGCACTATTACTATGCAGCAATGGTTTAAATTCCACCAAGGACAGCATCTGCCATTAGTTGCTCTGTTCTCCCTGTGTTTGTGTTGGTTTTCTTCCATCCTCCAAGGACATACTAATAGAGAATTTAGATGGATAGCTCCAATGGGGACAGTGATGATCACATCTGTAAAGCGCTGTGGAATATGATGATGCAATGCACAATACATAACCCGTACATCACCAAGTACAATGCCAAGCAATGGATAGAGTGTGTGTTGCCAGACTATGGACTTTGGAGTAGTGGAATCCTGTTCTGTTAGATGATGAATCACGCCTCTCTATCTGGCAGTCTGATGGATGTGCTTTTGTTTAATGAATGCCAGGAGGACATCACCTACCCAACTTCATTGTGCCAACTATAAGGCTTTGTAGAGGAGGGATAATGCTATGAGGGGGTTGTTTTTAAGGGGTTGACCTCAGTCCTCCATGTTGGACAATTGTATACTTCCAATTTGTGAGAACGGTATACTGAAGGCCCTTATTTTGATCCAGCATGACTGTGCCCAGTATAGAAATCAAGGTCCATAAAGGCATGGTTGGATGAGTTTTGTGTGGAAGAACTTGATTTGCCATACAAAGATCTGATTTCAACTCCAAACACCTGGTGTGAATTAGAAAGGAGATCTTGAGCGAGACCCTCACGTCTAACATCAGTGTCTGAACACTCAACTAATTTTTTGGGATAAATGCGAAAAAAAAAATCACACCTATGCTCCAAAATCTTGTAGCAAGCCTCCCGAGAAGAGTGGAGGCTGTTATAGCTGCAGAGTGGCTTAGTCACTCCATATTAAAGGGAATCTGTCAGCAGGTGTTTGCTACCTCATATGAGAGAAGCATGATGTAGGCAAGGAGACATTGAACCCAACAATGTATCACTTAGATGGCTGGGTGCAACCCTTCTGACACAATCAGAGAGCTGCCCCTGCCCACACCATGCTCTCTGTATACTAAGTCTATAGTTATTGAGAAGCTGCCAATCACAGCAGGTGGCATGACAGACAAGAGCCCAAGAGCCAGCTAGTCACAGCAATCATAAACTACTGATGCTGAAACAAACATTGCACGTAGAACTAGAAAAAATTGTGTGCATACTCAGTGTGGTCGAGGTGCCAGTAGTTTGGTTCATAGACCCATGAAACAGTTAGACAAGACACTGCACACTCGAGTTGGATGGAAAAAAAAAGAAGACAAACTTTAATTAAAAAAATATTAAAAACTTGAAATAAAAAAATATAAAAATAATTAAATTGCCAGGTCATTTTTACCGCACAATGTACGCCACAAAAACGATTCTAAAGAAACCACAAGGTCAGAATTGCTTTTTTTTGTTCACAATTTCACCGTATTTGGATTTTTGTTTCCAGTACACCATGTGGTAAAATGAATGGTGTCACTCAAAAGTAAAATTAGTCCTGCAAAAAACAAGCCCTCATGGCTATGTGGACAAACAAAATCTAAATGTTATGGCACTGGGAAGAAAAAACGAAAATGCAAAAATTAAAACTGTCCATGTCAAGAAGGGGTTAATAGTGATGGATTGTACAGCTATTCTCTGTTTTCAGTACCTATTGAGTGAGTATATACAGTTAGGTCCAGAAATCTTTGGACAGTGACACAATTTTCGCGAGTTGGGCTCTGCATGCCACCACATTGGATTTGAAATGAAATCTCTACAACAGAATTCAAGTGCAGATTGTAACGTTTAATTTGAAGGTTTGAACAAAAATATCTGATAGAAATTGTAGGAATTGTACACATTTCTTTACAAACACTCCACATTTTAGGAGGTCAAAAGTAATTGGACAAATAAACCAAACCCAAACAAAATATTTTTATTTTCAATATTTTGTTGCGAATCCTTTGGAGGCAATCACTGCCTTAAGTCTGGAACCCATGGACATCACCAAACGCTGGGTTTCCTCCTTCTTAATGCTTTGCCAGGCCTTTACAGCCGCAGCCTTCAGGTCTTGCTTGTTTGTGGGTCTTTCCGTCTTAAGTCTGGATTTGAGCAAGTGAAATGCATGCTCAATTGGGTTAAGATCTGGTGATTGACTTGGCCATTGCAGAATGTTCTATTTTTTTGCACTCATGAACTCCTGGGTAGCTTTGGCTGTATGCTTGGGGTCATTGTCCATCTGTACTATGAAGCGCCGTCCGATCAACTTTGCGGCATTTGGCTGAATCTGGGCTGAAAGTATATCCCGGTACACTTCAGAATTCATCCGGCTACTCTTGTCTGCTGTTATGTCATCAATAAACACAAGTGACCCAGTGCCATTGAAAGCCATGCATGCCCATGCCATCACGTTGCCTCCACCATGTTTTACAGAGGATGTGGTGTGCCTTGGATCATGTGCCGTTCCCTTTCTTCTCCAAACTTTTTTCTTCCCATCATTCTGGTACAGGTTGATCTTTGTCTCATCTGTCCATAGAATACTTTTCCAGAACTGAGCTGGCTTCATGAGGTGTTTTTCAGCAAATTTAACTCTGGCCTGTCTATTTTTGGAATTGATGAATGGTTTGCATCTAGATGGGAACCCTTTGTATTTACTTTCATGGAGTCTTCTCTTTACTGTTGACTTAGAGACAGATACACCTACTTCACTGAGAGTGTTCTGGACTTCAGTTG
The DNA here is from genome assembly GCF_048569485.1 of Anomaloglossus baeobatrachus. NCBI lineage: Eukaryota > Metazoa > Chordata > Amphibia > Anura > Aromobatidae > Anomaloglossus > Anomaloglossus baeobatrachus. The sequence continues at coordinate 358,921,223 of NC_134357.1, forward strand.
ATGTTGTGAACGGGTTCTTCTTCACCAAAGAAAGTATGCGGCGATCATCCACCACTGTTGTCATCCGTGGACGCCCAGGCCTTTTTGAGTTCCCAAGCTCACCAGTCAATTCCTTTTTTCTCAAAATGTACCCGACTGTTGATTTTGCTACTCCAAGCATGTCTGCTATCTCTCTGATGGATTTTTTCTTTTTTTTTCAGCATCAGGATGTTCTGCTTCACCTCAATTGAGAGTTCCTTAGACCGCATGTTGTCTGGTCACAGCAACAGCTTCCAAATGCAAAACCACACACCTGTAATCAACCCCAGACCTTTTAACTACTTCATTGATTACAGGTTAACGAGGGAGATGCCTTCAGAGTTAATTGCAGCCCTTAGAGTCCCTTGTCCAATTACTTTTGGTCCCTTGAAAAAGAGGAGGCTATGCATTACAGAGCTAGGATTCCTAAACCCTTTCTCCGATTTGGATGTGAAAACTCTCATATTGCAGCTGGGAGTGTGCACTTTCAGCCCATATTATATATATAATTGTATTTCTGAACATGTTTTTGTAAACAGCTAAAATAACAAAACTTGTGTCACTGTCCAAATATTTCTGGACCTAACTGTAGCTGTTGGATCCCTTTCTTTGCTGAACCCCTGTACCTGTCACATCTATTTGTCAGTGGTGCTTTTCATTATACCGTTTTCTTGCCAGGTTCTATTTTTTTTACACTATAAAATGGTTTACATAGTGATTAATTAAAGATATTGTTTTGGTGGGGTTTTTCTCTTTGCATTTTTAAATAATTGCCTCCCTGAGGTTATTTGATTCTTGGCTAGCAACGGCCAGCACCACAGCATACTTTACCTCCTGTGTGAGCTGGGAATACCTCTGCTGCCACCTGCTGGCTCAACTCATTACCAATCTACTACAGATCACAGTGGACTCAAACCTCTGGCTCTCCGGCTGTTGCAAAAATGTGATTCCCATCATGCCCAATCAGCCAACACATATAGCCCAGTGATGCCTCCCAGATTTTAAAAAGTTAATCTTTATTTTTTTTTTTAATAGAAGTATCTTAGTTTGTCTAAAAAGCGCTGTGAACTCTGAAAAAGTGGAGTCACATGGTATGTCCAAATAATCCCTCCTAATACAGACAGCAGCTCTAAAAGTGAGGGTGTGACACCATCAGTGCTTGAGTAGTTGACTGAGATCTTTTGGTATCACAAAGAGCACACAGCGCACCTTCATGTCAGCCCCTGTATGGATGTTATTACAACCACTAGTATAATAGGACATCCTCACCTGTACCCCTCTTTTATTAACTCTGTCATTGTAACACACTCTCTTTAATCTGTGGGGTCTTAAAGGGTAAATAGACGCCATCCATAGCCGCTTACTTTCACATCCATAGTGCTGATGACACTAGATGACCCGCCAGGGCCGGCTCCAGGTTTTTGTGAGTCCCATGCACATACACAAACATGTACACAAGCATACATACATATATATTTGAAGACAAATTCACTAAAATACATTTAAACAGACATAAATATAAACACAGTCATATACACTGACATACATAGACTCACATCATACACACAGACACATTAGAGATATTACTAATAATGGGAAGCCGGCAGTAGCCTCAGTCACCTCCCCGCTTGTCTCCCACCCAGCTCTTCCTGGGCATGTGGCTGTGCAGGCCGTGCTGCATGATGACTGTCACTAACAGACATGGGGCTACAGTATATACATCATAGAAGGGACAGAGGACATTACTGGAGGGGCTTACACATTATTGGGGGGCATACATGTTACAGAGGGTCATACATTACTGAGGGGGGCATAGATGTTACTGGGGTGGCAAACAGCTCTGGGGGGCATACATATTACTGGGGTGGGTGGCATAGAGTTTTGGGGGGCCCATACAGTTCTGGGGAGCCACATACACATCTGGGGGGCTACCCATACAGCTCTCTGGTGCATACACATTACTGGAGTGGGTGGCATACAGTTCTGGGGGGGGCAAGCATATGGCTCTGGGGCCCATACAGTTCTGGGGGGCCCATACAGCTCTAGAGGGCGGCCAGTGGCGTAGCTACTGCTTTTGCAGCCCGGGGCGGTCGTCAAATTTGACGCCCCCTCCGTTGGCCGTCAATAATCCAGAAACTTTCAAAAATCCGGAAAGCCATCAAAATATTTATTTTTCATGGAACTACAGAAAGATCTAATTGTAGACTGCTGCTATTAGTTCTAGACTTTCACCTTTTTACACACATATAGGCCTATTATACACACACACAGCTCTGCTGCATACATACACACACAGCTCTGCTGCATACAGACAGACACACACAACTCTGCTGCATACATAGACACAACTCTGCTGCATACATACAGACACACACAGCTCTGCTGCATACATAGACACACACAACCCTACTGCATACAGACACACAACTCTGCTGCATACAGACACACACAACTCTGCTGCATACATACAGACACACACATCTCTGCTGCATACATATAGACACACAGCGCTCTGCTTCATACAGACACACAACTCTGCTGCATACATACAGACAGACACAACTCTGCAGCATACATACAGACACACAACTCTGCTGCTGCTGTATACATACAGACACACACAACTCTGCAGCTGCTACATACAAACAAACAACTCTGAGGCTGCTGCATACATGCATACATACAGACACACACAACTCTGCAGCTGCTACATACATACAGACACACACAACTCTGAGGCTGCTGCATACATGTAGACACACACAACTCTGCTACATACATACAGACACACACAACTCTGCTACATACAGACACACAACTCTGTAGCTGCTGCATACATGCATACATACACACACAACTCTGTAGCTGCTGCATACATGCATACATACAGACACACACAACTCTGCTACATACATAGACACACACAGCTCTACTGCATACATACAGACACACACAACTCTGCTTCACATATAGACACACACGTGGCTCTTGGGGACCCGCACACGCGGCTCCGGGGGGAAGCCCATGCAACTCACTGGGGCCCCTAAACCGGGTGGCTGGGAGGGAGTATACAGGTCGAGGGGGGCAGCACTTACCGCTCGGTCATGGAGGAGAGGGGGCCCACACAGCGCGGTGGTCGCTGGCTGGCACTGCGCCTCCGTGGGACTGAGCAGGCCGCGCGGTAGCTCTGCCCACAGATAAAGCTCAAACCAGGAGGACGCTGTGGTCTGCACGCCTTAAAAGGGACGGCAGCCAGTTTCCTGCCGAGGACTGCGGTCCCCGGAACTGGGCCCGAGGGCAGCAGAACTGAAGGCGAGTGGCCAAAATGCCGCCCCCCTGACACGTTCCACCCGGGGCGGACCGCCCCCTCCGCCCCCCCCTTGCTACGCCACTGAGGGCGGCGCATACAGTTCAGGGGGACCCATAAATCTCTTGGGGAGGGCACATACAGCTCAGGAGGGGGGGACTAAACAGCTGAGAAGGGTGGGCCCATACAGCTCAGGAGGGAGGCCTTATACAGATCGGGTGGGTGTGGAACATACAGCTCGGGTCACGGTGGAGGGGGGCCCATACAGTGCTGGAGGGCAGCACTGTGCTGGGGGACGCTGGCTGGTGCTGCGGCTTCATTTCATCTGTGAGACTGCAGCACACCACACAGTAGCTCCGCTCACAGATGAACTTCAAAGCAGGAGCATGCAGCGAATGCTGTAGCCTGTGTGGATTAAAGGCCCAGCAGCCAGGAAAGTGTGGTCTCTGGAACTTGGCCCAGGGACCACAGAACTGACGGCAGCGAGTGGGCCCCCCAGCTATCCAGGGCCCCAGCACTTGCCTGAGTGCACCGGGTGCTGACACCGACCCTGTAACCCGCACCCCCCCGTCCCCAATTGTGTATGTGTATTGGCAGGTATACGGGTGGTAGTAACATTGGCATTGCTCACTTCTCATACAACAGTAAATGGCTTTGGACAGCGCTGGATAACTCCTCTGAAGTGGAATTATCCTTTCAAGTAACTTCTCAGAATAAACCATTTGTATAGATATCTGGATAAATATTATTGCTTGCGATTGTTTTGTTCACTCTGCAGGCTCTAATTTTCAGTTGTCTCTGAGCCAGTGAGTAGAGACCAGCTATAATGTGTAGGCAAGTAATGGGCAACCAACACAGACAACAGTCATGACATCACACTGCTAACTGGGTGTATTTGACTCACTTAATGAATGAGTGTGTTCTAATTAATAGCAGTGAGTTCAATTAGTAAATTCATTTATTCTATGAAAAAACAGGTGTCAATTATGGCCCTTATTTATAGAAGGAAGGCAGCAAATGTACCTGCTGGTTTTAGCCCTTGCTCAGTGAGTAAAATGGGGCCCTCTAGTCATTGTGCCAAATGAAAAATAACTTTGATCTAGAACTTAAGCGGAGAGGGGAAAACATATAAAGAAGTGCAAAAAATAATTGGCTGCTCAACTAAGAAGATTTCCAGTGCTTTAAAATGGTAAACAAAGCCCAAAACATGTGGAAGGAAAAAGAAGATTTTGGGTACTAATTGCAAAATCTTTCTCGGAGAATTCATGGGGGGAGGGGGGCACAGGAAACCATAGGTGTTTGCTGCTGACATTAAGGCCCCGTCACACTAAGCAACATCGCTAGCAACAGCGCTGCTAACGAACAACTTTTGTGACGTTGCTAGCGATGTTGCTGTGTGTGACATCCAGCAACAACCTGGCCCCTGCTGTGAGGTCGTTGGTTGTTGCTGAATGTCCTGGGCCATTTTTTAGTTGTTGCTGTCCTGCTGTGAAGCACAGATCGCTGTGTGTGACAGCAAGAGAGCAACAACTAAATGTGCAGGCAGCAGGAGCCGGCTTCTGCAGAGGCTGGTAACCAATGTAAACATCGGGTAACCAAGAAGCCCTGTCCTTGGTTACCCGATATTTACCTTTGATACCAGCCTCCCCCGCTCTCACTGCCTATGCTGCCGGCTCCTGCTCTGTGCACATGTAGCTAGCTGCAGGACACATCGGGTTAATTAACCTGATGTGTGCTGTAAGTAGGAGAGCAGGGAGCCAGCGCTCAGTGTGCGCTGCTCCCTGCTCTGTGCACATTTAGCTGCAGCACACATCAGGTAATTAACCCGATGTGTGCTGTACTAGGAGAGCAAGGAGCTGGGGGCTGGTCACTGGTTGCTGGTGAGCTCACCAGCAACTCGTGTAGCCACGCTCCAGCGATCCCTGCCAGGTCAGGTTGCTGGTGGGATCGCTGGAGCGTCGCAGTGTGACATCTCACCAGCAACCTCCTAGCAACTTACCAGCGATCCCTATCGTTGTTGGGATCGCTGGTAAGTTGCTTAGTGTGACGGTACCTTTAGGCAAGAAAAACTTAGCTCCTCCTCAGTAGTATACACCCACTGACCGGAGACAAGCTAACCAGTGTTAGTGTGAAAGCAGTAGGAGTAGCAACCTGAAATAAATTACAGACTGGCCCATCAGATGCATCTAAAAATGGAGGGTACTGTGTTCCCCAATGAAGGTTTCAAGAAAAGGGCTTTTACAGTAAGTACTAAAAGTCTTCTTTCCTCTATTGCTTCATTAGGGGACATAGGAAGGTGGTAAGAAACGCCCAAGAAAAATGGAAGAGCGAAACTGGCCATTGCAACTTGCAAGACCCTACTGCCTAGGCCCGAACCTGCCAAGGTAAAAAGGTAAGAAAGTGTGTACTCTGTAGAACTTGGAAAGAGAAATTATAGATAACTAAGAGAACAGACTATGGAACTGCCAAATAGAGGCCTGAAGATCTTAAGCTGGGTTCACACACTGCAACATCTCAAACGACATCGCTGTAACGTCACCGGTTTTGTGACGCAATAGCGATGTTGTTTGCGATGTTGCAGTGTGTGAAACCTATCAGCGACCCGGCCCCTGCTGTGAAGTTGTAATCGTTACAAATCGTTCAGGACCATTCCTAGGTCCTTTGTTTCCCGCTGTGCAGCATGCATCGCTACAAAGTTTCAGTGTGTGAAAGACTTTGCAGAGACTTTGCTAGCAACTTCCCTTTCAAAAGGCTGCTTATCAACGTCCCCAACAACCAGCTAGGTCGCTGCAGGTCCGGATCGCTGTTGAGTTGTTGGCCAGGTTTGCCTGTTTGAACGGAGAAAAAGATTCAGCTCACCTGCTAGCCAAACTGCTCAAATCCTTAGGGTGCAAGGGTCCGCTGGTAGGTCCACGCCAGCATGGGATAAGCAACAGCAAAATGGAGAGGAAGGATCCAGCACAAATTCCTTGTTGATAAAAAGTTTTTCTTATTCTTTATTGAAGTTTTAAAAGCAAAAACAAAAGGAGACCGAAGATGGGAAACATACATTAAAGCATGGGTGCTCTTAACGCGTTTCGGACTTTAAATAAAAACAAACTAAGTCCTTAATCATAAGTGACCCATACTGTGCAGAGTACTGCTCTTATAGACTGACTAACAAGCTCTAAAGCTGGTGTCACACTAAACGACAGCGACAACGACGTCGCTGTTACGTCACCATTTTCGGTGACGTAACAGCGACCTTGTAAGTCGCTGTTATGATCGCTGCTTAGCTGTCAAACACAGCAGAAGCAGCGATCATAAGGTCGCTGTGCTACATGTGCAGAGAGCAGGGAGCCGCGCTTAGCGCTGGCTCCTTGCTCTCCTGCAGCACACATCGGGTTAATTAACCCGATGTGTGCTGCAGCTACATGTCACAGTTCAGAGAGCAGGGAGCCGCGCTTAGCGCTGGCTCCTTGCTCTCCTGCAGCACACATCGGGTTAATTAACCCGATGTGTGCTGCAGCTACATGTCACAGTGCAGAGAGCAGGGAGCCGCGCGCACTGCTTAGCGCTGGCTCCTTGCTCTCCTTGCTACAGTATACATCGGGTTAATTACCCGATGCGTACTGCAGCCACATGTCACAGTGCAGGAGCCGGCGCTGGCAGCAAGAGCGGAGGCTGGTAACCAGCGTAAACATCGGGTAACCAGGGAAAGGTCTTCCCTTGGTTACCCGATGTTTACGCTGGTTACAGCTTACCGCAGCTGCCAGTGCCGGCTCCTGATCGCTTCATTTCGTCGCTCTCTCGCTGTCACACACAGCGATGTGTGTGTCACAGCGGGAGAGTGACGACCAAAAAATGAAGCTGGACATTCAGCAACGACCGGCGACCTCACAGCAGGGGCCAGGTCGTTGCTGGATGTCACACACAGCGACAGCGACGGGACGTCGCTGCAACGTCACAGAAAATGGTGACGTAGCAGCGACGTCGTTGTCGTCGTCGTTATGTGTGACACCAGCTTAAGTTAGGGGTAGAACGAAAATGCAGTAATTAATTAACAAAAGGGTGTAATTGAGTTAAGCTAATTGAAAGGCAGTGAGTGAACCATGGGGAATGCAAGGTATATACCGTGGCAATGTTGAAATATTTCAGACATATACAAAAAGTCCACATAACGAGCGAGATCCATAAATGCCTATATACAAACCTATACACGTATAAAAACATATTGTTAAAAAAACTATATGAGAAAAATATATATATAAAGAAAGAAGAATATATGCATCAGTAAATATATATACATGTATATGCATTTAAACAAAACCAATCATGTGTCAAATAACCCAAATATATGACAATATAACAAATATCATAAAATGGATAAATAAATATATGATAGGTGTATGCCTGCATGATCCCTATCATAAATGATGTGAAATATGTGAAAAATATATAGAAAAATATATAAACATATCCTGTGATATAAAATATACAATTCAATCAACCACTGAAATGTAAGCACGGATATTCCTATAAATAAATTGAACCTACTGAAAAGACATACAAGTCTACACATACATGGTATAAATATGTGTATATATATATATGTGTATATAGCTATGTGAACACTAGCCGCCAAAATGGAGGTATGGGTCTAATAAGGATTTATAATGAATATGGAAAAATATGTACATATAAAGGAACATTACGAATCCAAGCAAGTGTATACTTGGCAGAGCATTAGGAGACACAAATCCATTCTAAAGAAACGCCAGCATTACCCTCAGGGGGATAGATCTGTAAATTTTTCCTCAACTGAGATGGATTCAACAGATGGTAGCCTGAGTTCTTACGAATCTACCAGGGAGATCCATACCCCCCACCATACAAAGGACTTACCGCTTGCAAAAAACGGAAATCGCGGAGAGGGGGGAGGAAACATAAGCACTGCAGAAAAGAGATATTCCCTGCGCCCCAAGAAACGCCATTACTGGAGGAATTAAAAACAACAGAACCTGATGAGATTGCTATCGTAAACCTTTCCGCATGCTCTCTAAGCTCCGCCCAAATTGTTGTTTTGCAAAAGGGTCTTAATTTTGCTCCGAACAAAAGAGCTAATTTGTTCCAGACAATAAAGGACGTAAACAGATTTATTCGGAATCTCACGATTAAAAAACATTTCTTTAACATCGACCAGGACGATACGGATGGCAGTTATCCACTAACATCAGAGACGGATGATACTATTTCAATCCCTTTGCATCTTAATCTCAAGGAACAGATTTCCATCTCTAATCTCCAGGAACTCAGTGAATCCCATACCATTTTATCCAAGCAACCTCCTTTCAATATAAAGAACCCAGTCTTTTATCCTGTGGCCTCTAGGGTGCCTGTCATGGACACCTATCAAGATCTCATAGAGACAGAAGTCAAACAAATCCTAGAGTCCACATCGGGCATTCAGGACAATTTATCCCCTCATGAGAGGAATGCGCTTAAGACACTTAAGAGTAATAAACACATTGTCATCCGAAAAGCAGACAAAGGGGGATCGGTGGTCATATTGGACAACACACTATATGAGAGGGAAATTAATCTGATATTAAGTGACACCACCACGTATAGACGTTTGTCCAATGACCCTACTTCCATTTTCCTAATTAAACTTCAGAAAATATTGTCACAAGGACTTGAGTGGGGTTTTATCAGTAAAAAAACGTTTGAATACCTTTTGGTGAATAAACCAGTATGTCCGATATTTCAGGGACTTCCCAAGATCCATAAAGATGTATTCCCTCCCCCCCTGAGGCCTATAGTGGCGAGTACAGGGTCCCTGACAGGCAACCTTAGCGATTGGTTAGATAACATTCTTCAACCATTGATGAAGCGTACAACAGGCTACATAAGAGACACTAAGAGTCTGTTACAAAACCTGGAAAAAATGAGCTGGACCAATAATTCTTTTTGGATCACTAGTGATGTGATATCACTATACCCAAGCATTCCCCATGATGAAGCCTTGCAGGCTCTATTTTTTCATCTGGAAAAATACAGTTCACTGGAGGATGGTTTTAAGGAATTTATTCTTATGGTAACCGGTTTCCTCTTAAGGCACAACTATTTTCAATTCAATGGCACCTATTACCTTCAAATTTCGGGATGCCCCATGGGGGCTAGTTTTTCATGTGCCTTAGCAAACATCTATATGGCATATTGGGAGGAGCAATATATTCACATTGACAGTAACCCCTTTTTGGATCAAATTACCTGGTACGCCAGATATATAGACGACCAGATATTAATATGCAATATTCATGATCAGGGTACTGTACAAGAATTTTCTAACTCATTAAGTGCTTACCTCAATAATAACAACCTAAATCTGAGGTTTACAGTGAACGTTTATATGCAACAAGCTCCTTTTTTGGATATCTCATTATCCGGTAATTCCATCACTGGTGCCATCGAATCTGTCCTGTATAGGAAACCTATCAGTGGCAACGCATCCCTCCACGCGAATAGTTGTCATATGCCCCACACATTACAGAACTTACCTGTGGGAGAACTTTTGCGTGCGAAGAGACTTTGTTCCTCTGAATCATCCTATTCCAGTGAAGCAGTCCGTATTAAAAATAGATTAGGGAGGAGAGGCTATTCAAAACACACCATAAATAGAGCATCCTCTATTGTGGATAATAAAACCCGTGCCAGTTTACTTCTTGACACTGATAAATCAGCCGGACGTATGGAGAGAATCACTTTCTCCACTCCTTATAGTGTAGATTTTTTCCGGATTAAAGAGGTTATTCTTCGCTTCCTCCCCCTTCTCCAACAGGACAGGATATTGAATTCCATTCTCTCGCAAGGTGTTAATGTAGTAGCTAAAAGAGCCTGTACTGTAGGTAATATGGTTGCACCAAGTATGTACACAACTCAGAAGTCAAATTCACATAAGAACTGGCTTAGTATTTCAGGCTCGTTCAAATGTGGTTCGAGTCGTTGTGGCCTATGTAAATTTATGCATACGACCAAAATTGTTACTGGTACCAACAATAGGGAATATAAGATTAACACCTTTATTAATTGTTCCTCGACACACATAATATATAAAGCCACGTGCACTACCTGTAAAAAGAGTTATATTGGGTGTACCTCCAGACCCCTGAGAGTTAGAATGTCAGAACATACACGGGTTCCTCAGTCCCAGGATACAGCTTTCTCCTGTACGCTTCCATCACAGAAACGCTCTTTATCTGGTCTCACCAAGCATTTTGTAGACCATCATGCTGCTGATTTTTCTTCTCTCGTAGTTACAGGTATCGAGTACGTCCCCAGGCCTCTCCGGGGAGGAGATTGGTTCCAGGCACTATTATATGCAGAAGCAGGTTGGATCCTCAGACTTAATACTAGGTACCCTGAGGGTCTTAATTATCGTTCAGACCTCCGTTATATTTTTTAATTACCGCCACATGAGTGAACAGGATCCGTCCCGTCCACCCCTCCCCCATGCCCCCCCTTCCCCCCTTCCCCCATCACCCCCCCCCACCCCTTCCCTCTGGTAGTAATCACCTGTTCCTTTATATGTACATATTTTTCCATATTCATTATAAATCCTTATTAGACCCATACCTCCATTTTGGCGGCTAGTGTTCACATAGCTATATACACATATATATATACACATATTTATACCATGTATGTGTAGACTTGTATGTCTTTTCAGTAGGTTCAATTTATTTATAGGAATATCCGTGCTTACATTTCAGTGGTTGATTGAATTGTATATTTTATATCACAGGATATGTTTATATATTTTTCTATATATTTTTCACATATTTCACATCATTTATGATAGGGATCATGCAGGCATACACCTATCATATATTTATTTACCCATTTTATGATATTTGTTATATTGTCATATATTTGGGTTATTTGACACATGATTGGTTTTGTTTAAATGCATATACATGTATATATATTTACTGATGCATATATTCTTCTTTCTTTATATATATATTTTTCTCATATAGTTTTTTTAACAATATGTTTTTATACGTGTATAGGTTTGTATATAGGCATTTATGGATCTCGCTCGTTATGTGGACTTTTTGTATATGTCTGAAATATTTCAACATCGCCACGGTATATACCTTGCATTCCCCATGGTTCACTCACTGCCTTTCAATTAGCTTAACTCAATTACACCCTTTTGTTAATTAATTACTGCATTTTCGTTCTACCCCTAAGGGTACCTTCACACTTTAGCGATGCAGCAGCGATCCGACCAGCGATCTGACCTGGTCAGGATCGCTGCTGCATCGCTACATGGTCGCTGGTGAGCTGTCAAACAGGCAGATCTCACCAGCGACCAGTGAACAGCCCCCAGCCAGCAGCGACGTGCAAGCGACGCTGCGCTTGCACGGAGCCGCCGTCTGGAAGCTGCGGAGACTGGTAACTAAGGTAAACATCGGGTATGGTTACCCGATGTTTACATTAGTTACCAGTGTGAGCAGGGAGCAGGGAGCCGCGCACACTGAGCGCTGGCTCCTTGCTCTCCTAGCTGCATTACACATCGGGTTAATTAACCCGATGTGTAATGCAGCTACATGTGCAGAGAGCAGGGAGCCGCGCACACTGAGCGCTGGCTCCTTGCTCTCCTAGCTGCTGTACACATCGGGTTAATTAACCCGATGTGTACAGCAGCTACATGTGCAAAGAGCCGGAGCCGGCAGCACAGGCAGCGTGAGAGCTGCGGAGGCTGGTAACTAAGGTAAATATCGGGTAACCACCTTGGTTACCCGATGTTTATCTTGGATACAGCTTACCTCAGCTGTCAGACGCCGGCTCCTGCTCCCTGCTCGCTTCATTTGTCGCTCTCTTGCTGTCACACACAGCGATCTGTGTGTCACAGCAGGAGAGCGGCTTTGAAGAAAACGAACCAGGGCTGTGTGTAACGAGCAGCGATCTCGCAGCAGGGGCCAGATCGCTGCTCATTGTCACACACAGCGAGATCGCTAATGAGGTCACTGCTGCGTCACAAAAAGCGTGACTCAGCAGCGATCTCGGCAGCGAGCTCGCTGTGTGTGAAGCACCCCTAACTTAGAGCTTGTTAGTCAGTCTATAAGAGCAGTACTCTGCACAGTATGGGTCACTTATGATTAAGGACTTAGTTTGTTTTTATTTAAAGTCCGAAACGCGTTAAGAGCACCCATGCTTTAATGTATGTTTCCCATCTTCGGTCTCCTTTTGTTTTTGCTTTTAAAACTTCAATAAAGAATAAGAAAAACTTTTTATCAACAAGGAATTTGTGCTGGATCCTTCCTCTCCATTTTGCTGTTTCTTGCCTGTTTGAACGCTCACCAGAGACTTAGCAGAGACTTAGGGAGGTCGCTATTGCGTCACCAAACCGGTGACGTTACAGCGATGTCCTTTGCGATGTTGCAGTGTGTAAACCCAGCTTTAGGGAGGACGCTCTGTTCCTTGCCAAATATGTGTCCAAGATAGCGGAGCAAATCAAGACCAGAAGACCATTAAGATAACTCTTTGGATCATGAAAAAGGAATCTGGGTGACTAAGGAATTTGTCCTAGATAGATAGGAGCGCTGAAACATGCTCTGATCAGGTACAATAAATCTTAGAAACCGGTCAGGAGGTCGAGAAGAAGAATGGAACAAGAAGAGGCAATCTCCCCTCAGGGAAAGAAAAGAGCAAACCACCACAGGAAAAGAAAGGAAACCGAACACAAGGACACATTTTTCTGGCGAAGGGAAGTAAGGAGGGAAGAAAAAACAGGGTATTCCTGAGAATCGCCCCTGGAAGGGATTGTTGCTGGAAAAGCTTTCCGTTAGGCCCCTTTCACACGTCAGTGATTCTGGTATGTTTGTGCTTTTTTTTAAACGTACTAGAATCACTGACATACGCAGACCCATTATAATGAATGGGTCTGCTCACACATCAGTGATTTTTCACTGCACGTGTCTCCGTGCGGCGTACCCGCATGTGCGTGATTGCCGCACGGAGACATGTCCATTTTTTTCTGGCATCACTGATGTCCCACGGACCACGCAGTGGTGTGGTCCGTGAAACACGTGCCAGAAAAAAACGTGCTTCTAAAATAAAAATCATTTTTACTCACCCGGCTTCAGCCGCGCTCTCTGCAGCCCGTTCTGCTTGCTGCTTCTGAGCCGGCTAATTACTGTCGCGCATATTCATGATGCACGACACACCCGACCCGGATGCAGCTGCTGCGGGGGACAGCGTCAGCCGGATGCTGCACAGGTGAGTTAATCTCTAAGTGCAATCACGGGCCACGGAGAACGGATTGCACTTAGACAACCCACGTATGCCGTGATTCACGGCACACGGTGGGACATGTGCGTGTTTTACACGCCAGTGAAAAACGTCAGTGTTTTTCACTGACGTGTGAAACGGGCCTTAAGCAAGGAAAAAAAGACTAGAATGGGCGAAAACATAGGGCTCTATTGAACATTCAATACCAGAAGATTTCCTAGGGATCAAAGGGGGGCCGTCAGGGGATTACCAGGCGTGCCTGCTTTATAGGAATCTTATCCGAGAACGGAAACTAGATTCCTTCAAGAAAATTTAAAGGGAATCTGTAAGCAGATTTTTACTACCTCATCTGAGTGCAGCATTATGTAGGCAAAAAGGGCCTGATTCCAACAATTTATCACGTAGGGCTCATTCAGATTGTCCTGGTCAGTTCCAGTCTCGCGAGTGGCCTGACACTGACTAGCGGTGACGTCACGGGCTCACTTCGCTTGTGAACGTGGCGGACAATGGATGTAAGTGACGAGTGCTGACATCAGGAGTGCAGCGGCATCCAACACTGTAGGTAATGTACCTCTATAACCTCCTAAAGTCAGCGCGGGTCATGCCCTGCAGTGACTTGGGCTGAACACATGATGTTAGCACAGGGCACTGCACTGCTCTCCCAGGCACTGGGGAATATTCTGTTCTTCATTGACTGGGACAGTGAGTATGGATCATCGTGGAATCCCCTTATTGGATTACGCCGGACCTGGATTTGTTTTTTCTTTTCAATAAATTGATGAAAGGGGGAATGTGTTGGGGAGTGTTTTTTCAAATAATTTGTCATCTATTTTATTTTTATTACTGACTGGGATAGTGATGTTGGGTATCTGATAAACGCCGTGACCTTATACAGCTGGTATCAACCCCATATATTACCCCATTTGCCACCGCACCAGGGCATTCTGGATGAGCCGGGTAAGGTCCCAGGACTGTCACATCTAATGGCTGCGGCAATTCCGGCTGGCTGCTGGCTATTTTTAGGCTGTGGGGGGCTCCCAATAACGTGAGTCTCCCCAGCCTGAGAATACCAGCCCTCAGCTATGAGGCTTTATCTTGGCTGGTAGCAAAATCGGGTTGGGGACCGCACGCCGTTTTTTTTTATTATTTATTTATTGTACGATATAGGCCGACCCACCGGCAGTTGTGATGGGTTGCAGTCAGACAGGCATCCTCAGCGTGGGGGCGCGTCTGATTGTAACCAATCACAGACGGGGGGAGGAGTGAATATGTATGAGCCTAACGAGCGTCCGGCTCGGGAAGAACAAAGAGCTGCCAAGGGAGCAGTGTGACAGCCGCCTGGTCATCGGTGAGTATGTAGCGCTTGCTCCTACTCCTTTGCGCCAGATTCTGTTCCCCATAGACTTTATATGGGGACCAGCATCTGGCCAGATAACCCTTGACTGTATGTAACTCTCCTTCCGTTTATTTTTTTGCAGTCCGCAAAAAAGACGTAAGTCACACGGACCGTATACTGAACAGGACGGATGTGGTTGTCACATGGATGCATCCGTGGAAAAACGGGACCGTTGTTTGCGAAACGCAAAAATGAACGGTCATTTGAATGTAGTCTTGGATTGTGTCAAAATGGCTGCACCCAGTAATCTAAGATTTGAGATTTTACATGTAGCAGAGCCCATACAGCTGCCCCCACTCACACCAGGCTTTCAGTGTACATTTCCATAGACAGAAGCTGCTAACCACAGAAAGGTGGGAGGAGTACGACTACAGCCCACATGCTGCTCAGACCCACTAATGACCAAGCTAAGAGGCTAAAAATAACATTGCAAGTAAATAAAAACAGAGTTTGTGATAAGAGACAGGGCGGAGTTCTCCATTTTAACTCTTACAACATGCTGTCTTCACATTACGTAGCAGAAACCTGGTGACAGAGTCCCTTTAAGAGCAGAGACCAGATCTATTAAAAAAGCTGAGGAACAGACAGGTCTCAAGGTTTAAGAGCCAGCAAGGCAGGAATTAAGGGAGAAAGAGGACTTCCTGCTTTGATAAATGTCAATGACCTGATTGGAAAAAACAGAGGCACTTATAAAAATGGAGCCCAGGGAAACAAACTACCTGAAGAAGTGGGAGGCTGCCTCCAAAGACACAAATTCTTTGATCATTGCAGAACTAGGTGAAGATGGATGGAACAGGGATGCATGGTTAGTAAGGAGCCTGCTAGAGCATCAGAGACAACAGATGTGGGACGCTGGGAAACTAAGTTACTTACCGGTAATGGGGTTTTCCAGAGCCACGACAGCGCCACCAGGGCGATAGGTCCGCCCCTCAATTTGGTCAGGAAACCCACTAAAATAAAAGGGCGGCACCTGTCCACCGCATCAGTTAAGTTACAGAGCACAGAGAGGAATACCAGAAAAAGTTAGTCAATCCAACACCAAAAACGCACCCCCTAATTTGGAAAACCATGCGTGAGCAAAAGAGGGAGTGGGAAGCAGTGGCGCTGTCGTGGCTCTGGAAAACCCCATTACCGGTAAGTAACTTTGTTTTCCCTTCACCACAACAGCGCCACCAGAGAGATTTGAAAGAATACTACTAAGGAGGGACCACGCCTTCACTGTGGCAGCGCCACAGCACTTCTGGGTCTCCCATCCTGGGACAGGAAACCGAACTGATGCGGTGGAGAGGTGCCGCCCTTTTATTTTAGTGGGTTTCTTGTCCTAATTGAGGGGCGGACCTCTCTCTCTGGTGGCGCTGTCGTGGCGAAGGGAAAAAAAGAACTGAGGGACCCTGAAACGCACCATGAAGCAAACAGAACAATGTCAAGGGTGCTTTAGTGCCGACGTCCCTGCTCTGCCTCTCCCCAGCAGACTCACTCACCACCGTGGTGGATTGTGCTCTGCCTTGCCTCACTGGAGTCCTCCATGTGGGTCTCTCCTGCCTCCGGGAGTGCACTTAGAGTATGCTCATGTGCTTGCTCTCTTAAAGGACCAGCAGACCTATTTCCAGAAGTGCCTCCCAGCCTGTGGTTGAGGGGCACTAAGTACTTAAGGCATCCTCCACTGGAGAGGTGCCTGAGTAAGATGATCAGCTAATGTCAGTCTAGCTAGCGGTTAGGCTATGTGCCCACGTGTGCGCTCTGCACCGCAGCTAAAAGGTGCGCTTCAGAGCGCAGCTGAACAGCTGCGTTCTGAAGTGCATGGTGCCTGCAGAGAACGTGCGCTCTGCATGCAGCCTCTCCCTATAGACAGCATACAAACCGCACGGAAGAAGTGACATGTCACTTCTTAGAACGCGCGCTTCAGGCAGCAGCCGAAGCGCTGCGCTCTAATACGCCACGTGGGCATGGCTCCTGCACAATCTCCATAGATTGTGCAGGGGACGCAGGACGCATGCAGTTACGCTGCGGTGCAGATCGCAGCGTAACTGCATGTAAACACGCAACGTGGGCACATAGCCTTAGGTTCAGTTTGTTCACTGCCTGTTACCCGTACCCATGTGTCCCATACTTGTATGTATCTGCTCTGCCATCTGTCCCTGTCCTCATCTGCCATCCTGTCTGTACCAGCTGTCCCACCTGCACCTGTCAGCACTAGAGACTCTGCCTGTACCTGAGCCCACTCCTGCCCTTTGGGTTAGCTGTCACACTCCAGGACACTGCCCCAGGGAGTGGCACCTGCATCTACCCAGCATTCTCTTAATCAACCCACTCTCACGTCAGGGACCCATAGAAGAACAGCAGCGTAAAATGGCCATTGTCCTCTGTAGTACCAGCATCTGGTCTCGGATCCGCTCACCTATTATGCATTTATAATAAAGTAAGGACTTTTACATAGCAGCGTGTGCCACGATTCTACCTTCTCTTATGATGATCTTCGCTGGACTTTTTCCCTTCTGGTGAGCACCACTGTACAGAGCCTTGGTGGTTATTGTCGCTCCTCCTGTCTCCTTCAGTATTTAATTAGGTGACCTAGCGGTGCGGTATCGCAACAGTTTTTTCCTGTCTTGAAAAGTTTCTTATATTTGCCTGTACTATTGATTTATATGGCAAACTGAGTATGAATTTGAGGAAACAATAAAAGGTACGTATTTCAGAGAATGCTGCAATCTAACATATAATATCCACAAGTCTATTACTTCATGATGACTTTTTCTGTAACATGTGGTTCACTCCGGGATCGGTGACCGAATCCCCATGCACAAGCATGGTCTTATACAGAAGACCTAAAACTCTTAGCGTTAGTGTGGAACAATAGTGAGCGGATTAACAAAATATATAATGGAGCGTCTATGTAATTAACAAAGTAAACAGGATATTAATAAGTATTTGCTCTCTCTCTGTAATTACCTACATACAATCTGCCATCATCCATGCCTGGATTCTCTGCATGGAGTTTTGGAAGTACATAACCTATGGACATTATATTATAATTATGGCATAACAGAGAGAAAGGGAATGCATTTCAATATTTTTCATTATTAAAAGCAAAAAGTTGAAACTAGTTTGTTTTAATTGTATTTTCAGAAGGTGGATTTTTCTTATATTATTTTCCATACATAATTATGGGGGCAGCAAGCTGCACTGCTGCGAAAACCAGAGCCATGCTTTATACTACAGTAGACTAGAGATGTCCAATGACTTCTGTGGGTGAGTTATAGGCATGCTCTGAGCGGTGCAGAGGTCAGTCTACAGGAGGAGGTTGTAAGCGGTGTCCATCGCTTATTTATTGTGCATCCTGTAACAAAAAGTCAAGGCATTATTGAGGAAAGCTACATGTTTAACACTAGAATTCCCAGAAATTTTGAGCTCCCCCCTGAAGTCCCGAAAGAGGGTCAAATGAACTGAATAGAACTAACTAGAAACTAAATGGCTAAACTCAATGGAAAACAACAACCTCCTGTGGGGCGACAGTAATGGCCTTATTACAGAACAAAAGACTTATTATAGGATGTTAGCTAAAATCCTTCAGGTCATTCGACCCGTCTCTGGGTTCTAAAGGTAGAAATGTTAAATGACCCCTCTCTGGGACTTCTAGTGTTAAAACATCTTGTTTTATTCAATATTGAATATGAACATCTTGAATAAAAGAAGCTGCCAGCAGCATATTTTGATGATTTCAATGTCCAAGTGCATGCAGTGTGGCAGAACACTCCTCAGACCATTAATTACCTCTTTGATAGCAGCCAAGGGGTGTAAGTGCTAGTATTTCTGTATGTGGTGCTCATACTCTATACTAATATATTGATGTTTGTTTGCGCATCATTAACATGTGTAAATCATGTGATTTTAATAGCTCCACAACTTTTCCCACTCAGTGCTGCAATTTCAATATTACCTTTCATTACAATCCAGTATGACAATGAGCTGAGACGTGATCCATAAAAAACAGGGAGCATTCTAGACTACGATAGATGTCAGAAATAAGGGAATGTAAGAGGCAAAATCCTCAATGTGTACCAGAAACCTGGTGTAAACTGGTTTGAAGTGTTGTGAAATTTTTGCACAACTCGCAAAAATTATTATTTCAGCTCTGCCAATGTTTTTCAAAAGCAGGCGAAACAGAAATCCTTCATAATTTCTGCCACAGGAGTGGCAAAGTCAGATGGAAGACTACTTCACGCCAATTAACATACTGAAAGATTTACCAAATTAAACGGCACACATACAAGAAACTACAGCATAGGCTGCCAATAGGCAACGTGGTGTGCTGTTATCCAGAATTACTTTTTCCAGTTCATCAAGTCTAATAGTGGAAGCCTGGAGGTTCATGGTTGAAGCATCTGCCCTTTAGGTTTCTACATTTCCGATAAAGCTGTCAGACCTGCGGCTCCCATTCTCTAAATCGGCAGGGCTCTCATGAAGGACTCACTTCACACTTTTGCAAGTATTCTTGTTTTTCAACATGACTTCGGCAGGACTAGTTTGGATAGTAAGGTGCTGTGAACTGCCATGTGATTGGCAGTAAATGCATAATCAGTTTTTGCTATTGTCCACCTTCTTGGGTTGCTCCAGGACGTCCCATTGTTCTGTAATAACCAACATTAATAACGAGAATAATGATTTTTGTACCTACTGTGGAATCGCTCTCTCGTTGAATACATTGGAGGACATATATGCCACCCTATTCTGGCGTGCTACCTTACCAGGGTCAGAAATGGGGTCAAAATTTTTATGTATTTGCTAGGTTGCACTTCGGCATGACATTCCTGCTGTGTTTTTCCCCACTTATGACCTATTCCTGCTCTCGTGTCTATGTAGCACAGCATTAGAAGCAGCGGCATGAAGGAAATTTTAAAGTAGTACTAAGCAGTGTAGCTGTGCATCCAGAACTGGAGATAAGCACTTACTACCTGCCGGTCACCATAGTCGGCTGTAATGTGATACCTCAGTGAGCTCGAAGTCCGTCTTGCTTTGTCCCAGATGGATTTTAGCTTGTTTTTTTCCTGTGTATATGTTGAGCTCAGGAGGCAGAGAAAAAGTAAAGGCTCATAATTGGAGAAAAACATATTTCTCTGATATTTCCTATATTCATTTGTACTATTGAGCTATACAAAATTAGTTTAAACGATAGTGACCATTTAAGACGCAATGGATCTACAGCTTGAAGAACATAACCAGAAGAAAAACACATACATGTAAGAACACAAATATAATGTTATTGTTCTGTGAATGTTATAATAACTTTAATGTACTTTTGCATTTTACAGAAGTCTGGTTAAAAATGCATTTTCTTCCATTTATCCTCAACACAGCTGGTAAAACATTTTCTGCAAGTGATGCCATTATCAAATGAGCAGCTTCACTGTCGAATTTTTGCAATTCTTTGCGCAAGAACAGAAAAAATTAAGCCAATATTCTCTTGCCCAGTCTCACATCATTCTTTACAATATAAAGGGTTACCACTCCCTGACTGTCAGGTTGTGCCCTGGATCCATAAACAGCACTTGTAAAATCCAACCGGGTGGACAGGCAGGCTAGTTGGCTTTGGCGCGGAGCTGTGCTCTCTTGCCCGTGACAGCCTGGAATCCAGTTTTAATGCTAGCCACAGAACAGCGAGAATGGCAGGTTTCACACTGCAGGAAATATAGCCTGGTGTCCTTCTGCAGGATAGTGTCCGGCGACCGGCAGGTGTGACAAGTCACATACTCCTCTGTTAGACGGGAAACAAAAACAAAACACTCGTTAAAGAATTCATATTTAAAGGATTCCTTCACAACTCAAAAGTGCAAATTGCTGTTCTGTAGTTTATAAAATAGGTCACAAAATTAAGAAAATAGAAAGACAACAGAAAGGACACTTCACTCTGTGCTTTAAACCCTTAGGCTATGTGCCCACGCTGCGGAAAATGCGCGGATTTTGCCGCGGATTCCTCGCGGAAAAGCCGCGGATTTTCCAGAAATCTGCAGCACAGCTACTCCCCAGCCATTTCTATGTGTGGAAATCGTGCGGATTTTCGTGCAGAAAAATCTGCAGCATGTCAATTATTGTTGCGGATTTCTCCGCAGGGTCCCATATACTTACCTGCCTTGATAGACACCCGTGTCACTTTCTCCGTCCGGTGTAGCGGCAGCAGCGCGGTGGATCCAGCCAGGTACAGGAAGGAAGAGGTGGGCGGGGCCTGCACGAGCTCCGGTCATGTGACAGCCGGAGCTAGTTCAGGCCCGCCCACCTCCAGCACAGTGAACCAGACGCTGCCTGACAGTGACCCAGCCGCCGGAAAGCGAGGTGCTGCATGATGGAGGTAAGTATGAGCACCCTGATCACTGCAGCACTTGTTCTGCATTGAGGATGCAGTGCCGAAGCCATGGTACTGTATCCTGAATGCAGAATGCCCGCATCATATCTGCACGACATTCCGCTGTATATCTGCAGCATTGAAACAGAGAAAGTTCTGTTGCGGATTTCTGGGAGCACCTCCGGAATGTCGTGCGGATATATCCGCAGGACAATGTCCCCGTGGGCACATAGGAAAATCACTCAGGGTTGAAGGCTATTTTTTGCTCTCCTTCTTCCAAGAGACGTAACTTTTATATTTTTCCGTCAATCGTGCCATATGATGAGGGCTTGTTTTTTTGCGGGACGAGTTGTACTTTTGAATGAAACCATTAGCTTGCCCATATAGTGTACTTGGAAAATGGAAAAAAATTCCAAGAGCAGTGAAATTGCAAAACAAAAAGTGCAATTTCACGATTGTTTTGGGGGTATTTCATTCACCTGTGCTCACTATATGGTAGGTAAGCCTGACAAGTCAGTATGATGCCTCACGCCAGTACGAGTTCATAGACACCAAACATGTATAGGTTTACTTTTATCTAGGTGACGGAAAAAAATTCAGACGTTCGTACAAAAAAAAAAAAAACAAAAAAAACCAGTTGCGCTTTTGGCACCATATTCCACAACCCGTAGCGTTCTCATTTTTCGGATCTGGAGCTCAGTGATTGCTTATTTTTTGCGTCTTGAGCTGACGTTAATGATATTATTACATTTTAATGCAATGTTGTGGCAATCAAAAAAAGCACGATTCCCATCGTGGCCATTTAAACCGCATTTTGACAGCGCAATCTAAGTGGAAAGCAGGCGTGGGTGGATTGTGTATCCACCTGTGCCTGTTAGCCCACAAGTCTGCTGATCAAATCACCAGTCATGTGCGGGGATCACCGCAGCAGTTGGCGGTGATTACCCCTTCATGATTACCGCGACACAACCAATGACATGCCAATACGTCATTGGTCGTGAAACGGTTAAACAATGGGATGCACAATAATCTGCACCACGCTATCAGACGAGTGAACAAGGATGCAGTTACTTTAGCAAAATGGCTAAGGAGGAAAAGGGGAGAAAAAAAGAAAGGCGGCAAGGGGTTTAAGGGGGGAAAAAGCAGGTGGGGTATGTATATTTACATTTTCTCCTCAAAATGACTACACACCTGCCCATAGGTTGTATCTGGAACCGCAGCTCAGATCTATAGGCTACAATAACACCCTACAACAACATGTGGACAGGTTCAACAACATTTAAAAAAAAAAATAAAAAAAACAAACATACTTGTCTAATCGTGGTCAAACAACTTCAAGTCTACGGGAGTCGGGCTGCTTTCGGACATCAGTGAAACAAGGACCACCCTCAGAACATCGCCACGAAAACTGGATCTCCTGACCTGAGCCAACTGCGACATTTATGCCTATGAGGCAGTGAGCTCAGGTCAGGAGACCCCATGGGCAGGGCGGTTATTTCGATCTGAGCATTGGCCAGGTGTGTGAAGCATATAGGTGAGATTTTAACACCTTCACCCCAAACCTGTTTTCACTTTCCTGACCAGGCCATATCTTAGGATTCTGACCAGTGTCACCGACTCTGGAACGCTTCAACGGATCCCAGTGATTCTGAGTGTTTTTCGTGACATATTCTATTTCAGGATAGTGGTAAATTTAGGATGATATTTTTTGCATTTATTTGTGAAAACACAGGAAATTTGGCAAAAATTTAAATTGTTATACCCTTAAACCAGAGATATGTCACACAAAATAGTTAATAACTAACATTTCCCACATGTCTACTTTACATCAGCGCAATTTTTTAAGCATTTTTTTTTTTGTTAGGAAGTTACAAGAGTTCAAAGTTCATCAGCAATTTCTCATTTTGCCAACAAAATTTACAAAGCCATTTTGTTTTTTAGGGACCACATCATATTTGAAGTGACTTTAAGAGGCCTAGGTGACAGAAAATACCCAAAAGTGACACTATTCTGAAAACT
Organism: Anomaloglossus baeobatrachus; assembly: GCF_048569485.1. NCBI lineage: Eukaryota > Metazoa > Chordata > Amphibia > Anura > Aromobatidae > Anomaloglossus > Anomaloglossus baeobatrachus. Next base: position 358,944,578 of record NC_134357.1, read on the forward strand.
GTACCCCTGCTCAAAACCACATCCAAGAAGTTTATTAACCCTTTGGGTGCTTTACAGGATCTAAAACGCAATGTGGAAGGAAAATATGAAAATTTTTACTTTTCTCCACAAAAATGTTACTTCAGCCCCAAATTTTGCATTTTAACAAGGGTATCAGGAGAAAACACCATACAATTTGTTGTACAGTTTCTTTTAAGTACAGAGATACGCCATAAGTGGAAGGAGCACCATTTGACTTTTAGAACGGAAAATCGTCTGGTCTGGAATCGATAGCGTACGCTATGTCACATTTGGCGAGCCCCTCACGTACTCCCCCTGGAGCTACGTTACAAGTGACCCTGTTTTCGAAACTGAACGCCTCAAGAAATTTATCTAGATGTTTGGTGAGCACTTTTAAAAAAAAAAAAATAGGTAAGTCACAATTTTATAACAATGAGCCATAGAAAAAAAAAATTTCAACCACAAATATGTTGCTTCAACTCAAATTGTTCATATTTGCTAGGATAATAGGAGATAATGGACTGTACGATTTCTCCTGAGTATACCAGTACCCATATGTGGTCAAAAAAGAGAATTCTGTTTTCTTACCGTAAATTCTTTTTCTTATAGTTCCGTAATGGGAGACCCAAACCCAGACCATGGGTGTATAGCTTCTGCCTCCGGAGGACACACAAAGTACTACACAAAAAAAGTGTAGCTCCTCCCTCCGAGCATATACACCCCCTGGATAACCAAATATAGCCAGTTTAGTGCAAAAGCTGAAGGAGAGTAGCCACCCACAAGTAGAGATAGAGCAAGAAGCGGAACAACCGGAGCCTCTGTCTACAACAACAGCCGGTGATAACACGCGGAACAAGAAACTGCCAACAGGCAACAGGGAGGGTGCTGGGTCTCCCATTACGGAACTATAAGAAAAAGAATTTACGGTAAGTAAACAAAATTCTCTTTTTCTTCATCGTTCCTATGGGAGACCCAGACCATGGGACGTCTCAAAGCAGTCCATGGGTGGGAATAAACAGAAAACTGAGAAGTAGGCGAACCTAACTTCACAAATGGGCGACAGCCGCCTGAAGGATGCGTCTGCCCAAGCTTGCATCTGCCGAAGCATGAGCATGCACTTGGTAGTGCTTCGAAAAGGTATGCAGACTAGTCCAAGTGGCAGCCTGACAGACCTGCTGAGCCGTAGCCTGGTGCCTGAAAGCCCAAGAGGCACCGACAGCTCTGGTCGAGTGTGCCTTGATCCCCGGCGGGGGAGGCACTTGAGTACACTGGTAGGCATCAGAAATGGCCGACCTAGTCCAACGAGCTAGGGTCGGCTTAGAAGCAGAGAGGCCCTTACGCCGACCTGTGGTCAGCACAAAAAGAGAGGTGCACCGCCTAAGAACAGCGGTGCGAGACACATAGATCCGGAGCGCCCGCACCAGATCCAGAGTATGCAACGCTTTTTCAAAGCGATGAACAGAAGCCGGACAAAAGGCAGGCAGGGAAATGTCCTGGTTAAGGTGGAAAGGAGAAACCACCTTAGGGAGAAAGTCCGGAGTGGGACGGAGAACCACCTTGTCTTGATCAAAAACCAAAAAAGGTGACTCCGAAGAGAGCGCAGCCAAATCAGAGACTCTCCTGAGGGAGTTATGGCCACTAGAAAGACCACTTTCTGTGAAAGACGAGACAAAGAAACCTCCCTAAGAGGCTCAAAGGGGGGTTTCTGGAAAGCCGTGAGGACCAGATTAAGGTCCCAGGGATCCAAAGGCCGCCGGTAAGGCGGAATGATGTGGGATGCGCCCTGCATGAAGGAGCGCACCTGAGCCAGCCGGGCGATACGCCGCTGGAAAAACACTGACACAGCCGAGACCTGTCCCTTGAGGGATAGTCCTAGCTGCAGACTGGACTGTAGAAAGGACAGGAGGGTCGGCAAGGAAAAAGGCCAAGAAGCATGGCCGGAAGAGCGACACCAGGACAGGAAAATTCTCCATGTCCTGTGATAGATCTTGGCCAAGGAATAGTTCCGAGCCCGAGTCATAGTGGACATGACTTCAGGAGGGATACCAGAAGTCGTCAAGATCCAGGACTCAAGATGAGAGAGGTCTGGACGGTCCGGGAGATGCCACGGCACCTCTACAGACAGATGGAGCAGGTCTGGGTACCAAGCTCGCCTGGGCCAGTCTGGAGCAATGAGAATGACCTGACGGCCCTCCATTCTGATCTTGCGCAGGACTCTGGGCAAGAACTAGAGGGGGAAACACGTAAGACAGACGAAACTGGGACCAATCTTGAACCAGCGCGTCCGCTGCAAAGGCCTGAGGATCGTGGGAGCGAAGATCCACTTCCGGAGTGCCCCACTTGCGGCAGATTGACCGAAACACTGCCGGATGCAGAGCCCACTCCACGCCTGGGATGTGGACTGTGGATATGGTGGACTTGGAGTCCTCCGTCCAGTGAAGGATGCGTTGAACCTCCAACATTGCCAGGCGGCTGAGTGTCCCGCCCTGGTGGTTGATGTAGGCAACCGCTGTCGCGTTGTCTGACTGGACTCGAATGTGCTTGCCTGCCAACAGGTGGTGAAAGGCTAAGAGAGCTAGAAGCACAGCTCTGATTTCCAGCACATTGATCGAGAGGGCTGATTCGGACGGAGTCCAAGTGCCCTGCGCTCTGTGGTGGAGATATACTGCTCCGCAGCCGGATAGACTGGCATCCGTGGTGAGGATCACCCAGGACGCGGCCAGGAAGGAGCGTCCCTGAAGAGAGAGGGGCCGAAGCCACCACTGAAGGGAGCCCCTGGTCTGTGGCGACAGAGCCACTAATCTGTGCAAGGAGGAAGTCCGCTTGTCCCAACAGCGGAGAATGTCCAGCTGCAGAGGACGCAGATGGAACTGGGCAAAGGGAACCGCTTCCATTGACGCCACCATCTGACCCAGCACCTGAATGAGGTGCCTGATGGAATGACGGCGGGGCCTCAACAGAGAGCGCACCGCCAGATGGAGGGACTGCTGTTTGACTAAGGGCAGCTTCACAAGTGCCGGCAGAGTCTCGAATTGCATCCCTAGGTACGTAAGTTTTTGGGTAGGGGTCAGAGTGGACTTGGGCAGAATGACAAGCCACCCGAATTGGACTAGAGTGGCGAGAGTGAGCGAGACACTCCGCTGACAGTCTGCACTGGATGAAGCCTTGACTAGAAGGCCGTCCAGGAAAAGGGATCACTGCCAACCCCTGTAGGTGCAGAACCACAACCACTGCTGCCATGACCTTGGTGAATACTCGAGGGGCCGTGGCTAACCCGAAGGAAAGAGCCACGAATTGGAAATGTTCCTCTCCGATTGCAAAACGTAGCCAACGCTGGTGTGAAACTGCAATTGGCACATGCAGATAGGCATCTCTGATGTCGATGGATGCTAGGAAATCTCCTTGGGTCATTGAGGCAATGACTGATCGCAGAGACTCCTGCGAAAATGCCGCACCTGAACATGCTTGTTGAGAAGCTTGAGATCCAGGATGGGCCGGAAGGAACCGTCCTTTTCGGGGACTAGGAAGAGATTTGAGTAGAAACCTCTGAACCGTTCCCAGGCGGGAACCGGTACAATTACTCCGTTGGCCTACAAGGATGCCACGGCCTGTGAGAAGGTGGCGGCCTTGGAGCAGGGGGGAGTTGACAGAAAAAAATCTGTTTGGCAGGCTGGATAGAATTCTATCCTGTAGCCGTGGGAGATGATATCCCGCACCCACTGATCGGAGACGTGTTGAAACCACACGTCACCAAAGTGGGAGAGCCTGCCACCGATCAAGGACGTTGCTGGCGGGGCCAGATAGTCAAGAGGAGGCTGCCTTAGTGGCAGCAGCTCCTGCGGTCTTCTGAGGACGCGGCTTAGTGCGCCAGTTGGGTTTTTTGGTCCTTGGCTGAGTTAGTGGACGAGGCCGAGGGCTTAGAGGACGACCAGTTGGAGGAACGAAAGGAACGAAACCTCGACTGGTTCCTGCCCTGGACAGGTTTCCTGGTTTTGGTTTGTGGCATGGAAGTACTCTTCCCGCCAGTAGCTTCCTGAATTTCATCCAGTTATTCACCGAACAGCCTGGGCCCAGCAAATGGGGGCCCAGCAAGGTACTTCTTTGAAGAAGCGTCTGCCTTCCACTCTCGAAGCCACAAGATCCTGCGGATAGCGAGGGAATTAGCCGAAGTCACCGCAGTGCGGTGAGAAGCCTCCAGCATGGCAGACATGGCATAGGATGAAAAGGCTGAAGCCTGGAAGTTAAGGCAACCATTTCGGGCATAGAGTCCCTGGTGAGGGAATGCATCTCCCTAGAGAAACAGAGATGGCTTTGAGAGCCCACACTGCTGCAAAAGGTGGGGAGAACGAGGCCCCTGCCGCCTCATATACAGATGGCGGTCAGTGGAATCCTTAAGAGAGGTGCCATCAGCCACTGATACAACTGTCTGGGCTGAGAGTCTAGACACCGGAGGGTCTACCTTTGGTGAATGAGCCCACTCCTTGACCACCTCTGGTGGAAACGGAAAACGGTCATCAGAACCACACTTTGGGAAGCGTCTGTCAGGACAGGCCCTAGGCTTGGTCACAGTGGCCTGAAAACTGGAGTGGTTAAGGAACACACTCCTTGTTCTCTTAGGCAAGGTAAACTGGTGCTTTTCTGCCAGAGAGGGTTGCTCCCCTGATACAGGCGGATTGAGGTTCAGTACAAAATTAATGAACGCAATCAAATCACTAGCATCTGCGTCACTTTCGGACAGAACAATGGGGTACATGGAGGTAGCGTCCGAGCCCCCAGTGAAGGCATCCTCCTCGTCCTGCGAGTCAGCTCGTGAATCAGAGCCGCGGGACGAGGAAGGAGAGGGGACCCTGCGTCTCCTTTTAGGAGGACGGGGTCTGAGACCAGATGAAGAATCCTCTGTGAGCTTTGCTGAGCGAGCCGTCGCAGCAGAAGCGCCCTGAGAAGGGGGCTGATGCATGCTCAGCCGAGTCCGGGACAGCTGTCCCATGGAGAGAAGGATTCTACCCAAGCCGGGGGTTCAGCCACCGGAGCCGGAGCAGCCGGAGGGACCACTGGGGATGAGCCTCCAGGCTGAGGCACCACCATGTTAGAGCAGGCATCACAATGTGGTTATGTGCTCGGTACAGGCAGTACGAGCCTACATGCAGTGCATATTGAGTACAGCCTTGCAGCCTTGCTCCTCGTGTGAGACATGCTGCTGAAGTGGGGGCTCTGAGCCAGAATGACCCCCAGCAGAGTATATAAGCAGGTCCACAACCGGAGGTTGTGGCTTGCCAGACCGTTTGACATTGGGACGTCTCTGTGCCCTCCAGATCTCACAGCCCGGACCCCCAGAGGGATGCTGCAGCCAGCGCCGATCGCTGTGCAGACATGGCATAAAAACGCTGATAAAATAGCGCCGGAGCGAGGAGAGGGGGCGGGGCCTACTCTAAGAGCGGGATCCGGAGGGCCAAGGAGATATACAGGGGAGGGAATATTTCCTCAGAGAGGAGTGTCCCTCCCCTATGTCGAACGGCCGCTGGGCGGAGCCGCACTGTCCCTCTGCATGATTGACATGCAGGGGCAGTGAAATCTAAACTAGGCCTCAGGCAAAGCCGGGGCCTAAATTTAACGATGCGGCCGGCGCGCAGGCACCATCGGCGCGGTTCTCAGGTGAAAACCAGAGAACCGGCCGGAAATGTCAGAATAAGTACACGGCCCACTCTCCCTAACAATAAAGTACAAGGAACCCCCCGACAATAACGTCTCAGATACTTAGCTTGTGAGACGCAGGGACAGGTCCCTGAGGGAAGAGTGCTCCGTCCGCCAGGATCCTGAAAGGGCTGCGGATGGAGACCGGTCTCCTGCAAGGCAGGGAGAACCGTGCTGGCTCCCACTTCAAGCCAGAGCCCGAGGGATGGTGAAGGAGCGCGGCATGTAAGGCTCCAGCCCTGAAATCAACCTTAACAACACCGCCGACACAGTGGGGTGAGAAGGGACATGCCGGGAGTCCTAGGCTTGGACCCGCTTTTCTTTAAACTCTTTCCAAAAATCAAAATCAGATGAGAATGAATGTGTGGATGTGTGCCTCCTGAACACAAAGCATTGAACTGAACTGGCTATATTTGGTTATCCAGGGGGTATATATGCTCGGAGGGAGGAGCTACACTTTTTAGTGTAGTACTTTGTGTGTCCTCCGGAGGCAGAAGCTATACACCCATGGTCTGGGTCTGGGTCTCCCATAGGAACGATGAAGAAAACTACTTTTGGAGGTATACTACAAAGTGAAGAAGGGAAGGAGCACCATATTTGAGTTCAGATATAGTTGGAATGGTTTGCAGATACCATGTCACATTGGCAGAGCCCTTGAGTTGCCAGAAAAGCAGAACTCCCCACAAGTGACCCCATTTTACAAACTGCACCCCTCAATGAGTTTATCTAGGGATACAGTGAGCATAGTAACACTACAGGTGTGTCACAAAGTTTTATATCATTGTGTGGTATAGAATAAAGAATTACATTTTTACCAGTAAAATGTGGTTTTGCTGGATTTTTTTTTGTGGTGGGAGCCATATCCCTTTTGCATTTCCTTTGTGCTGCCAGTAACATGGAAGCCACCTGTATTTCCGTTAACAGACCTGAGTGGGGACTTGTGTTTTTGTGGGTTAAGTTAAATGCTATTTGGTGGCAATTTGGGGTACAGAACATTTTGGATCAGTTCCCATTTATACTACGCTCTATGCTCAACACTTACATCAGGGTTTCTATTACATCTCTGAAATACGTGATTCATTTGAAACCTCCGAAAGATCCATTCACTAATGAGGAAGCAGAATTACTCAGGGCTCCATTTGGCCTCTGTTCAGCGGTTTCCATCTATTCAAAGGCGCACAAAGCTGTTGTCTTTTAAAGGTGTGTACAAAAGCGCAGTCAACAAGTAAAAAGATGGGACACCGCTGCACCACAGGCCAGACAGGAGTTCAAAGTGGCTCCCCCTCTGCTTCATTATAGCAAATTTTCAGGTGGGAATTTTGTCTGAATCCTGTTTTTCAGAGATTTACACGTAATCCTCAATGTAAGTGCGCAGTATAGAGAGCAAAATAAATGTGAGCTTTGGGAGGCAGAATTAACAAATCAACAGCAGTTGAAGAATTGGTTTTATTTTTTACACCGTTCATTTGCGGTATACGTGATTAGGCGGCTTTATTCTTCAGTTCAGTACGATCACAGCGATACCAGATTTATAGTTTTTTTTTTTTAGGTTTGGCTAATACAATAAAAAACACTTTTTTCACATATGAAAATAAGAAAATGGTATCTTGCATCAATTAAATTAGATTTTTTTTTTCCTGCCATGTGAGGGGTTTTTTTTTTGCAGGATGATATGGGAGTTTTTATTTGTACCATTTGGGCCATAATATTATTTGATCGGTTTATATTCTACTTTTTGTGAGCCAGAATCAAGAAAAGATAGCAATTCAGGAATTTGTTTTTTTATGCCGTTCAGAGTGTCAAAAAAGTGATGACAGCTTTATTCTTTGGGTCAGTACAAATACTGCAATACTACATTTATATATTTTTTTCTATGTTTTGCCACTTTTACAACATGAAAACAATTTTATAGAACAAAAAAAAAAAAAGAATTTTGTTTACTTACCGTAAATTCTTTTTCTTATAGTTCCGACATGGGAGGCCCAAACCATGGGTGTATAGCTTCTGCCTCCGGAGGACACACAAAGTACTACACTAAAAAGTGTAGCTCCTCCCTCCGAGCATATACACCCCCTGGATAACCAAATCTAGCCAGTTTAGTGCAAAAGCTGAAGGAGGACATCCACCCACAAGTAGAGACAGAGCAAAACCCGGAACAACCGGAACCTTTGTCTACAACAACAGCCGGTGAAAACACACGGAACAAGAAAACTGCCAACAGGCAACAGGGAGGGTGCTGGGTCTCCCATGTCGGAACTATAAGAAAAAGAATTTACGGTAAGTAAACAAAATTCTCTTTTTCTTCATCGTTCCTTATGGGAGACCCAGACCATGGGACGTCTCAAAGCAGTCCATGGGTGGGAAATAAACAAAACTGAGAAGTAGGCAAAACCTAACTTCACAAATGGGCGACAGCCGCCTGAAGGATGCGTCTGCCCAAGCTCGCATCTGCCGAAGCATGAGCATGCACTTGATAGTGCTTCGAAAAGGTGTGCAGTCTAGTCCAAGTGGCAGCCTGACAGACCTGCTGAGCCGTAGCCTGGTGCCTGAAAGCCCAAGAGGCACCGACAGCTCTGGTCGAATGCGCCTTGATCCCCGGCGGGGGAGGCACCTGAGTGCACTGGTAGGCATCGGATATGGCCGACCTAATCCAACGAGCTAGGGTCGGTTTAGAAGCCGAGAGACCCTTGCGCTGACCTGTGGTCAGCACAAAAAGAGAGGTGCACCGCCTAAGAACAGCGGTGCGTGACACATAGATCCGGAGCGCCCGCACCAGATCTAAAGTATGCAACGCTTTCTCAAAGCGATGCACAGGAGCCGGACTAAAGGAAGGCAATGAAATGTCCTGGTTAAGGTGGAAAGGAGACACCACCTTAGGGAGAAAGTCCGGAGTCGGACGGAGAACCACCTTGTCTTGGTGAAAAACCAAAAAAGGTGACTCCGAAGAGAGCGCAGTTAAATCAGAGACTCTCCTGAGAGAAGTTATGGCCACCAGAAAAACGACCTTCTGTGAAAGTCGAAACAAAGAACCTCCCTAAGAGGCTCAAAGGGGGGTTTCTGTAAGGCCGTGAGGACTAGATTAAGGTCCCAGGGATCCAAAAGGCCGCCGGTAAGGTGGAATGATGTGAGATGCGCCCTGCATGAAGGTGCGCACCTGGGCCAGTCGGGCGATACGCCGCTGGAACAACACTGACAGCGCCGAGACCTGTCCCTTAAGGGAATTGAGGGATAGTCCTAGCTGCAGACCGGACTGTAGAAAGGACAGGATGGTCGGCAAGGAAAAAAGGCCAAGGGGCATGCCCGGAAGAACGACACCAGGACAGGAAAATTCTCCAAGTCCTATGGTAAATCTTGGCCGAGGAAGACTTCCGAGCCTGAGTCATAGTGGAGATGACTTCGGGAGGAATGCCGGAAGCAGTCAGGATCCAGGACTCAAGAGCCACGCCGTCAATCTGAGAGCCGCAGAATTCTGGCGGAAAAACGGACCTTGTGAGAGAAGGTCTGGGCGGTCCGGGAGATGCCACGGCATCTCTACGGACAGACGGAGCAGGTCTGGGTACCAAGCTCGCCTGGGCCAGTCTGGAGCAATGAGTATGACCCGACGGCCCTCCATTCTGATCTTGCGCAGGACTCTGGGCAAGAGAGCTAGAGGAGGAAACACGTAAGACAGACGGAACTGGGACCAATCCTGAACCAGCGCGTCCGCTGCAAAGGCCTGAGGATCGTGGGAGCGAGCCACGTAAACCGGGACCTTGTTGTTGTGCCGGGATGCCATTAGATCCACTTCCGGAGTGCCCCACTTGCGGCAGATCGACCGGAACACTGCCGGATGCAGAGCCCACTCGCCGCTGTCCACTGTTTGACGGCTGAGATAATCTGCCTCCCAGTTTTCTACGCCTGGGATGTGGACTGCGGATATGGTGGACTTGGGAGTCCTCCGTCCACTGAAGGATGCGTTGAACCTCCAACATTGCCAGGCGGCTGCGAGTCCCGCCCTGGTGATTGATGTAGGCAACTGCTGTCGCGTTGTCTGACTGGACTCGAATGTGCTTGCCCGCCAACAGGTGGTGAAAGGCTACGAGAGCTAGGAGCACAGCTCTGATTTCCAGCACATTGATCGAGAGGGCTGATTCGGACGGAGTCCAAGTGCCCTGTGCTCGGTGGTGGAGAAATACTGCTCCCCAGCCGGATAGACTGGCATCCGTGGTGAGAATCACCCAGGACGGGATCAGGAAGGAGCGTCCCTGAGACAGAGAGAGGGGCCGAAGCCACCACTGCAGAGAGCTCTTGGTCTGTGGCGACAGAGCCACCAACTTGTGCAAGGAAGAAGTCCGCTTGTCCCAACAGCGGAGAATGTCCAGCTGCAGAGGGCGCAGATGGAACTGGGCAAAGGGAACCGCTTCAATTGACGCCACCATCTGACCCAGCACCTAAATGAGGTGCCTGATGGAATGACGGCGGGGCCTCAACAGAGAGCGCACCGCCAGATGGAGGGACTGCTGTTTGACTAAGGGCAGCTTCACAAGTGCCGGCAGTCTCGAATTGCATCCCTAGGTACGTAAGTTTTTGGGTCGGGGTCAGAGTGGACTTGGGCAGATTGACAAGAAACCCGAATTGAACAAGAGTGGCGAGAGTGAGCGAGACACTCCGTTGACAGTCTGCACTGGATGAAGCCTTGACAAGAAGGTCGTCCAGGTAAGGAATCACTGCCAACCCCTGGAGGTGCAGAACCGCAACCACTGCTGCCATGACCTTGGTGAATACTCGAGGGTCCGTGGCTAACCCGAAGGGAAGAGCCACGAATTGGAAATGTTCCTCTCCGATTGCAAAACGTAGCCAACGCTGGTGTGAAACTGCAATTGGCACATGCAGATAGGCATCTCTGATGTCGATGGATGTCAGGAAATCTCCTTGGGTCATTGAGGCAATGACCGATCGCAGAGACTCCATGCGAAAATGCCGCACCTGAACATGCTTGTTGAGAAGCTTGAGATCCAGGATGGGCCGGAAGGAACCGTCCTTTTTGGGGACTAGGAAGAGATTTGAGTAAAAACCTCTGAACCGTTCCCTGGCGGGAACCGGTACAATTACTCCGCTGGAAGAGAACTCTATCCTGTAGCCGTGGGAGATGATATCCCGCACCCACTGATCGGAGACGTGTTGAAACCACACGTCACCAAAGTGGGAGAGCCTGCCACCGACCAAGGACGTTGCTGGCTCGGCCAGATAGTCAAGAAGAGGCTGCCTTGGTGGCAGCAGCTCCTGCGGACCTTTGTGGACGAGGCTTCTTGCGCCAGGTGGGCTTCTGGTCCTTGGCTGAGTTAGTGGACGAGGCCGAGGGCTTAGAGGCCGCCCAGTTAGAGGAACGAAAGGAACGAAACCTCGACTGGTTCCTGCCCTGGACAGGTTTCCTGGTTTTAGTCTGTGGCAAGGAAGTACTCTTCCCGCCAGTAGCCTCCTTAATAATTTCATCCAGTTGTTCACCGAACAGCCTGGACCCGGCAAATGGGAGCCCAGCAAGGTACTTCTTTGAAGAAGCATCTGCCTTCCACTCTCGCAGCCACAAAATCCTGCGGATAGCGAGGGAATTAGCGGAGGCCCCCGCAGTGCAGTGAGAAGCCTCCAGCATGGCAGACATGGCGTAGGAGGCTGAAAAGGCTGAAGCCTGGGAAGTTAGGGCAACCAATTCAGGCATAGAGTCCCTAGTGAGGGAATGCATCTCCTCTAGGGAAGCAGAGATGGCTTTGAGAGCCCACACTGCTGCAAAGGATGGGGAGAACGAGGCCCCTGCCGCCTCATAGACAGACTTGGCCAGGAGGTCAACCTGGCGGTCAGTGGGATCCTTAAGGGAGGTGCCATCAGCTACAGATACAACTGTCCGGGCTGAGAGTCTAGACACCGGAGGGTCTACTTTTGGTGAGTGAGCCCACTCCTTGACCACCTCTGGTGGAAAAGGAAAACGGTCATCAGAACCACGCTTTGGGAAGCATTTTGTCAGGACAGACTCTGGGCTTGGACACAGTGGCTTGAAAACTGCAGTGGTTAAAGAACACACTCCTTGTTCTCTTAGGCAAGGTAAACTGGTGCTTTTCTGCCAGAGAGGGTTGCTCCTCTGATACTGGCGGATTGAGGTCCAGTACAGAATTAATGGACGCAATCAAATCACTAACATCCGCATCACCCTCGGTCAGATCAATGGGGCACATGGAGGTAGCGTCCGAGCCCCCAGTAAAGACGTCCTGCGAGTCGGCTCGTGAATCGGAGCCGCGGGACGAGGAAGGAGAGGGGACCCTGCGTCTCCTTTTAGGAGGACGGGGTCTGGGAGCAGATGAAGAATCCTCTGTGAGCTCTGCAGAGCGAGCCGAAGCAGCAGAGGCGCCCTGAGAAGGGGGCTGATGCATGCTCAGCAGAGTCCGGGACAACTCTCCCATGGAGTCGGCAAAGGACTGGGAGATAGCCTTAGAAAACGATTCTACCCAAGCCGGGGGTTCAGCCACCGGGGCCGGAGCAGCCGGAGGGACCACTGGGGAGACTCCAGGCTGAGGCACCACCATGTTAGAGCAGGCATCACAATGTGGATATGTGCTCGGTTCAGGCAGTACGAGCTTACATGCAGTGCATATCGAGTACAGCCTTGCAGCCTTGCTCCTAGTGTGAGACATGCTGCTGAGGTGGAGGCTCTGCAGTAAAGAACACACTCCTTCAGAATGATCCCCAGAGAGTGTATAATAAAGTCCACAACCAGAGGTTGTGGCTTACCAGACCGTTTTGTGTGCCCTCCGGATTCCACAGCTCGGACCCCCAGACAGGTTGCAGAGATGCAGCAGCCAGCGCCGATCAGTGTGAGAACGCTGATAAAATGGCGCTGGAGGGAGGAGGGGGGGCGGGGCCTAGTCCAAGAGCGGGAACCGGAGGGCCAAGGAGATATCCAGGGGAGGGAAACATCTCCTCAAAGAGAGGAGTGTCCTCCCCTGAGCTGAACGGCCGGTGGGCGGCGCCGCACTGTCCCTCTGCATGACTGACATGCAGGGGCAGTGAAAACGAAAGTAGGCTGCAGCCGAAGCCGGGGCCTAAATTTTACAATGCGGCCGGCGAGCAGGCACCCTCGGCGCGGTTCTCAGGTGAAAACCAGAGAACCGGCCGGAAATCACAGCAAAGTTAAATAACACACTCTCCCCACAATAAATGTACAAGGGACCCCTCAATAACGTCTCAAATACTTAGCTTATGAGACGCAGGGCCAGGTCCCTGAGGGATGAGTGCTCCGTCCGGCAGGGTCCTGAAAGGGCTGCGGATGGGGACCGGTCTCCTGCAAAGCAGGGAGAACCGTGCTGGCTCCCACTTCAAGCCAGAGCCCGAGGGATGGTGAAGGAGCGCGGCATGAAAGGCTCCAGCCTTGAAATCAACCTTAACAACACCGCCGACACAGTGGGGTGAGAAGGGACATGCCGGGAGTCCAGCTTGGATCCGCTTTTCTTCCAACTCTTTAAAATCAAAAATCATATGAGAATGCATGTGTGGATGTGTGCCTCCTGAACACAAAGCATTGAACTGGCTAGATTTGGTTATCCAGGGGGTGTATATGTTCGGAGGGAGGAGCTACACTTTTTAGTGTAGTACTTTGTGTGTCCTCCGGAGGCAGAAGCTATACACCCATGGTCTGGGTCTCCCATAAGGAACGATGAAGAAAAAATGTTTTTTTACAGCTGTATTGTGAAAGCTATAGCTTTTTTATTTGCTCACTGACGGAGCTGAATGGCAGTTTTGCTTTTCCGCGACAAGATGACCTTTTCAGCTGTACCATTTTTATTCACATATGACTTTTTGATCACATTTTATTCCAGTCAGCTGTATGATGAAAAGATATAGTTTGTTTTTTATTTAAGGTGTTCACTGAAGGGGTTGACTAGTGTGATGGATCAGATTTGAACCAGATGTGGAGATACCAAAATGTGTGTTATTTTTCAATAAAAATATATTTTTTTCATTGTTTTTGTTCTTTATGGGTTTTTTTTTTTAAATATTGTTTTAATTTTTTCTTTACTTAGTCCCTATACAGCCATTAGCTTTTATTACTCTGAACGCTGGTGTAATGTATTGCAATGTACCAGCATTTCAATACATTATACTTGTCAGTTTTACACAGACATAAGCGTCTTAGACCCAGCGCTCCTGGCATGGTCTAAGATGCTTGCCGTAGGTGGCTGACTGAAGTTGTATTGACGACCTTGGGTTGCCAAGGAAATGTTTGGGCCCCTGTGATCATGTTGCAGGGGTTCTGATCATGGGGGAGACTGAGCGTACTCCCTCTTACAGCCCCTAAATGTTGCGATCGCTACTGAAGTATTTAGGTGGTTAAACTACGAGGCGCGGTGCGGGGACCGTCCATTGCTGTGACAGCCGAAGCTTTACTAACTTACACTGAGCTCCCGGCAACAATTGCGCAAGTCCAGCCTCTGTGCCCAAGCAATCACCATGATGTAAGTTTATGTCATGGGTCGTGAACCCCTATCTGACCATGATGTAAACGTACGTCAAAGGTTGTCAAGGGTTTAATGTAATACTTAGAGGGAAGCAATCACAACACTAATCAATAAATAAATAAAAAGCACTTACTAATATATCTTCTCAACACATTCTCTATCTGTTTCTGTTGGAATCGACCCTTGATGACTAACTGGTTGTTACCATCTATAGAGCCACTGCAGGAAAGAGAAAAAAAACAAGGGAGTTAGAGAATTGATTAGCAGGGACCTGTTAGGCCGGTTTCACACATCCAGCTTTTCGCCAATTTGACGGATGCGGCGCACGCCAGTACAGTGTATACAGTACAGTGGCAGCGCAACAAGCTACGGTCACATGCTGTCATGTGACCGGAGCATGTGACCCAGAAGTTGCGGCACTGCCATTGTACTGTATCATACTGTACTGGCGTGCGCCGTATCCGCCAAACCGGCGAAAAGACGGATGTGTGAAACCGGCCTTAGTAAAGAGGTTTGGATGAAGATTAGCACAAAGTTCAGCCACCTGTTCCATGTTTTGGACCCACTCCTGGTTTCCTCATGTAAAATACTGACAAGTGACATTGTGGTTTATATACTTCCCAGTGTTCTGGAGAGGTCGATGTAAATCAAGATTATTGTGGAAATGACCAACAACAAACAACGTGTATGTTCATAAAATCATCAGTTCTGACCCATGAAAATGTTGTTCTTCCAGTTGCAAGAGGGTCCTTCCCTTATCCCCCTCCAACTACAAGTCTGTACAAAGTCTTGTACTCCTTTCGCACTGTACTCTGCAGTGTCCGTGCCAAACTTCCAGAAGGATTTCCTGTAGGAAACCTTTGATGGTTACTAGGTAGAATATATGTTTGATAAAGGCTAGGACGTAGTCAATATGTCACACCTTTGTGGATTATAATACAATTTTGTTTGCTTCTGACCTGGGGTGCTGACTTGTTCTTTATATTGATGTCTCCTGACAAGTCTGTTGTCATGTGAGTAAGCTCTGGCTTTGCCCACAACATAACACCAAAGCAACCTTTCGTAAAATTCTGTTGAACCATTTGTTATGCCTCATGGAAATGTAAGAATCCATTGTGGAAGTGTTTGGAAAATGTCAGGTCAAGCAGAGTGACCCCTTAGTTATCGGTGAGATGTAAAAATGTATATTTATCCATATATTTCACAGAATTAAAGGGACATACACATCAGAATTACTGTTACATGGAGAATAAAAGTATTTTCTAAGACATGTCATAGATGTGAGATGACTTCTTCAAATCTTAATATCACATTTGTTGCCCTAGCCATATGAGCCCTCTCTGCAGTAGTTGGAGGAAGGATATGCGTGTCCGAGACATACCTGGTACCCAATTCCGCTAATAGGAAAGCCAGTAAATGTTTAGGCTGACGATGTAATCTGAGAACAGTGAAATATACATAGAATTAATAATACTGGCTACTGAAAATGAGATTACAAATACTGCAATGTACTCAAGAAAGGAAGCACTTACAGTTTGCAAATATCTGTGAAGTTCACAAATGACGTTTTCTTGGTGCCTACTCGAACTACTTGGGGAGGCTTCATGACAAATTTTCTTTTTTCTCCGGCTACCATGTCTGGATTTTTCTCCCGCATTATGTTAAAAACTCTGTTAAGAAGCTGAAAAAAACCCAAAACGAATTGATGGTGAGTGACCATGCGGCCCTCATCAGAACATAAACGTCTGTTTCCAGATACTCTACAGTCTAGGTTCTCTAACTTTGGCCTCGTCTCCAGGGGACTTCACCAGTCTTTGCCCTGTAATTGTCACATGCTTTCACACTATACTACATCTTCCACGTGTGTTATTTAGCTGTACATAATTAATTTGCTGTGTATACACTGTATATTGAACGCTGGGAAGGCGTTGACCAGTTTGTTCATCAATGGTGTGAAAGGGAATCTAATTTATAGTTTCCAATCTAAGGCCAGCACAATTTAGAGCCATAGGGCACGATTCATCAAAGCTTTTACAGCAAAGTGAGCAGAGCTGGGGCCGGACAACCACTGCTCATAAAATTAATGATGGATGGTGGCATTTGCTACGCAACAAATCTTACTACAGCAGGGACTGGAAGGAGATTTGTGACGAGGTGCACACCACCCGTCAGACACTCCTGATTCATTAAGAGGTGGATGCCTCTTAATGAATCAAGAGCCTTCCTCTCTAAGCCACCACCTCATCAAGACCAGCGTGAAGATCACTAGTCTTGATGAATTGGGGTCAGAGACCTTTATTCTAGTAAGGCGTCTATTAGGTATTCATTGCTGTAATTCTGATAAAATTCACTGCTCTACTTGCTGTAGCTCTGCTAGTCCTCTCAGTTAGGAGCTCTGTATAACTGTGCCCCTGCCGCTTACTGACAATTTTCCACCTAGGCAGTGTTGGCAGAAGCTGTCAATCAATGGTGGGGTGTGGAGATAGTCAGCGCTCATGCATACAGAGGATATAGTGGGAGTTTCCAGTGAAGTTAAAACTTTAGCAAGGAGTACAGTTAATGACTTTGCACCATTAACCATTATATTAATGTGAACCTAGCTTAACTAGGTCAACTAGTCACTGTCTACCAAGTGTAAAATAAGCTAGCACACTTGTAAACCTTATTCTCATACTGACTACCTTGCAGAATCAATGCTGCTGTGATTGATCACTGGAATTTATAAGCTATACACCGACAGCCTATATTTTATATTTGAAGAGTTTAACCCCTTAAGGACGAAGCCAGTTTTGTCCTTAATGCCCAGGCCATTTTTTGCAATTCTGACCAGTGTCCCTTTATGAGGTTATAACTCTGGAACGCTTCAACGGATCCCAATGATTCTGACATTTTTTCGTGACATATTGGACTTCATGATAGTTATAAATTTAGAACGATATTTTTTGCTTTTGTGAAAAAAATCGGAAATTTGATGAAAATTTTGCAATTTTCAAACTTTTAATTTTTATGCCCTTAACCCAGAGAGTTATGTCACACAAAATAGTTAATAAATAACATTTCCCACATGTCTACTTTACATTAGCGCAATTTCTGAAACAAAATTTTTTGGGGTTAGGAAGTTAGAAGGGGTCAAAGTTCATCTGCAATTTCTCATTTTTTCAACAAAATTCACAAAACCATTTTTTTTAGGGACCACATCACATTTGAAGTGACTTTGAGAGGCCTAAGTGACAGAAAATACCTAAAAGTGACACCATTCTCAAAACAGCACCCCTCAAAGTACTCAAAACCACATCCAAGAAGTTTATTAACCCTTCAGGTGCTTCACAGGAACTAAAGCAAAGTGGAATGAAAAAAAGCAAAAAATAAAATTTTACCTAAAATTTTGCTCTACCCCAAATTTATTCACTTTTAGAAGAAATACAACAAACTGAACCCCAAAACGTGTTACCCACTTTCTTATGAGCGCGCTGATACCCCACATGTGGTCAGAAACCTTTGTTTGGACAAATGGGAGGGCTCGGAACAGAAGGAGCAATATTTGAATTTTGGAAAGCAAATTTGGCTGAAATAGATTGCGGGCACCATGTTGCATTTACATGTCCGCTAAGGTACCTAAGCAGCAGAAACCCCTCACAAGTGACACCATTTTGGAAACTAGACCCCTCAAGGCTTCTATCTAGGGGTATAGTGAGCATTTTGGAACCACAGGTACTTCACAGATTTTGATAACGTTACATTGTCACATTGAAAATTTTCATTTTTTTCTCAAAAATGTTGCTTTAGCATCAATTTTTTCACTTTTTCAAGAGGTAATTCCAAAAATTTGACCCCAATGTTTGTTACCCACTTTTTTATGAGCGCGGTGATACCTCACTTGTGGTCTGAAACCTTTGTTTGGAGAAATGGGAGGGCTTGGAACGAAAGGAGCAATATTTGAATTTTGGAAAGGAAATTTTGCTGAAAAAGATTGCGGGCACCATGTCGCATTTGGAGGACCCCTAAGGTACGTAAACAGCAAAAAAAAGCACCACAAGTGACCCCATATTGGAAACTAGGCCCCTCAAGGAATTTATCTAGATGTTTGGTGAGTACCCTAAACCTCCAGGTGCTTTCCAGAAGTTTATAATTTTGAGCCATGACAATAAAAAAAAAAAAAAAAAAAGAATTTTGTTTACTTACCGTAAATTCTTTTTCTTATAGTTCCGTATTGGGAGACCCAGACCATGGGGTGTTTAGCTTCTGCCTCCGGAGGACACACAAAGTACTACACTTAAAAGTGTAGCTCCTCCCTCTGAGCTTATACACCCCCTGGAGAACCAGATCTAGCCAGTTTAGTGCAAAAGCTGAAGGAGAATAGCCACCCACAAGTAAAACAGAGCAAGAACCGGAACAACCGGAGACTCTGTCCACGACAAAAGCCGGTGATAACACGCGGAACAAGAAATTGCCAACAGGCAACAGGGAGGGAGCTGGGTCTCCCATTACGGAACTATAAGAAAAAGAATTTACGGTAAGTAAACAAAATTCTCTTTTTCTTTATCGTTCCTATGGGAGACCCAGACCATGGGACGTCTCAAAGCAGTCCATGGGTGGGAAATAAACAGAAAAACTAAGAAGTAGGCGGAGCCTAACTTCACAAATGGGCAACAGCCGCCTGAAGGATGCGTCTGCCCAAGCTCGCATCTGCCGAAGCATGAGCATGCACTTGGTAGTGCTTCGAGAAGGTATGCAGGCTAGTCCAAGTGGCAGCCTGACAGACTTGTTGAGCCGTATCCTGGTGCCTGAAAGCCCAAGAGGCACCGACAGCTCTGGTCGAATGTGCCTTGATCCCTGGCGGGGGAGGCACCTGAGTACACTGGTAAACGTCCGAAATGGTCGACCTAATCCAACGGGCTAAGGTCGGCTTAGAAGCAGAGAGGCCCTTGCGCCGGCCTGTGATTAGCACAAAAAGAGAAGTGCACCGCCTAATTGCAGCGGTGCGAGACACATAGATCCGGAGAGCACGCACCAGATCCAGAGTATGCAACGCTTTTTCAAAGCGATGAACAGGAGCCGGACAAAAGGAAGGTAGGGTAATGTCCTGGTTAAGGTGGAAAGGAGAGACCACCTTAGGAAGAAAGTCCGGAGTTGGACGGAGAACCACCTTGTCTTGATGAAAAACCAAAAAAAGGTGACTCCGAAGAGAGCGCAGCCAAATCAGACACTCTCCTGAGGGAAGTTATGGCCACCAGAAAGGCCACTTTCTGTGAAAGACGAAACAAAGAAACCTCCCTAAGGGGCTCAAAGGGGGGTTTCTGCAAAACCGTGAGAACCAAATTAAGGTCCCAGGGATCTAAGGGCCGCCGGTAAGGCGGAATGATGTGAGACGCGCCCTGCATGAAGGTGCGGACCTGAGCCAGCCGAGCGAGACGCCGCTTGAACAGCACTGACAGAGCTGAGACTTGTCCCTTGAGAGAGTTGAGGGACGGTCCTAGCTGCAGACCGGACTGTAGAAAGGACAGAAGGATCGGCAAGGAGAATGGCCAAGGAGGATGGCCGGAAGAGCGACAACAGGACAGGAAAATTTTCCAAGTCCTGTGATAGATCTTGGCGGAGGAAGACTTACGGGCCCGAGTCATAGTGGAGATGACTTCAGGAGGAATACCAGAAGCCGTCAAGATCCAGGACTCAAAAGCCACGCCGTCAATTTGAGAGCCGCAGAATTCAGGTGGAAAAACGGACCTTGCGAGAGAAGGTCTGGACGGTCCGGGAGATGCCACAGCACCTCTACGGACAGATGGAGCAGGTCTGGGTACCAAGCTCGCCTGGGCCAGTCCGGTGCAATGAGGATGACTCGGCGGCCCTCCATTCTGATCTTGCGCAGGACTCTGGGCAAGAGAGCTAGAGGGGGAAACACGTAGGACAGACGAAACTGGGACCAGTCTTGAACCAGAACGTCCGCGGCGAAGGCCTGAGGATCGTGGGATCGAGCCACGTAAACCGGAACCTTGTTGTTGTGACGGGATGCCATTAGATCCACGTCCGGAGTGCCCCACTTACGGCAGATTGACAAACACTGCCGGGTGCAGGGACCACTCGCCACCGTCCACGGTTTGACGGCTGAGATAATCTGCCTCCCAGTTTTCTACGCCTGGGATGTGGACTGCGGATATGGTGGACTTGGAGTCCTCCGCCCAATGAAGAATGCGTTGGACCTCCAACATTGCCAGGCGGCTGCGTGTCCCGCCTTGGTGATTGATGTAGGCAACCGCTGTCGCGTTGTCTGACTGGGCTCGAATGTGCCTGCCCGCCAACAGGTGTTGAAAGACTAGGAGAGCTAGAAGCACAGCTCTGATTTCCAGCACATTGATCGAGAGGGCTGATTCGGACGGAGTCCAAGTGCCCTGTGCTCTGTGGTGGAGATATACCGCTCCCCAGCAGGATAGGCTGGCATCCGTGGTGAGAATCACCCAGGACGCGGCCAGGAAGGAGCGCCCCTCCGACAGAGAGAGGGGCCGAAGCCACCACTGAAGAGAGCTCCTGGTCTGTGGTGACCAACCTGTGCAAGGAGGAAGGCCGCTTGTCCCAACAGCGGAAAATGTCCAGCTGCAGGGGACGCAGATGGAACTGGGCAAAGGGAACAGCCTCCATTGACGCCACCATTTGACCCAGCACCTGCATCAGGCGCCTGAGGGAATAACAGCGGGGTCTCAGCAGAGAGCGCACCGCCAGTTGGAGGGACTGCTGTTTGACTAATGGCAACTTCACAAGTGCCGGCAAAGTCTCGAACTGCATCCCTAGGTAAGTGAGACTCTGGGTCGGAGACAGAGTGGATTTGGGAAGATTGACAAGCCACCCGAACTGGGCTAGAGTGGCGAGAGTGAGCGAGACACTCCGCTGACAGTCCACGCTGGATGACGCCTTGACTAGAAGGTCGTCCAGGTAAGGAATCACTGCCAACCCCTGTAGGTGCAGGACCGCAATCACTGCTGCCATGACCTTGGTGAATACCCGAGGAGCTGTGGCCAACCCGAAAGGAAGAGCCACGAATTGGAAATGATCTTCTCCGATTGCAAAACGTAGCCAACGCTGGTGTGAAACTGCAATTGGCACATGCAGATAGGCATCTCTGATGTCGATGGACGCCAGGAAATCTCCTTGGGTCATTGAGGCAATGACTGATCGCAGAGACTCCATGCGAAAGTGCCGCACCTGAACATGCTTGTTGAGAAGCTTGAGATCCAGGATGGGCCGGAAGGAACCGTCCTTTTTGGGAACTAGGAAGAGATTTGAGTAGAAACCTCTGAACCGTTCCCGTGCGGGAACCGGAACAATTACTCCGTTGGCCTGCAAGGATGCCACGGCCTGTGAGAAGGCGGCGGCCTTGGAGCAGGGGGGAGTTAAGAGAAAAAAATCTGTTTTGCGGGCTGGAAGAGAATTCTATACTGTAGCCGTGGGAGATGATATCCCTTACCCACTGATCGGAGACGTGTTGAAACCACGCGTCGCCAAAGTGGGAGAGCCTGCCACCGACTAAGGACGTTGCTGGCGCGGCCAGATAGTCACGAGGAGGCTGCCTTAGCGGCAGCACCTCCTGCGGTCTTCTGTGGACGCGCTTTTGGGCGCCAGTTGGATTTCTGGTCCTTGGCTGAGCTAGTGGACGAGGCCGAGGGCTTAGAGGACGACCAGTTGGAGGAACGAAAGGAACGAAACCTCGACTGATTCCTACCCTGGACAGGTTTCCTGGTTTTGGTTTGTGGCATGGAAGTACTCTTCCCGCCAGTAGCTTCCTTAATGATTTCATCCAGTTATTCACCGAACAGCCGGGACCCAGCAAAAGGGAGCCCCGCAAGGTACTTCTTAGAAGAAGCATCTGCCTTCCACTCTCGAAGCCACAAGATCCTGCGGATAGCGAGGGAATTAGCCGAAGCCACCGCAGTGCGGTGAGAAGCCTCCAGCATGGCAGA
Source organism: Anomaloglossus baeobatrachus (assembly GCF_048569485.1). Taxonomy (NCBI): domain Eukaryota; kingdom Metazoa; phylum Chordata; class Amphibia; order Anura; family Aromobatidae; genus Anomaloglossus; species Anomaloglossus baeobatrachus. The sequence goes on from NC_134357.1 coordinate 358,966,701, forward strand.
CATGGCATAGGATGAAAAAGCTGAAGCTTGGGAAGTTAAGGCAACCAATTCAGGCATAGATTCCCTGGCGAGGGAATGCATCTCCTCTAGAGAAGCAGAGATGGCTTTGAGAGCCCACACTGCTGCAAAAGTCGGGGAAAACGAGGCCCCCGCCGCTTCATATACGGATTTGGCCAGAAGGTCAATCTGGCGGTCAGTGGAATCCTTAAGGGAGGTGCCATCAGCTACAGATACAACTGTCCGGGCTGAGAGTCTAGACACCGGAGGGTCTACCTTTGGGGAATAAGCCCACTCCTTGACCACCTCAGGTGGAAAGGGGAAGCGGTCATCAGAACCACGCTTTGGGAAGTATTTGTCAGGACAGGCCCTGGGCTTGGTCACAGCGGCCTGAAAACTGGAGTGGTTAAAGAACACACTCTTTGCTCTCTTAGGCGAGGTAAACTGGTGCTTTTCTGCCAGAGAGGGTTGCTCCTCTGATACTGGCGGATTGAGATCCAGTACAGAATTAATGGAGGCAATCAAGTCACTAACATCTGAGTCACTTTCGGACAGATCAATGGGGTGCATGGAGGTAGCCTCCGAGACCCCTGTAAAGGCATCCTCCTCATCCTGCGAGTCAGCTCCTGAATCAGAGCCGCGGGACGAGGAAGGAGAGGGAACCCTGCGTCTCTTCTTAGGAGGACGGGGTCTGGGACCAGATGATGAATCCTCTGTGAGCTCCGGTCCTGAGAGACCCCTAGCAGCAGAGGCACCCTGTGAAGGGGGCTGATGCATGTTCAGCAAAGTCCTGGACAGAAGTCCCATGGAGTCAGCAAAAGACTGGGAGATAGACCTAGAAAAAGATTCTACCCAAGCCGGGGGTTCAGCCACAGGAGCAGGAGCAGCCTGAGAGACCACTGGGGGTGAGACTCCAGGCTGAGGCACCGCCAGGTTAGAGCAGGCATCACAATGTGGGAATATGCTCGGTTCAGGCAGCAGGAGCTTACATGCAGTGCATACTGAATACAGCTTTGGAGCCTTGCTCCTCGTGTGAGACATGCTGCTGGAGTGGGGGCTCTGCCAGAGAATGAACCCCAGAGAGTATAAACAGAGGTCCACAACCGGAGACCGGTTGTGGCTTACCGGACCGCTGGAGCGGTGTTGTGTGCCCTCCAGATCCCAAAGCCCGGACCCCCAAGCACAGCACCTCAGCAGAGATGCTGCAGACCAGCGCTGCAATGACTGATCTCAGAGAGAACGCTGATAAAATGGCCGCCGGAGCGAAGAGAGGGGGCGGGACTTGCTTGAGGAGCGGGATCTGGAGGGCCATAGAGACCTACAGGGGAGAGGACACACACTGCAGTGGGGAGTGTCCCTCCCCTGTGCAGAACGGCCGCCGGGCGGAGCCGAGCCTGTCCCTCTGCATGAGTGACATGCGAGGGCAGTGAAACCAAAACTAGGCCTCCGGCGAAGCCGGGGCCTAAATTTGAGCGGCGCGGCCGGCGCGCAGGCACCATCGGCGCGGTTATCAGGCGACAGCTAGAGAACCCGCCGGAAATGTCAGAAAACACAATAAGCACACTCTCCCACAACAATAAAGTACAGGGACCCCGAAAAGTAAACGTCTCAGGTACTTAGCTTGCTGAGACGCAGGGCCAAGTCCCTGGGGATGAGTGCTCCAGTCCAGCAGGGTCCTGAAGGGCTGCGGATGGAGACCGGTCTCCTGCCAAGCATGGAGACCGTGCTGGCTCCCACTTCAAGCCAGAGCCCAGGAGGGATGGTGAAGGAGCACGGCATGTAAGGCTCCAGCCTAGGAATCAACCTTACAACACCGCCGACACAGTGGGGTGAGAAGGGACATGCCGGGAGTCCAGACATGGACCCGCTTTTCTTCAAACTCTTTCCAAAAATCAAAGAAATCAGATGAGAATGCATGTGTGGATGTATGCCTCCTGAACACAAAGCGATAAACTGGCTAGATCTGGTTCTCCAGGGGGTGTATAAGCTCAGAGTGAGGAGCTACACTTTTAAGTGTAGTACTTTGTGTGTCCTCCGGAGGCAGAAGCTAAACACCCCATGGTCTGGGCCTCCCATAGGAACGATAAAGAAATAAAATTTTACCACAAAATTGTTACTTCAACTAGGTAGCTTTTTTTTCACAAGGGTAACAGGAAAAAAATCACCATGAAATTTAATGCGCAATTTCTCCTGAGTTTGGTGATATCTTGTACATTGTGGAAATCAACTGTTTGGGCACACAGCAGGGCTTGGAAGGGAAAAAGTGCCATTTGACTGAACAATTGGCTGGAATAATTAGCAGACGCTATGTCGCATTTGGAAAGCCCCTAAGGTGCCTAAACAGTAGAGGTCCCCCACAAGTGACCCCATTCTGGAAACAAGACACCTCAAGGCTTTTATCTAGGTGTATATTGAGCATTTTGAATCCACGAATACTTCACAGAATTTGATAAGCTTAGGTTGCCATATTGAAGTTTTCATTTTTTTCACAAAAATGTTGATTTAGCGACATATTTCTCACTTTTTCAAGAGGCAACAACAAAACGTGTACAGGTTGTTATCTAATTTCTTGTGAGTGCAGGGATACCCCACATGTGGCCAAAAACCTTTGTTTGGATAAATGGGAGGGCTTGGAATGGAAGGAGCACCATTTGAATTTTGGAAAAGTTGAAGTAAATTGCGTGCACCATGTCACATGTTAGCAGGGCCCCTTGGGTACCTATACATCAGAAACCCCCTACAAGTGACCTCATTTTGGAAACTGGACCCCTCAAGGATTTTATTCAGGAGTATAGTAAGCATTTTGAATCCACAGGTACTTCACAAAAATGTTGCTGTAGCAACAAATTTCTCACTTTTAGGCTATGTGGCCATGATCCAGCGACACGGCATCTAGTACACAGTGTCAGCCTTCCTGCAGAGATGTGAGTGTTGTCCACGGGAGAACGCAGCTGCCCATGCCCACGATTTGGGTTCAGGCTGCTGTGGACTTTAGTTCTATTCTACCTGCAGAGAACACTCTTGTCTCCGCAGCATAAATTGACATGCTGAGGCTCGGGAAGCTGCGCCACAGGTCAGTGTATGCTGCTAAAAATCCTTCCACTGTGCTTCTACTGCACAACGCAGCGCTATGGACACAGGGAAAACACTCTGCCCAAAACGCTTCAAACCCTGATTGTGGCCACATAGCCTAAAATGCTACAGTGGATGATTGGATAGATGTCAAACATATATAACATCCCACCACCCTGCATATTCTAAGCTGGCGCCCTTTAGTGCCTTTCATGTGGCACTAAAGGATGCCTAGCCTTGTATTTAGCCCAAAAAAAAAAAAAAAATAATTAAAATAAATGACGTGGTGTCCCCCCTATTTTTGATAGCCAGCTAGGGTAAAGCAGACAGCTGTAGCCTGCAAACCACAGCTGACAGCTTCACCTTGGCTGGTGATTAATTTGGAGGGCTCCCCAAGCTGTTTTTTTTTTTTTTTAATTATTTATAAATAAATAATTAAAAAAAACAAAACAAACGTGGGGTCCCCCCAAATTAGATCTCCAGCCAAGGTGAAGCGGACAGCTGGGGTCTGGTATTCTCAGGGTGGGAAGAGCCATGGTTATTGGACTCTTGCCAGCCTAAAAATAGCAGGCCGCAGCCGCCCCAGAAGTGGCGCATCCATTAGATGCGCCAATCCTGGCGCTTCGCCCCAGCTCATCCCGTTGCCCTGATGCGGTGGCAAACGGGGTAATAAATGGGGTTGATACCAGATGTGTAATGTCACCTGGCATCAAGCCCAGCAATTAGTTATGTCACGGCGTCTATTTGATACCAGACATAACTAAATTGACCGTAATAAAAAAAAAATTAACAAAAAAAAAATTTGAAAAAAAACACTCCCCAAAAACATTCCCTGATTCACCAGTTTATTGAAAAGAAAAAAAAAATCCGCTGTAATCCATTTGGACGTCCCACGTCGCCTCTGGACCTTCTAGAATATGGGGGACACGTTCAGGGAACGTATCCCCCATTTTCTAGGAGAGCAGACCCTCCATTTGAGGAGAGTGGGTGCAAAGAATCTGCACCCACTCTCCCTGGGTCACAGCTGCAGTGTGCCGAGCAGCAGCAGCAGCAGCCAGCGTCTCTGAACACAGGAAGCTGACAGCCGCGCTCTGCACGTATGTCAGCGTCTGTTGTGAAGGAGCCGGAGGAGGGGGCCGCGGGGGATCAGCGCTCCGACAGGTATGTAGGACACCGGGGAACACCGGGGTGGGGATAGGGGGTGACTTGGCAGGGCCTGGGGAGCAGGTTTCTGTCGTATGTGTTATGGCACATACGACAGAAACCATAGGAACAGTGTGAATGTGGCCTGCGCGCTGCTGTGCGCGCGGCCATCTTGGATTTTCGGGAGGGGGTTGGGGGGGGCACTTTGGGGACACCAGAGGGAACCGGGAAAGAGATTTATCTCCCATCTGACATGTTTGATCATGCCAGATGGGAGATAAATCATTTTTTACCGGCGCGGTCATTTACTATAACTTGATGATCGGTATACGGTGTATACTGGTCATCACGTGACCGGTATACGGTGTATACTGGTCATCACGTGACTGGGGACCGGAAAAACCGGCCCGAATCATGATCTCCAGGGTCTCAGCTACCCCCGGTAGCTGAAACCCCGGAGATTTTCTGACGCTAGGGGGCGCTATACACTTATTTCTGCCCGCCGTTTTAAAACGGCAGAAAGGAACAAGGACCCTTTTTTGGTGCCGTTTTAAAACGTAACGCGGTCATAATGGGGTTAAGTTACCAACCCCCCATCCCGCAGTTCTGGCATTTTGCTTTTTACTCCAGTTACGGATTTTATCATATGGGTAAATCAATTTTATACCTTTACAGTCTAGACTTTTATGGATGACAGCGATGCCACTTCACCCATGGACGCACCTGTACGTCATATTGCATGAAGTGGTTAAGAACTGCTAATATTCATCATACACAAGTGTTAGCTTTACAAGCTTTTAGCAATGGGTTTAGGGGTATTTTAAATAAAGAAAAACAAAATATCATCTCTATACCAGGACAGTGATCTTGTCCTCACCTCATCATATGTGTAGTCCCTTTCCGTTCCAGCCCATGCAGGTCCATGCTGAGAGCTAAAGGAAATGCCATCATCTTTTTTAATGTCTTCCTCTTCAAAGGCTGTAATGTGGAACACAAAACGTCATACTATATCAAATGTAGTCATGTCACAAAAAGGGTTTCAGATGCTACCTCTGCACATACCTTCCTCTTTGTCATTGAGGTCATCATCCTCTGGGAATTTAACATTTTTCTTTTTTTTCTTCTTTGTTAACGTGAATTCCAACTCATCGTCTTGGGATTCTGAGGCATCCTGAGCATCAGCATCAATCTTTAGATTCTGTGATGTAAACATTAGGAAGATTTTATTTTGCAGGGGAACTTATAGGGAACCAATCAGCAGGATTTTCGTATATAACCTAAAGCCAGTGCTATACTGGCACTATCAGGCTGATTCTTTACATACCTGTAGTGGTCAGCTTGGATGTATAAATTTTGAAATCCAAGAAAGAAAAGTTTATAAAATCAGCGGCTTCTTGAGTGACAGCAGCTGAGCTGATCAGATAATAGCTGGGAGAATACATAGGTATAACCTCCGTTTGTTAGAATTAGCATAAGTATTATACAATCGACCTAGCAGGACCTCTGGTGAAGTCCTACCCGTGTGACCAGAAGGGGTGGGGTCTCATCCAACAGAAAAATGTTGTTGGCTGAGGTCCCACCCCTTCTGATCACATGGGTAGGACCTCACCACAGGTCCTAGTAGGTCGATTGTATAATACTTATGCTACTTCTAACAGGGGGAGGGGATAACTGAATATCCTCCCAGATATTATCTGATCCTCAGCTGCTGTCAATCAAAAAGCTGCTGATTTTATAAAACTTTACTTTCTTGGATTTCAAAACCTAAAACATCCGAGCTGACCACTAAAGGTATGTTCAGAATCAGCCTCATAGCACCAGTATAGCACTGGCTTTAGCTTATATATGAAAATTCTGGTGATTGGTTCCACTTAAGACCAATCTAAGTAGATCAGACAGCATTGATAGAATCTAAACTTATGACATGTATCAACTAGTTGATATTGAAATCCAGCCGTTCACTCCTGCAGCAATGAAGAGAAGTAAAGTGCTGCTGGGAAATGTAGTGTTCGTAGTATATGAATAGCACTACCCATTTAACTGTGAAACAGGATGCACAGAAGGGCTCATGAAGATGAAATAAGATACAAGAAGAAGGGAATTTTGTTACTTACCGTAAATTCCTTTTCTTCTAGCTCCTATTGGGAGACCCAGACGATTGGGGTGTATAGCACTGCCTCCGGAGGCCACACAAAGCAATTACACTAAAAAGTGTAAGGCCCCTCCCCTTCTGGCTATACACCCCCAGTGGGATCACTGGCTCACCAGTTTTAGTGCAAAAGCAAGAAGGAGGAAAGCCAATAACTGGTTTAAACAAATTCACTCCGAAGTAACGTCGGAGAACTGAAAAACCATTCAACATGAACAACATGTGTACCCGAAAAACCACCAAAAATCCCGAAGGACAACAGGGCGGGTGCTGGGTCTCCCAATAGGAGCTAGAAGAAAAGGAATTTACAGTAAGTAACAAAATTCCCTTCTTCTTCGGCGCTCCATTGGGAGACCCAGACGATTGGGACGTCCAAAAGCTGTCCCTGGGTGGGTAAAGAAATACCTCATGTTAGAGCTGCAAAGACAGCCCTCCCCTACGGGGAGGCAACTGCCGCCTGCAGGACTCTTCTACCTAGGCTGGCGTCCGCCGAAGCATAGGTATGCACCTGATAATGTTTGGTGAAAGTGTGCAGACTCGACCAGGTAGCTGCCTGGCACACCTGTTGAGCCGTAGCCTGGTGTGGTAATGCCCAGGACGCACCCACGGCTCTGGTAGAATGGGCCTTCAGCCCTGATGGAACCGGAAGCCCAGCAGAATGGTAGGCTTCAAGAATTGGTTCTTTGATCCATCGAGCCAGGGTGGCTTTGGAAGCCTGCGACCCCTTGCGCTGGCCAGCGACAAGGACAAAGAGTGCATCAGAGCGGCGCAGGGGCGCCGTGCGGGAAATGTAGATTCTGAGTGCTCTCACCAGATCTAACAAATGTAAATCCTTTTCATACCGGTGAACCGGATGAGGACAAAAAGAAGGTAAGGAGATATCCTGATTAATATGAAACGAGGATACTACCTTAGGGAGAAACTCCTGAATGGGGCGCAGCACTACCTTGTCCTGGTGGACCACCAGGAAGGGAGCCTTGGATGACAGCGCTGCTAGCTCAGCCACTCTCCGAAGAGACGTGATCGCTACCAGAAAGGCCACTTTCCGTGATAGTCGAGAGAGTGAAACATCCGTCAGAGACTCAAAAGGCGGCTTCTGTAGAGCAACTAGTACCCTGTTCAGATCCCATGGATCTAACGGCCGCTCGTACGGGGGGACGATATGACCAAACCCCCTGCAGGAACGTGCGTACCTGCGGACGTCGTGCTAGACGCTTCTGAAAAAAACACCAATAGCGCCGAGACTTGCCCTTTAAGGGAGCCGAGCGACAAGCCCTTTTCCAACCCAGATTGCAGGAAGGAAAGAAAAGTAGGCAATGCCAATGGCCAGGGGGACACTCCTTGTACAGAGCACCAGTAAAAGAAAATCTTCCACTTCCGTGGTAGATCTTAGCAGACGTGGACTTCATAGCCTGTCTCATAGTGGCAACGACCCCGTGGGATAATCCTGAGGACACTAGGATCTAGGACGCAATGGCCACACAGTAGGTTCAGGGCCGTAGAATTCAGATGGAAAAACGGCCCTTGGGACAGTAAGTCTGGCCGGTCTGGTAGTGCCCACGGTTGACCGACCGTGAGATGCCTGTCGCCAGAGCTCTTTGATCGTCATGAAAACCGGGACCTTGCTGTTGTGCCGATTCGTGAAACCCGTCCGGGTGCAGAGACCATTCTCCTGCGTCCACGCCCTGGTGACTGAGGAAGTCTGCTTCCCAGTTTTCTACGCCCGGGATGTGAACTGCGGATATGGTGTATGCTCTGTCTTCCACCCCTAGCAGAATCCGGCGGACTTCCTGGGAGGCTCGCCGACTGCGTAGTCCGCCTTGGTGGTTGATGTATGCCACCGCTGTGGATTGTCCGACTGAATTCGGATCTGTTTGCCTTCCAGCCACTGCAGGAAGTCTTGCAGGGCCATATGCACTGCCCAGAGCTCCAGACAATTGATCTGAAGAGTGGACTCCTCTGAAGAGAGTCCTTGATCGTCTGAGAAAGGGGGACGTTCCTGTGTAGGGACATCGACTTCCCCTCCCATTAGCGAAGAATGTTCTATTGAAGTGGACGCAGATGAAACTGCGTGAAAGGGACTGCCTCTGGATGAGGTGTCTCCTTGAAGGAGAGACTGCACCCCCGTCTGTAGTGACCGCTGTTTGTCCAGTGGAAGCTTCACCATCGCTGAGAGAGTGTGAAACCCCAAGCTAAGATATGCCAGCGATTGGGTTTAACTTTGAAAAGTTGAGGACCCACCCGAAACTCTGGGAAGTCTCCAGCGCCATGTTCAGGCTGTGTTGGCATGCCTCTTAAAAGAGTGCCTTGACAAGTAGATGGTCTAAGTAAGGGATCACAGGGTGACCCTGAGAGTGCGGGAGTGGTCCCACTGCTGCCATGAACTTGGTGAAAACCCGTGGGGCTGTCGCCAGACCGAAGGGTAGGGCTACGAACCGAAGATGCTCGTCTTCAATAACGAATCGTAGCAAACGCCGGTGCTCTGGAGCAATCGGCACGTGGAGATAAGCATCCTGATGTCTATTGATGCTAGGAAATCTCCTTGAGACATTGAGGCAATGACGGAGCGGAGGGATTCCATCCGGAACCGCCTGGTTTTCACGTGCTTGTTGAGCAGTTTAAGGTCCAGAACGGAACGGAAGGAGTCGTCCTATTTTGTCACCCCGACCAGATCGGAGTAAAAAGTGTCTCTTGTTCCTGAGGAGGAACCGGGATTACGACTCCTACTGCCTGCAGAAGAGCCTCGGCTCGGCCGGTGAGGAAGTTTTTGCGACAAACTGTCTCTCACCCACCGGCCATTGACCTGTGGCAGTTAAATGTCGCTAAAGCGGGGGAGTCTGCCACCGACCGCGGACGCGGAGAGAGAGGGCTGAAAGTCATGAGGAAACCGCCTTGGTAGCGGTTCCTCCGGCTGCCTTCTCCGGGCGTGATTGAGCCCGCCAGGAACCTGCGCCCCTCTGAGCCTTTTGAGTCCTGTTGGACGAGGGCAATTGGGACGTGCCCGAGCCTGGGAAGGACCGAAACCTCGACTGTCCCTTCTCCTGATGGGTCTTGTTTGATAGCTAGGGTAAGGAAGAATCCGTACCCTTGGACAGTTGAATGATTTAATCCAACCGCTCACGAAACAGTCTGTCACCAGATAAAGGCAATCTGGTTAAGCACTTTTGTGGAAGCAGCATCTGCTCCAATCCCTTAACACTAGGAGCGTAACAACACGGAGTTGGCGGACGCCACTGACGTACGGCTCGTAGAGTCCAGGACAGCATAAACAGCTTGAGTCGCAATGCCGACATTGCGAGGTGAAGGACGCTACTGCGGCCAAGATGTACATGTGACCGCGTCCCTCTGCGCAATACTAGCTGAAATAGCTTGGAGTGCCTCTATGGCTGCGAATGCCGGGGCAACCGACCCGCCGATAGGGCTATCTGTCTGGCAATGGCATCTTTAAGTGAAGTCCCATCTTCCACTGCAACTATAGATCTAGCCGCAAGCCTGGAGATTGGGGGATCCACCCTTGGAGCGCTTGAGCACGTCAGGGGGGAAGAGACAACGCGTATCTTCAATACGGTTGGAGAAACGCTTATCGGGATAAGCGTGGTGTTCCTGGACTGCTTCTCTGGAGTCAGAGTGACCAGAAAAGTACTCAATATACGCTTGAGATACCGAAATAGGGATTTCTTCTGCTGTGAAGCTGACCCCTCCACTGGAGGAGTTGAGGGAGAAATATCCAACCTTCCATTGATGGACGCTATAAGATTATTCACTATAGCGTCACCATCCGGTGTATCCGGATTGAGAGCGGTCTCAGGATCAGAGTCCTGAACAGCTACGTCTGCCTCATCATACAGAGAGTACTGTGATGAAGTCGAGGGCCGTTCTTAGGGAGCTCGCTTAGGCCGTCTGGGACTGTCGTCCGTGTCAGAGCCTGCACCCTGGGATGCATGGGACCCTCCTGGAGCCATGATTTGTTTCGAAATCAGGGTGGCCAGGGGCATTGAATCAACATTGCCCAAGGTCTGTCTGGACTGCAAAGTCTGTAAGATGTTAGTCATAGCCACAGACAATATATCAGCGGAAACTGCAACTCCGTCCCTGTCCCTGGACAGGGATCACAGGTGGTTCTTTTGGCCACCTGTAGCAGAGACCCCGTTGAGTAATTGCACACACTGGGGGTCCTGGAACAGTCGCATGCAGTACAAGCAGCATAGAAAGCCTGTGCCTTGGCACCCATGCTTTTTTTTTTTTTTTTTTTTTTTTGCTGTTGCTGTCTAGCCATCTAGGAGCATTAGCCAAGAATAGCGACCGTACAGTGCAATGTATAGCATACAAGCATGAAGTACAATAAACACTTCAGCACATGCAGTACAAGGAGCATAGAAAGCCTGTGCCTTGGCACCTTTGCTTTTCTGCTGCCGTTGTCTAGTTATTCAGGAGCATTAGCCAGGAAAAGCGACATACAGTGAATGTATAGCATACAAGCATGAAAATAACCACTGCAGCACATGCAATCCAAGCAGCATTGAAAGCTTGTGCCTTAGCACCCTTGCTTTTCTGCTGCTGTTGTCTAGTCATCAAGGAGCATTAGCCAAGAATAGCGACATGCAGTGAATGTACAAGCATGAAAATAAACTCTGCAGTACATGCCATCCAAGCAGCATTGAAAACTTGTGCCTTAGCACCATTGCTGTTTGCTGCCGCTGTCTAGCCATCTAGGCGGGTAGACAGCCAAGAATAGCCCTTACAGTGCAATGTAAAGCATACAAGCATAAAGGACACATGACACTGCAGCACATGCAAGACAAGCAGCATATAGAGTCTGTGCTTTAGCACCCCTGATCTTTTGCTGCTGTTTCTAGGTCTGCATCCTGAATAGCGACCGTACAAAAGTACAACAGGACACTTCGGCATTAGTGGGTCAGCACTTTAGTTGCCGCTTACCGCCCGCACAAAAGCGGGTGTGTGGCGCCAGAATCCTGCTGGTAGCTCAGTGTCTCCGTTTTCCCGCTCTGCGTGCCGGAATGGCTGCCGGCGTCCAGAGGAGAGGGGCGGGCCGAGGGCGTGCCCGAGACAAGAGCGGGAACCCGGCGCCCACTGTGTCTAGTGAAGGGGGCTGGAGAATGCAAATAAGGCTCCAGCCCTCGGCGCTGCTATAGAACAGCGTCTCTCCCTGTCCCTGAGTGACAGGGTGGGGGCGGGAACGAAGCGGCGCTAGGCCGCAAAAGCCGGGGACTAAAGTTAGAAGCGCCGCCGCCGTAAAAGCGCGGTCGGCGCGTCCCCGGCGCACTACAAGTCGCAGCTGCGCCGCCGCTCCAGGGGCGGTCGGCGCGGCGGTCCCCACACGTAAAGTCCCCCAGTAATCTGCAGGGACTATAAGCCCAGCGCACAGCGCTACAGTCCCCGGCGCACTAGCACACCCAGCAAGCCTGGAGTGTGCGTGGCCTGCCATACGGGGACACAGAGTACCTGAAAGTTGCAGGGCCTTGTCCCTGAACGGCACTCCCGCTCCACATCCAGCAGGTTCTATGGGTCTGTGGATGGAGCCCGGCCTCAGGGCTTGGTGGCCGGAAAGATCCCACTTCCTCAGAGCCCCTCAGGGGGATGGGGAAGGAAAACAGCATGTGGGCTCCAGCCTCCGTACCAGCAATAGGTACCTCAACCTTACAAACCGCAAGTGGGGTGAGAAGGGAGCATGCTGGGGGCCCTAGTATGGGCCCTCTTTTCTTCCATCCGATATAGTCAGCAGCTACTGCTGACTGAACAGTGGAGCTTATGCATGGATGTCTGACCTCCTTCGCACAAAGCAGAAAACTGGTGAGCCAGTGATCCCACTGGGGGTGTATAGCCAGAAGGGGAGGGGCCTTACACTTTTTAGTGTAATTGCTTTGTGTGGCCTCCGGAGGCAGTGCTATACACCCCAATCGTCTGGGTCTCCCAATGGAGCGCCGAAGAAATAAACTTATGTTGGGCTTAGTCCATATAACAATAGTAAGTATGCATTTATGCTGCACTGTTAAACATAATGTGATATTGAGAAAAACTAATGATTGTTATAGAATTTTTTTTTTTTTTTTGCAAACCTCTTTAAAAGCAATTACTTTAGGAAGTTAATCCGTTCTTTTCTGCATTTTAGCAAGTAGCAGACTATTATGAGGTTTAGTGGCCTTTGCCAGACTGTTTCAGCCTTGTGACATTGGTGACATCCTTAGGATAGGATATAGATTTCAAAATGGTTGTGGCCGCTAATCCCCACAGATCAGCCGTTATCACTGGTGTCGGTGGCCTGGCGTAAAGCGTGAACAGAGATAAACAGCATGGCTCAGTTCACTATGTAGTCATCATTGCAATAGGAGATGCACAGTTCTCTGCAGAAAGCACAAACCAGAAAAAGGAGACGGGCTGTTTCGGGTCCTTTGACTGTGTATATCCGGCCAGTGCAGAGCTGACAGCAGCTGATGGTTGGGGGGTGCTGCATGTCAGACTCCCACTGATCTAATATTAATTAATAATCCTGATTATAGGTCATTAATCTCAAAAAGGCCAATAAACTCACATTAACCAATTTGTCTTTTTTTATCAGAGTGTTATAGGGAAAAAGATAAACACCACCCAAAAAAAATGTTTGAACAATTTTTAGATGCCAGTACACCTATATAGTTTTTGTAAAACCAAGGCCCACCAAAGAACATATAAACCAAAATACTGGAACACCCTATGTGAATGATGTGAGGGTCACCAGACAGAGGGACCGATCGCAAAGGACCAAATAGAATAAAAAGAACACTGCTGGACGGCTTCTTTCAGAGTGGCTGTTATCTTCTCTGCTTGCTCCTTTTTATTATTGTTCATGTCACTTATGCTTACACTAAAAGTATTATTTTTATTTACTATTTGGTCCTTTGCTATTGGTGTCTGGTGACTGTCTCACATCATTGTTCCAGATTTTTGGTTTATACACTTTTAGATGCCATTTATATAGTGCACATCTCAATAATTACAACAAAGTTGCCAAAGAAATGTTCACGTTGTACAAATACAAGTTAATACTTCCAGAATACCTTAACACCTTCCTCTGCTTCATCCAAGTCAAACTTCTTAGTTTTCTTTTTCTTTTTTTTCTGGTTAAAGAAATTTAAATCATCCAGATCATCTGGTGCATCTAGGAAAGGAAGAATGGACTAAATTTACTTTTCCATAGATCAGGAGCAATAATGCAGCAGCAATCTTATTTGTTTGCTCGACTTTAATTATGCGTGGTCAGCTTAAAGGGAACCTGTCAGCTGTAATATGCAGCCAGTGCCACGAGCAGTTCTTGGTGCACATTACTAATCCCTGCCTAACCGTCCCTGTATACACTAGCATAGATAAAGTGATCTTTAGAAACAGTATTTCTAAAAATCGTTTCTTATATGTTAATGAGTGCAGGGACTAGTAGCAATTTGGGGGGATTGTTCCCTTGGCTAGCCAGCCCCCTTAGCTTGTTAGCTGCTGCATGTTGGGCATACTAACATGCTAATGAATGCGCAGCTTCGCCGCACATACCTCACTCTTCAAGGCGGCTGGCGGAGGATGGATGCACACTTCCGATCATGGGCACTGAATTGATGCCAGGTGTAAGCTTCCCAGCTTCAGTGAGGTATAGAGCGCACACAACCAGAAGTCCCGGGGACTCCGGATCATGCGCGATGCGTGTCCATCCTCGGCCAGCCGCCATCAAGACTTGGGTATGTGCGGCATCACTATGCATTCTTCAGCATTTTAGTACGCCCACAGGAGCGTGCTAACATGCTAATGAAGCAGGCTAGCCAAGGGAACTCATGCCGTTCAGACTAGTCCCCTCGCTCATTAGCGTATAATAAAGGATCTTTAGAAATCCTTTTTCTAAAGATCTCTTTATCTATGCTAGTGTATACAGGAACGGTTAGGCAGGAATTAATAATATACACCCAGAACTGCTCGTGGTTCAGGGTGCATATTACACCTGACAGCTTCCCGTTAAAGAGGTGGGCCACTTTATAATGTGTTGGGACATAATTTTGTGAAAGTTTCTCCGGTTCTCCCTCTCAGATTGAAGGGCTCTTATGCCCACTAAAATGCTGCTGATGGAGAGGTATAGGACCAGACTTGTCCACCAGTCTACTCGAGCTGAAAGACATTCATATGAAAAGAAGGGAATTTTGTTTACTTACCGTAAATTCCTTTTCTTCTAGCTCCTATTGGGAGACCCAGACAATTGGGGTGTCCTTCTGCTTCTGCCTCCGGAGGCCACACAAAGTATTACACTTTAAAAAGTGTAACCCCTCCCCTCTGCCTATACACCCTCCCGTGCATCACGGGCCCATCAGTTTTGGTGCCAAAGCAGGAAGGAGGAAACTTATAAATTGGTCTAAGGTAAATTCAATCCGAAGGATGTTCGGAGAACTGAAACCATGAACCAAGAGAACAATTCAACATGAACAACATGTGTACACAAAAGAACAACAGCCCGAAGGAAACAGGGGCGGGTGCTGGGTCTCCCAATAGGAGCTAGAAGAAAAGGAATTTACGGTAAGTAAACAAAATTTCTTTTTCGCTCCTAATTGGGAGACCCAGACAATTGGGTGTATAGCTATTGCCTCCGGAGGCCACACAAAGTATTACACTTAAAAGTGTAAGGCCCCTCCCCTTCTGGCTATACACCCCCAGTGGGATCACTGGCTCACCAGTTTTGTGCTTTGTGCGAAGGAGGCAACACATCCACGCATAGCTCCACTGTTTAGTCAGCAGCAGCTGCTGACTATGTCGGATGGAAGAAAAGAGGGCCCATACAGGGCTCCCAGCATGCTCCCTTCTCACCCCACTTCATGTCGGAGGTGTTTGTTAAGGTTGAGGTACCCATTGCGGGTACGGAGGCTGGAGCCCACATGCTGCTTCCTTCCCCATCCCTTTTTACAGGGCTCTGGGTGAAGTGGGATTCTATCGGTCTCCAGGCACTGAGACCGTGCTCCATCCACAGCCCCTGGTATCTGCTGGACATGGAGGAGTATCTTCAGGGACATGGCCCTGCTACATGGAGGTACTCTGTGTCCCTGTGGGGACCGCGCAGACACACGGCAGCACTGCTGGGTGTGTTAGTGCGCCAGGGACAGCGGCGCTGTCCGCACTAGTGCCATCGCACACCACAGCGTTGCTGGGTGTGTTAGTGTATTGGGTGACTATTGCGCTAACCGCCGCTGCCATTTTTATTTAAGGCGCCGCTGGGATTTGTGGTGCGCCGGGGACTTCCGCGCCGGCCAGCACTGATATGCCGGCCGCGCTTATTAACTCGAGTCCCCGGCTTCTGGGCCTAGTCTCCCTTCGTTACCGCCCACAGGCCTGACAGTCAGGGTAGGGGCGTGACGCTGCATAGCACAGCAGCGCTGAGAGCTGGAGTATGTTTTGCATACTCCACCCCTCTCACTGTGTGCACTGTGAAACCGGATTCCCGCACTCTCAGGCACGCCCACGGCTTCCTTCTCTACAAGGACGCCGGCAGCCATTAGTGTCAGTTTCTGTACGATACAGAGACAAGTGTGGAAGACCCTGGCATTCTGATAGTCACACAATCGCTGCAATAGGCGTTAAGCAGCACCTGTGGTGCTAACCCCACTAGTGCAGAAGTGCACTTATAGATATGCTTGTACTATATACATTGCACTGTTTGGTCGCACGTTGTATATACCCTCCTGGATTGTGCGGAGGAGTTATCAGCATATTCTCTGTGTAAAACAAAGGTGCAGAACCACATGTTTTTCTATGCAGCCGGTACAGCATGTACGGCTATACGGCCGGCAGGTTACATAGACCCCCATTATATCCAACTCAGCCGGAGTCTCTGCTAATGGCCAGAGGATGAGGACGGTGTCTGCAGTATTTACTGACAGATTTTCTGAGACTATGGCTATGATACTAGAAGCCTAGCAGTCCGGACATGTCTCTCACAACATGGGCACTGTTGAATCATTGATCCATGGCCCCCCTCAGTGTGAACAACTAACAGCTCCGGGAATGTCACACGCATCCCAGAGTCACGGCTCTGCACAGACGTCAGTCCCAGACAGCCTAAGCGGGCTCACTATGAGCGGCCCTCGGTTTCATCAGGGTCCTAGCAGAAGGACTCTCTGTGTAATGAGGCGGAAGTAGCGGCTCAGGATTCTGATCCTGAGACCGCTCTCAATCTGGATACACCTAATGGTGACGCCATAGTGAATAATCTTATAGCGTCCATCAATAGAATGTTGGTTATTTCTCCCAGCTCCTCCAGTGGAGGAGTCAGCTTCACGTATTTTTCTGGACCACTCTGCCTTCAGAGAGGCAGTCCAGGAACACCACACTTATCCAGATATGCGCTTCTCCAAACGGCTTAGGATACACGTTATCCCTGCCCCCTGACGTGGTCAAGGACTGGACCCAGTGTCCCAAGCGGCATCCTCCAATCTCCAGGCTTGTAGCTAGATCCATAGTTGCAGTGGGAGATGGAGCTGCACTTAAAGATGCCACTGACAGACAGATGGATCTCTGGTCTAAATCCATCTATGAGACTGTCGGCGCACCGTTGGCTCCAGCATTCTCACCCTTGGGGCACTCCAAGCTATTTCAGCTTGTCTTACACAGATTGACACGGTTACACGTACATCTGTGCCGCAGGTGGCATCCTTAACCTCTCAAATGTCTGCATTTGTTTCTTACGCGATTCAGGTTGCCCTAGACTCTGCGAACCGTACGGCAGTAGCCTCCGCTGCTCCGTGTTTTTAAGCAGAGCCTGGTCTGCTCGTTAAGTGAATGGAAGGCAGATTCTGCTTCCAAACAAGGTTGCTTAACCAGTTGCCTTTTTCTGCTGACCGACTGTTTGGTGAGCGTTTGGATGTAACCATTAAACAGTCCAGGGGTAAGGATTCATCCTTTCCTCAGCCCGGACACAACAAACCCCAACAGAGCAGGAGGCAGTCGTGGTTTCGGTCTTTTCGAGGCTCGGGCAGGTCCCATTTTTCCTCGTCCAATGTGGACTCAAAAGGATCAGAGGAGCTCAGATTCTTGGCGGGCTCAGTCACGCCCAAAAAAGAGACAGTCTGAAAACCCGCTTCCAAGGCGGCTTCCTCATGACTTGCGGCCTCCTCTCTCCGCATCCTCGGTCGGTAACAGGCTCACCCGCCTTGGCGATATTTAGCTGCCATAGGTCAATGACCGTTGGGTGTGAGACATTCTGTCTCACGGGTACAGGATAGAGCTCACTTCTCGTCCTTCAACTCGATTCTTCAGAACTTCTCCACCTCCCGGCCGAGCCGCTGCTCTTCTGCAAACAGGGTGCACTCTATAGGCAGAAAGAGTGATGACCCCCGTTCCTCTTCAGGAACAAGGTCACGGTTTTTACCCCAAATTATTTGCGGTGCCTATAAGAACGGGCCGTTCCGTCCCGTTCTGGATCTAAAACTGCTCAGCAAGCTCGTGGACACCAGGCGGTTCCGGATGGAATCCCTCCGCCATGTCATCGCCTCAATGTCCCAAGGAGATTTCCTAGCATCATTAGGCATCAAGGATGCTTATCCACACGTGCCGATTGATCCAGAGCACTAGCGTTTCTACGCTTCGTTATAGGAGACGAACACCTTCTGTTCGTAGCTCTACCTTCCGGCTAGCGACAGTCCCACTGGTCTTCGCCAAGGTCAGGGCAGCAGTAGTCACAGTCCTGCACTCTCAGGGTCACTCTGTGATCCCATATTTAGACGATCTACTTGTCAAGGCACTCTCTTAGGAAACATGCCGACACTGCCCGAACGTTGCGCTGGAGACTCTCTAGAGTTTTGGGTGGATCATCAACTTTTTGAAGTCAGATCCGACCCCGACCCTATCGCTAACATATCTAGGCATGGAGTTTCATACTCTCTCAGCGATAGTGAAGCTTCCGCTAGACAAACAGCATTCACTACGGGCTGCAATCTCTTCTTTAAGAACCAGTCGCACACATTGAGACGCCTCATGCACTTCCTACGTGAGATGGTAGCAATGGAGGCAGTTCTTTTCGCGCAGTTTCATCTGCGTCCACTACAATGTGACATTCTCCGCCAATGGGACGGGGAGTCGACCTCCCTCAACAGAGTCGTCTTTCTTTCTCAGGCGGCCAAGGAATCTCTACGGTGGTGGCTTCTTCCCACCTCATGGTCAAAAAGAAGGTCCTTCCTATCCCCATCCTGGGCGATAGTTACGACAGACGCGAGTCTATCAGGGTGGGGAGCAGTTTTTCTCCACCACAGCGCTCAGGGTACGTGGACTCAGCAAGAATCCACCCTTCAGATCAATGTTCTTGAACACAGAGCAGTGTATCTTGCCCTACAAACCTTCCAACAGCAGCTGGACAGCAAGCAGATCCGACTTCAGTCGGACAACTCCACAGCGGTGGCATACATCAACCACCAAGGAGAACGCGCAACCGGCAAGCCTTCCAGGAAGTCCGGCAGGTTCTGATGTGGGTGGAAGACACGGCATCCACCATATCCACAGTTCACATCCCAGGCGTGGAAAACTAGGAAGCTGACTTCCTAAGTCGCCGGGGTGTGGCCGAAAGGGTATGGTCTCTTCACCCGGACGGGTTTCGGGAGATCTGGCGCCGCTGACAGAGGCCGGACGTCGATCTAATGGCGTCACGGCACAACAACAATGTGCCAGCTTCATGGCACGGTTTCACAATCATCGAGCTCTGGCGGCAGAAGCCTTAGTTCAGCATTGGTCGCAGTTCCAGCTACCTTATGTGCCACCTCTGGCATTGTTGCCCAGAGTGCTGCGCTAGATCAGGACCGACTGCGGCCGCGCCATCCTCGTCGCTACAGATTGGCCGAGGATGTTGTGGTTCCCGGTTCTGTGGTGCCTCACGGTAGGCTAACCGGGGGCACTACCAGACCAATCAGACTGGCTGTCTCAAGGGCCATTCTTCCATTTGAATTCTACGGCCCTCAACCTGATGGTGTGGCATTGAGTCCTGGAACCTAGTGTCGTCAGGATTTCCTCAGGACGTGGTTGCCACCATGAGACAGGCTAGCATACCAACGTCCGCCAAGATTGACCACAGGACGTGGAAGATATTCTTATCTCGGTGCTCGGCGCAGGGTGTTTCTCCCTGGCCGGTTGCATCGTCTATGTTTCCTTCCTTCCTGCAATCTAGGTTGGAAAAAGGGTTGTCGCTCAGTTCCCTTTAGGGACAAGTCTCAGCGCTATCTGTATTTTTTCAGAAACGACTTCCTCAGGTACGCACGTTCCTACGGGGAGTTTGTCGTCTCAGCACTCCGTACAAGCGGCCGTTAGAGCCCTGGGATCTGAACAAGGTTCTAATTGCTCTCCAGATGCCGCCTTTCGAGCCTTTGAAAGAGGTCTCCCTTCCCGCTTTTCTCGGGAAGTGGCCTTCTAGTAACGGTCTCGTCTCTTAGGAGAGTTTCCGAGCTAGCAACGCTCTCATACAAATCTCCCTTCCTGGTCCTTCACCAGGACAGGGTAGTTCTGCGTCCGATTCCGGAATTTCTCCCTAAGGTGGTATCCCACTTTCATATCAATCAGGATATCACCTCACCTTCTTTGTGTCCTCGTCCAGTCCATCAATTTCAGAAGGATTTGCATCTGTTGGTTCTGGTGAGAGCACTCAGGTTCTACTTCCCGCATGGCGCTCCTGCGCCACCCGGATGCACTCTTTGTCCTTGTCGCTGGTCGGCGTAAACAGTCGCAAGCTTCTGAATCCACCCTGGCTCGGGGGATCGAGGAACCAATTCTTGAAACCTACAGTTCTACTGGGCTTCTGGTTCTCTCAAGGCTGAAGGCCCATTCTGCCAGAGCCGTGGGTGCATCCTGGGCATTACGGCACCAGGCTACGGCTCAGCAGGTGTGTCAGGCACCTACCTGATTGAGTCTGCATACTTTTACCAAGCATTTTCAGGTGCATACCTACGCTTCGGCAGACGCCAGCCTAGGTAGATAAGTCCTTCAGGCGGCGATTGCCCACCTGTAGGAAAGGGCTGTTTGACGGCCCTATCACGAGGTATTCTTTTACCCACCCAGGGACTGCTTTTGGACGTCCCAATTGTCTGGGTCTCCCAATTAGGAGCGAAAAAGAAGAAGGGAATTTTGTTTACTTACCGTAAATTCCTTTTCTTCTAGCTCCAATTGGGAGACCCAGCACCCGCCCTGTTTTCTCGGGGTTTTTCTGTTTTTTCGGGTACACATGTTGTTCATGTGGTATGGTTCAGTTCTCCGATGTTTCCTCGGATTGAATTGGTCTTTAAACCAGTTATTGGCTTTCCTCCTTCTTGCTTTGGCACTAAAACTGGTGAGCCAGTGATCCCACTGGGGGTGTATAGCCAGAAGGGGAGGGGCCTTACACTTTTAAGTGTAATACTTTGTGTGGCCTCCGGAGGCAATAGCTATACACCCAATTGTCTGGGTCTCCCAATTGGAGCTAGAAGAAAAGGAATTTACGGTAAGTAAACAAAATTCCCTTCTCCCTTCTTCTTTGTCGCTCCATTGGGAGACCCAGACAATTGGGACGTCCAAAAGCAGTCCCTGGGTGGGTAAAAGAATACCTCGATAAAAAGAGTCGAAAACGACCCTATCTTACAGGTGGGCAACCGCCGCCTGAAGGACTCGCCTACCTAGGCTGGCATCTGCCGAAGCATAGGCATGCACCTGATAGTGTTTCGTGAAAGTGTGCAGACTCGACCAGGTAGCCGCCTGACACACCTGCTGAGCCGTAGCCTGGTGCCGCAATGCCCAGGACGCACCCACGGCTCTGGTGGAATGGGCTTTCAGCCCTGAAGGAACCGGAAGCCCAGACGAACGGTAGGCTTCAAGAATCGGTTCCTTGATCCACCGAGTCAAGGTTGACTTGGAAGCCTGCGACCCCTTACGCTGGCCAGCGACAAGGACAAAGAGCGCATCAGAACGGCGCAGGGGCGCCGTGCGAGAAATGTAGAGCCTGAGTGCTCTCACGAGATCTAACAAGTGCAAATCCTTTTCACATTGGTGAACTGGATTAGGACAAAAAGAAGGTAAGGAGATATCCTGATTGAGATGAAAGGGGGATACCACCTTAGGGAGAAATTCCGGGACCGGACACTGAACCACCTTATCCTGGTGAAACACCAGGAAGGGGGCTTTGCATGACAGCGCTGCTAGCTCAGACACTCTCCGAAGTGATGTGACTGCCACTAGGAAGACCACCTTCTGCGAAAGGCGTGAAAGAGAGACATCCCTCATCGGCTCGAAAGGTGGTTTCTGAAGAGCCGTTAGCACCCTGTTAAGATCCCAGGGTTCTAGCGGACGCTTGTAAGGTGGGACTATGTGGCAAACCCCCTGCAGGAACGTGCGTACCTGCGGAAGCCTGGCTAGACGCTTTTGAAAAAAACACGGAAAGCGCCGATACTTGTCCCTTGAGAGAGCCGAGAGACAAACCCTTGTCCAGTCCGGATTGAAGGAAAGACAGAAAAGTGGGCAAGGCAAACGGCCAGGGAGTAAAACCCTGATCAGAGCACCAGGATAAGAAGATCCTCCACGTCCTGTGGTAGATCTTGGCGGACGTTGGTTTCCTGGCCTGTCTCATGGTGGCAATGACATCCTGAGATAACCCTGAGGACGCTAGGATCCAGGACTCAATGGCCACACAGTCAGGTTGAGGGCCGCAGAATTCAGATGGAAAAATGGCCCTTGAGACAGCAAGTCTGGTCGGTCTGGTAGTGCCCACGGTTGACCCACCGTGAGATGCCACAGATCCGGATACCACGACCTCCTCGGCCAGTCTGGGGCGATGGATGGCGAGGCGGCAGTCGGACCTGATCTTGTGTAACACTCTGGGCAGCAGTGCCAGAGGAGGAAATACATAAGGCAGTCGAAACTGCGACCAATCCTGAACTAAAGCGTCTGCCGCCAGAGCTCTGTGATCTTGAGACCGTGCCATGAATGCCGGGACCTTGTTGTTGTGCCGGGACGCCATTAGGTCGACGTCCGGCGTTCCCCAGCGGCAACAGATCTCTTGAAACACGTCCGGGTGAAGAGACCATTCCCCTGCGTCCATGCCCTGGCGACTGAGAAAGTCTGCTTCCCAGTTTTCTACGCCCGGGATGTGAACTGCGGAGATGGTGGAGGCTGTGGCTTCCACCCACAGCAGAATCCGCCGAACTTCTTGGAAGGCTTGACGACTGCGTGTGCCGCCTTGGTGGTTGATGTACGCCACCGCCGTGGCGTTGTCCGACTGAATTCGGATCTGCCTGCCCTCCAGCCACAGCTGGAACGCCTTTAGGGCTAGATACACTGCCCTTATCTCCAGAACATTGATCTGAAGGGAGGACTCTGTCGGAGTCCAGGTTCCCTGAGCCCTGTGGTGTAGGAAGACCGCTCCCCACCCTGACAGACTCGCGTCCGTCGTGACCACAGCCCAGGATGGGGGCAGGAAGGATTTTCCCTTCGACAAAGAAGTGGGAAGAAGCCACCACTGAAGAGAGGCTTTGGCTGCCCGAGAAAGGGAGACGTTCCTGTCGAGGGACGTCGACCTCCTGTCCCATTTGCGGAGAATGTCCCATTGGAGTGGACGCAGATGAAACTGCGCAAATGGAACTGCCTCCATTGCTGCCACCATCTTCCCTAGGAAGTGCATGAGGCGCCTCAAGGGGTGTGACTGGGCTCGAAGGAGAGATTGCACCCCTGTCCGTAGTGAACGCTGTTTGTCCAGCGGTAGCTTCACTATCGCTGAGAGAGTATGAAACTCCATCCCGAGGTAAGTTAGCGATTGGGTCGGTGTCAATTTTGACTTTGGGAAATTGATGATCCACCCGAACCTCTGGAGAGTCTCCAGAGCAGTGTTCAGGCTGTGTTGGCATGCCACCCGGGAGGGTGCCTTGACTAGAAGATCGTCTAAGTAAGGGAGTGTCCCTGAGAGTGTAGGACTGCCACCACTGTTGCCATGACCTTGGTGAAGACCCGTGGGCTGTTGCCAGGCCGAAAGGCAGTGCCACGAACTGAAGGTGTTCGTCTCCGATGGCGAAACGCAGGAAGCGTTGATGCTCTGGTGCAATCGGCACGTGGAGATAAGCATCCCTGATGTCGATTGATGCTAGGAATTCTCCTTGGGACATCGAGGCGATGACAGAGCGGAGAGATTCCATCCGGAACCGTCTGGTTTTCACGTGTCTGTTGAGCAGTTTGAGGTCCAGAACGGGAAGGAATGATCCGTCCTTTTTTGGCACCACGAACAAGTTGGAGTAAAAACCGCAACCACATTCTTGAAGGGGAACGGGGATCACCACTCCTTCTGCCTTCAGAGTGTTCACCGCCTGAAATATTGCATCGGCTCGCTCGGGGGGCGGAGATGTTCTGAAGAAACGAGTCGGAGGACGAGAGCTGAGCTCTATCCTGTAACCGTGAGACAGAATGTCTCTCACCCATCGGTCTTGGACATGTGGCAACCAGGCGTCGCAAAAGCGGGAGAGCCTGCCACCGACCGAGGATGCGGTTTGGGGAGGTCGAAAGTCATGAGGAGGCCGCCTTGGGGGCGGTTCCTCCGGCGGTCTTTTTAGGACGTGACTTAGACCGCCATGAATCAGGGTTCCTTTGGCCCTTCTGTGGCCTGTTGGACGTGGAGAATTGAGACCTGGCTGAGGGCCGAAAGGACCGAAACCTCGGTTGTATCTTCCGTTGCTGAGGTCTGTTTGGTTTGGACTGGGGTAAGGACGAGTCCTTTCCCTTGGATTGTTTAAAGGGAACCTGTCAGCAGAAATTTCCCCTAAAACCTAACAGATTCCCCCTCTGCAGCTCCTGGGCTGCATTCTAGAAAGGTCCCTGTTATTATTGGGCCCCCTTTCTGACCAAAAAAAAGAGTTTATAAAGAGGTACCTTTTTGGCTTCGGATTCTATAAATCAGACACGGGGGCGGGCAGCCTGATGGCCGTTATTCTGCCCCCTGGTCCTGTATGCCGCCCCCATCGCTGATTTCCATACTTTTGGACGCCGCCCACTGCTCCAGCCATCCCCGCGCATGCCCAGTGCCAGTCTCACGGGACTGAGCACTGTGACTGCTGGTGACGTGTGCGCAGGCAAGTGATTATGGGCGGGACTGTGACTGTTATCAGCAAGTACCCGCCCATAATCTCGTGAGCGCGCAAACCTCTCCAGCGTCACACTGTGCTCAGTGTAGATGCTAGACTGTATGGGCTGCTTCCAGGGATGACGTCCCTTTGTCACGTGATAGGGGCGTGTTCAAAATACTATCACGTGACAAAGGGATAGAATCCGAAGCCAAAAAGGTACCTCTTTATAAACTCTTTTTTTTGGTCAGAAAGGGGGCCCAATAATAACAGGGACCTTTCTAGAATTCAGCCCAGGAGCTGCAGAGGGGGAATCTGTTAGGTTTTAGGGGAAATTTCTGCTGACAGGTTCCCTTTAATAATTTCATCCAATTGCTCGCCAAACAGACTGTGATGAAGTCGAGGGAAGTTCCCAGCGAGCCCGCTTAGCCGGTCTGGGACTGCGGTCCGTGTCGGAGTCCTCACCGTGGGACCTAGGAGTCACCTCAGGAGCACTTTGCTGCGCCGACCGAGGGGGGCCTGGGGGCAATGATTCAACAGTGCCCGGGGCCTGAGTTACCGATCTGGACTGCAAAGCTTCTATTATCTTAGCAGACCATCTGTCCATAGACTGAGCCATGGATTGTGAAAGTGACTCAGAAAGTTTCTCAGCCAACACTGCAAACTCTGTCCCTGCCACCTGGCCAGTGGAAGCCGGTGGTTCTACCTGGGCCGAGGGTCCCACCAGTGCCTGAGGCTCCGGCTGAGTGAGTGTCACAGGGGCCGAGCATTGCACACAATGAGGGTAGGTGGAACCTGCAGGTAACATAGCCGCACAAGAGGTACATCTTGCAAAATAAGCCTGTGCCTTGGCACCCTTGCTTTTTGCGGACGACATGCTGTTGTCTCCTCTTAGAGCAATCAGTGAGGGTATATAGCCAAAAGCAAATAATGCGGCCGAACAGAGCAAATGTATACAATATATGGATATATATATATACACTTCGGCACCCAGGGGGGCCAGCACCTGGTAACCGGTGCGGCTTACCGACCGCCCAAAGCGGTTGTGTGTCCACCAGATTCCCTGCCTGGGCCTCCCAGAGCTGTTGGAGCTCGGTCTGAAGTTCTCCACCGGCAGAAGTGATGATAACAATGGCTGCCAGCGTTCTCAGAGGAGGAGGGGGCCGTGGGCGTGCCTCAAAGTGCGGGAATCTGGTGCCCCACAGTGCTCAGTGAGGGGGGAGGAGGATACCTAAGTATGCTCCAGCCCTCACCGCTGACGTGCAGTCTAGCGTCCCGCCCTTACCCCTGACTGGCAGGCCCGGGGGCGGGAGTATGCGGTACTAGGCCGCAGAAGCCGGGGACTAAATTTAGTAACGCGGCCGGGAAACAGGCGCGGTCGTCCCGGCGACAGAAAACACACAGCAGCCGCTGCAGCGTCTGTTACACAGGCGCTCTATGCGCCGTCCCCAAGGGGACACAGTTTCTCTAAGAAGCAGGGCCTGTCCCTGATGATACCCGGTCTCCTGTCCGTCAGATTCCCCCAGGGGCTGCGGAGGGAGCCCGGTCCCAGTGCATGGTGACCGGTTAGGATCCCACTTCTCCCAGAGCCTCCAAGGGATGGGGAAGGATAACGGCATGTGGCTCCAGCCTTTGTACCCGCAATGGGTACCTCAACCTTAACAACACCGCCGACCATAGTGGGGTGAGGAGGGAGCATGCCGGGAGCCCTGTTAGGGGCCCTCTTTTCTTCCATCCGATAAAGTCAGCAGCTGCTGCTGACTAAAATGTGGAGCTTGCGTGAATGTGTGCCTCCTTCAACACAAAGCATAAAAACTGATGGGCCCGTGATGCACGGGAGGGTGTATAGGCAGAGGGGAGGGGTTACACTTTTTAAAGTGTAATACTTTGTGTGGCCTCCGGAGGCAGAAGCTATACACCCCAATTGTCTGGGTCTCCCAATGGAGCGACAAAGAAAGCATTTTTTCAATTGGAAGGGTATGATGAAAAATGCCCGGTGACATAACTCCTCCTCCAGCAGCCATTGTATAGATGAGAGAGCTGCTCAGTTAGTAAATGTATACAAAATAGAGGCCCCCGTTAAAATAAGTGTCCCCTGTTAAATAAAGATTAGGTGGCCCTCTATGGTGCGTTACCACTGTCACATATTACATTGGCAAGTTCCCCTGATACATCTCAAAGAGCCAACAGATGTCCTACTGACATACATTTGGCCAGCATATACTGATACCCTGGTGGCCAACACAGCATACAAAATATCTATACAATACCTTTTTTCCTAAAGGACTCTTCATCCAGGTCAAAATCCTTCTCTTCCACAGGTTCTGGTTCCACTTCTTTCGTTTCGGGAACCTGTGTCTCCTCCACCGGCTGTTCACCTCCTTCTTCATCCAACATGAAGGGCTTCTTCTTCTTCTTTTTCTTCCTGGTCATGGTAGGGTCGAAGATCATCTAAAACACAAGACTTATCCGTTTATCATTTCTACACATAAAAAGCAAAAGGGGAAATTCATTAGGATTGATGTTCAGTTCGGCAGTCTAGATCCAGAGTCCACAGGAGGTCACTTAATAGGTTAAGGAGAACAGGGGTCCCACTATACATTACTAAACATGACATGACTGGAGTACATTTTCTGGCGCATGGGCAGGTAAAGCTTGATTAGATTAATATTTTTTTTTTCTTAATTCAGTCACACACTGATTGTATGAGGCCTCACATATATGTCCAAGTTAGGTCCCAAAAACATGAGTAGCTGTGGAGCCCAGTATATATGGAGGATAGCAACGCACAGGAGAACTCATTCAAGGGAAACAAAGCTTTAGGTCTCGCCCAGAAAGGATTTGTGCAAGTTACACCACGGGTAACATACAGTGCACATGAGAGAAAACCTGTCATTAGCTTCATGGTGCCCAAGCAATAGGTAGCAAGAATCAGAGCCTGGCTGCAATCCAGAGACGAGAGTTTGAAAGACTGAGGACTATAGGGAGATATGAGACCAGTCTGATGAAGTCCTTGGTCAGCTTCTCTCCACCCAACTCCAGATGATTGAAAGGTGTCTCCTATGTATACACATGGGACAGACCTGTCAATCAACTGGACAGGGAGGGAAGAAAAAATAAACCAAAACACCTGTATGATGATCTGGTGAGAGGATGCGCAGACCATCCTCTCAGGATCTCTGGGGGCTGACAGGCCAAACATTGCCGCTAGATAGGCCTACATTTACCAGGATGGATTTTTGGAGCCAAACTCGCTTGTTTCTAGATGAACCTAAACCAATAACTAACGTCACTTATCTGAAGCCATTCTACGGTTACGGGACATTACTTCGTATAAGGATGTCTCTCCCTATTAAAGGCCCGTAAATACTGCACTTTTTGGTAATATATGAAACTTTTCAAGCCATAAACTAGAATTATGGTTTGAAAAGGGCGGAATGTGGTTGAAATGTTGCGATAGTTAACTATTTTATGTCTCGAACAATAAAGTAGATTTCTTGAGGAATAAACATAATGCCTTGGATACTTTTGTTGGAGTTAGGCCTATGCCACAAGGCATGAAAATCGGAGCGAGTGGAATGCGATGTTTTATTGCATTCCACTCGGAACCAATATTAGCCTACGTGTCAGCACCCATGAGCGATTTTCTCAGCCCTAATTGGACTGAGAAAACAATCACAGCATACTGCGACTATAATGCGATCCTGTTTTCTCTCGCACTCCATTCAAGTCTATGGGGTGAGAGAAAAATCGCACTTCACTCGCGGTACACTGGTGTACCGCGAGTGCAGGGTGAGAATGGCAAAAGCCGGCAAGGGAGGAGAGAGGGAGATGAATCCCACCCACCCCTCTGCAGCGCATGCCCGCCCGCCCCTCCGCAGAGCCGGCCCGCCCCCCGCAGCTGAGGTCCGATAGCATGATTGGACCACAGTCACAGTGACACCCGCATGACACTCAACTCCTGCTGTGCAGTCAGCATGAGCCGAGTGTCATGCAAGGATCGCAGTAGATCCCCGTGTAGCCCCGGCCTTATAGGCAATATGATAGAGAGTTGTGCGAAGCAAGCACGGGTCTGATGAAGTAGTGCACGAGAATCGTACTGCAAAGTGTAAAGGATTATGGGAAGGAGTTGTTTCAGTAATCAATTATTATTAAAGGGTTATACATTTTATACAAAGGGTTAAAGTTCGCACTGTATGGATGATACTTGTTGCTAGTGTAATAAATATGGTGCGGGTTTTCCACCTGGAAAACATACACTGAAAAATCTATGATGGTGGGAAGTTTAGCAGTAGAGTGGCATCACTAGCCCCAAATTTGCCCTGTTTGTGACTGAGGTGGCGCAGGTAACTGCTCATTCTGTAGCCATCTACGTCACCATAGCAAGGAGTAGAATATTACAAGTAGCCTTGCAAAAAGAAAAACCATAATCAAAACATGGTGCTTTCAGCTTTTATCACCAAGTCACACACAGGTGGCAAATGTAGAGACATTGGGACGTCCCCATGGTGCCTCACCCTATGCCATTACCCAAATGGTAGCATTTCAGCAGAATTGTAAGCCAAACCTCAGCAGAAATGTGAACCTCACAATGATACGTTTCTCTCTGTAGAGTCTACTGCTGACAATGGCTTCCAAATACTGACAAGGGAATAAGGCCGCATCCTCCACCTTCTAGTAAGCACATTCAGCTTTAGGCCTCGCTCACACTGGAGTGTCCCATTCTCATCCAGAATAGTGGGACAAGTGAAATCAGTTTGATATTCCATATGCCATGTGAGTGTGATTATTTTCTCGCCTAGCATCCGTCTGTATCCCTTAAAACTAAACGTCACAAGGACGCCGATAGAAATGCGTGTGGCATCCGATTTTCTCTTGTACCCATTGATTTGCAATGACGAGTCGTGTATGGCAGAACAGTGCAATCACTGCATGCTGCAATTTTATCAGTCTGAATTGAGCTGAGAAAAAACCTCACAGATCTGCTCTGTCTCATTGACCAACATTGGGCTAAATGCAATGCGATTTGTTTCTTACACTGTACTCATTCATTTTATACGCCAGTGGGAGAGAACCCTTTCTGAAGGCAATTGTATTCAACAATGTGCAGTACAGCACAGTGTCCACTAGATGTCAGTACTTTTGGATGAATACTTGTAATAATGCTGCCTTAAAGGGAACCTGTCAGGTGCAATATGCACCCAGAACCATGAGCAGTTCTGGGTGCATATTGCTAATCCCTGCCTAATGCTGTATACACTAGCACAAAGGGATCTTTAGAAAAAGTATTTCTAAAGATCTTTTATGATATGCTAATGGCGCAGGGACTAGTGGCAAGGCCGTTCGTTCCCCCGAGTAGGCCTCCCTCTTAGCATGTTAGCACGCCCACAAGGGTGTGCTAACATGCTATTCAATGCCACGCGTCATCAGTGTTGATGTGTGCACCTGTGTCTGTTGTCACCACATCAGAACGCCAGACTTGGGGTCCGTGCACATGATCAGAATGCCCGCCACTTCTGGTCAAGTGCACTAGACCTCTCTGAATCTGGGGCGCATGACCAAAAGGGCGGCAACTACTGATCATGCGCACTGACCCTAAGCCCAGCGGTCTGAAGCGGTGACTATGGACACATGTACACACATCACCGCTGATGATGCTGGGCAATGGACATTGAATAGCATTGTTCGCATGCTCCAGTGGGTGTGCTAACATGCTAACAGGGCGGACTACTAGGAGAAACCAACGCCTTTGTGACTAGTCCCTGCACTCATTAGCATATCATAAAGGACCTTTATAAATACTTTTTCTAAAGATCTCTATGTATGCTACTAGATACATAACTGCTTGTGCTTCTGGGTGCACATAGGACCTGAAAGATTCACTTTAAAGGGAATCTGTCACCAGTTTTTGGGTTTATAAGCTGCAACCACCACCACTGGGCTCTTATATACAGCAGTCTAACATGCTGTATATAAGAGCCAAGGCCGCTTTGTAGAACATAAAAAACACTTTATAATACTCACCTAGAACGTCACTCCGGTGCACAACAGTCGGATGGGTGGCGCCGTTCTCCGAGCAGGGCAGATCAAAGTGCGCCTGCAGAGGACCTTAATGACAGTGCGTGTGTATGACAGAAAAGCATCATGCACCGCGGCTTCAGAATAGGGAAGATCAAGATGGGCAAAAGGGGAAACGCTGGTCCCGGAGAACGGCACCACCCATCCGACCGTTGTGCACCGGAGCGACCTTCTAGGTGAGCATTATAAAGTGTTTATGTTCTACACAGCGGTCTGGGCTCTTATATACAGTATGTTAGAATGCTGTATATAAGAGACCACTGGCGATGGCCGCAGCTTATAGGGCAAAAAACTGGTGACAGGTTCCCTTTAATATGGATGACAACTGAAACCAAATATAATGTGTCTTGAGTGTGTCCCTTTATTGGGCACTAAATCCAAAAGAGAGATAATAGGATTTCCTTATTTGATGTTCAATCTAGATGGCCACAGATGGACCAGGCATAGTGTGGCCCCATGATGGCCCCATATACCAGCCACTACACACCTAGATATATGCAGATCGACAGTGATGACACTGCTGCACAACAAAGTGCAATAGGAAGGTGCCTGATGTAACACTGAGAAACTGAGGACCGAGCCTGGGAAATGTCATTCTGCTTTACAGCCGTAATTCGTGGAGGAGTCCTAGTATGGGGCCAATTTTGCTCTACTATTAGCAAATATAAGCCATGCCAATTCTACAGCAGAATAAACAATAGACACAGATGATGTGCGATCGATCCCCCTCCCCAAAAGTTGTCAGGGGAGTCATTTAGCTGCATGTATACAGTGGGGTGAATCCCTCCAAACAGCACTGCTCATGAATACAATGGACTCCTAAACTAGGAGTCTGATCACTCATTCTGCTGGTGGCATGTGAATTTATTAAAGAGAACCTGACAGGAGATCCATGCTGCCTCAACCATGAGCATAATGAATCAGACCCTTACAGCACCATTATAGCGGGGTATACTGTCTCTGAAACGCTGCAGTGTAGCAGAGGAAACCACGCACGTCAGCAATAATGCAGCAGGGGTCGGAGTCACGCTGCCTGTGCTTGGGCCGCATGAATCTCCTGTTTAGTAAAGAATACTGATCATTGTACACTAGTCAGTCATGTTATAAAACGTGCTCACTGATGGAAACCCCTTCTTAAAGGGAACCTGTCAATAAATTTGTCCCCTGTAAGCTGTGGCGGCCACCAGTGACCTCTTATATACAGTATTCTAGAATACTGTATATAAAGCAGGCTTTACACGCTGCGATCTCGCTTGCGAGATCGCAAGCAATCGTACCTGCCCCCTTCGGTTGTGCAACACGGGCAAATCGATGCCCGTGGCACACAACATCGCTTACACCCGTCACACAGACTTACCTGTCCTGCGACGTCGCTCTGGCCGGCGACCCGCTTCCTTTCTAAGGGGGCGGGTCGTGCGGTGTCACAGCGACGTCATACGGCAGCCGTCCAATAGAAGCGGAGGGGCGGAGATGAGTGGGACGTAACATCCCGCCCACCTCCTTCCTTCCGCATTGCCGGTGGAGGCAGGTAAGGAGATGTTTGTCGCTCCTGCGGTGTCACACATAGCGACGTGTGCTGCCGCAGGAACGAGGAACAACATCGCTAATGAGAGATAAACGATTTTTTGTTTTAGGACGACCTCTCAGCGGTAAACTATTTTTGCAGCTTTTGCGATCGTTTTAGGTCGCACCTAAGTGAAACACAATGCGAGATCGTTAATGACGCCGGATGTGCGTCACAAACACCGTGACCCCGACGATAAATCATTAACGATATCGGAGCGTGTAAAGCCCGCTTAAGAGCCCAGGACACTCAGTAGAACATAAAAAACACCTATAGTCACCTAGGGGACGGTCCAGTCCAATGGGCATTGCTGCTCTCGGATCAGCACCTTCACTATCTCATGCAGTCACCCTCCTCCTGCCCAGCTCCATGTGCACGACATGTCCTACGTCATCCACACACAGGCCTCCACTGCTTTTCTGCGCATGCGCACTTTGATCTGCTCAGCTGAGGGCAGATCAAAGTATTACATTGTAGTGTAGTGCGCATGTGCAAGCGGTCTTTGACCTTTTCTCGCGCCTGCACAATACAGTACTTCGCTCTGCCCTCAGCATGGCAGCTCAAAGTGTGCATGCTCAGTATTGCAATGGTGGACTCTCTGTGAATGACGCATGACACGTCATGCACACGGGGCTGGGCAGGACGGCGATGGCAAGAAAAGCGGAGGTACTGCACCAAAAGCAGCGACGGCCATTGGACCGGACCGTCCCCCTAGGCGAATATTATAAAGGTGTTTTTTATGTTCTACACAGCAGCCTGGGCTCTTATATACAACATTCTGGAATGCTGTATATAAGCTCACTGGTGGTGGCAGCAGCTTATATGGGAAAATCCTGGTTATAGGTTCCTTTAATGGACTCAGGGAGGCGTGATAATTATATCCTGGACTGGTGCGATCCTCCGTACTCAGTGCTGTGTTCTCGCCACTCTGCTGGGAACAACATCTGCAGCAATAAGTACAGGAGACCAAAACCGGCCCATGAGATGTCAACGCAGACATGTGAAATGCTGTGGACAGCAAGCGCTATAGGGTCTCCTGCAAATATAAAGGGGAATACTGTGTTGGTAATGTGCTCAGCTTGTGAGGTTGTGGCACCCATAGTCAGCAGTTATGGTAAAAAACAGATGCTGCAAAATCCACAAGCCCAGAGGATGAAGCAGGGTGTGGAAACCAGAAGGAAAGGCGGATTATAACTGCGCTGCTGTAGATAAAGGAAGGTCCAAATCGCTGGAATGTACTGGAGGGGGCTTTATTCAATGCGTTTCTGGATGAAAAAGTAGGGTTATCAATTCGAAACGCGTTAGAGCACCCTCATCTACAATCCAGTGATTTGGACTTTATAATACTTACCTAAACGGTCGCTGCAGTGGACTTGGGTCAGATGGGTGTCTTCATTCTCCGATGCCGGCGCCTCCTCTTTCGGCCATCTTTGTCGTCCTTCTAAAGCCTGTGTGCATGACGCGTCCTACGTCATCCACACTCGCCGGTCCCGCGCATGCGCACTACAATACTTTGACCTGCCCTACTGAGGGCAGATCATACTGCGCCTGCGCAGGACCTCAATGCTGGCGAGTGTGGATGACGTAGGACGTGTCATGCACCCAGGCTACAGAAGGAGGACGACAAAGATGGCTGAAAGG
Source organism: Anomaloglossus baeobatrachus (assembly GCF_048569485.1). Lineage (NCBI taxonomy): Eukaryota > Metazoa > Chordata > Amphibia > Anura > Aromobatidae > Anomaloglossus > Anomaloglossus baeobatrachus. Next base: position 359,000,413 of record NC_134357.1, read on the forward strand.
AGATGCTGGCACCGGAGAGTGGAGACGCCCATATGACCCAACTGCACCGCGACTGTTAGGTATTATAAAGTCATTTTTATGTTCTACACAGTGGCCTGGGCTCTTATATAAAGCATGTCAGAATGCTCTATATAAGAGCCCACTGGTGGTGGCCGCAGCTTATAGGCCCCAAATCTACTGACATGTTCCCTTTAAATCTCAACCCCGTCTTATACTCATCCTCCTGTGGCTTTTGGGGTCTCTCCGGTCCCGAGGCGCCATCTTGTACCCATAATTTCAGACTTGCTGGAAGTCAGAAGTTACGTCACAAGGTCTCAATGCAAATCTATGAGAGCCAGATGGAAGCGCTCATAGAGATGTATTGAGTTGTGACCTCTTGCACGCTTCGTGTAATATTGGAGCAGCCGGCAAGTCACAGATCGTCACTGGAACGGCGAAGATGAAGACGCCGGAAGGTGAAGACAGAAGGCTTACATTTACAGCGAAGAAAAAGAAGCCGGAGTGGAGCTTAAACAGTGATTGCTGCAGACAATATGCCTCATACACAAGCCAGTATATAGGGCTCGGCGCCCACTGCCCGCCACATACACACTCGCCTGCCTGTAATTGCGGCCAGAGGGGTCTTTCCCCATTCCCCGGGCTGCAGGATCTGGTGATGCCGGCACCATTGGCTTCCCCGGTACACCCCACTCCCCAGGCTGTAATACCAGGGAACGGCTGGATCGGAGGGTGGCGCTGTTCTAGGGCCGCGCTCAGTACTGAGGAGTGCAGGCTGCTACCGTCCACACATGTACAGTGCACCGGTATAATGGCGAGCAGGGCCGGAGAGCAGCGGGGGGAAGCGGGCACAGCCGCCCCTAACCACCGCTCACATCCCTCAGCCATGCCGCACGGCTCAGGCCTCCTCCTCCCTCAACCGGCAGCGCACATGTGTCCTGCGCCCTCGTGTTTCCGCTTTCTCTCACCTCGTCTCCAGACATGATGGCGTCGGTTCCCGGTGCGGCCTCGGTCGGTATAGGTGAGCAGTCTGTACTCGGTCCGTGCGGCGCCTCGCTGAATGTCCGCTTTACCCGGTCTCCACTCTTACATCAGCTACAGCGACTCACACGCCTGTGCGCACGCGTACTGAAAGACCTGACGTCATCAGGACCGCGCCAAGTACAGTGTAATAAGCTTGAGCCGCCGCATTGCCACCTGGGAAGTGTAGTTTTTCCCCTCCTGTGCTCTAATAATGCAGTGTGATTATTTCACTTGTAGTGAATTATTCCTCCACATCCATCTATCGGTTTTATCACAGCTGACAACTGTAGAAGGGGTTATCCCCACAAAGTTCATTTTAATAAATAGATTTTGGAATAATTGGATGTGTTTAAAAAAATGTTCCTGTGCTGAGATAATCTTATATATGTGTCCCTGCTGTGTACTGTGTAATGGCCGTGTCTGACTGTATAGGGACGTGGTCTGATCATACAACATCTCCTGGGCCGAGAAGGAGGCAAAACATATATAGACATTACAGCATGGGATCACAAATAATTATTTCTTTGAAGTAAAACTTTAAAAAAAAATACAGGCAGCGTAATGTTTTACCTCACAGAAAACATCAGCTGTGAGGTAATGGTGTAATATCTGTAGACTGTTTTGATTTCTCCCCTGTCCAGGGCTGTGTAATGGCCGTGTCTGACCGTACAGGGACATGGTTTGATCACACCACATCTCCTGGGCAGGGGAGAAATAGGAAACATTGTCCAGGGCTTCAGTCTACTGAAATCTCATTTAGCAAAATAAAACAAGCTTCCTTCTCCCATGGAGGAGGATCGAGCGATTATTGTCACTGTCACACGCTTGGGAACTAATAAGCTGGCGAGGGTGATTACTGTGGCCCGCACAGAGCCTCACCTGAACTCTTCTGCCCTCATCATAGCCCATGTTATAGACCTCACCTTCCACCAACCGTCCTCCCACCCCGCAGCCATTCTCAGCCCCTCAGTGTGTGGTCTCCTATCGATGAAGGAAGAAACCTTCCAGAATCACTGGTCTCTAGAAGATTTTGTCTGGAGATTTGCCAACTCTTTCAAGAGTCCAGGAGGGCTCCATCTTTTGGGAAGAGATAGAATATGTTCCCTTTCAGAGGTTTACAATGTTAATAGGTACACACAGGAATCGTGCACAACTTGTACCAATGTGGGCCTGGTTCACACGAGCGTATGCAAAATCATCCATTTTTTTACTCAATAAAAATTAGGCATTTTTAACATGAACAATTTTAAGGGAACGTGTCACCTCGGAAGATGCTATTTACCTGGTGCAGTTAATCTGTAGTTAAATAGTGTTACAATGCTACTCATTCACTTAAGGCTGAATTTATATAGTGTTATAACCCATTCAAAACGAGATTCAGGCGTATGCATCGACTGTTATGAAGCCGATAGAGTCACATTGTGCATAATATTCATCCGTATACGTCTAGTTGACGTGGGCATCAAGGTTGCAGTCGACTACATGGCTGCCTCTTATAAAGCGTATGCGGCAAAGAAATGATGCACGTGTGGCGCCCCTGACCTGGTCAGGCACCACTGAGTACTGCACCCATGCTGGGGACAGTACAATACAGGTAATCCAGAAGGCTGACCGAGGTGTGACTACACAGGCGCATAGTGATCAGGTCTCACACATGTACCTTTGAGAGGACCCCTGGGGATCCCAGGAGGGGGAAAAGCCTTCACCTCCACTGGAATAGTGGAGGGGGCCAAAAGCCTCCATCTCCTCTCAAGGGGTGTGGTAAGAGAGCCTGGTTGCTAGGTGGCGTAGGCAAGAACAGGAGAGGAGGAGCAGTGAGCCGGTTCAGTGCAGAGTCCAGGGAGCTCAGAGAGGAGCAGACCCCTAGGGCTGTTGCAGTCTGACAGCGTCCACGCAGTGGCTACCGACGGGGGAGAACGGTCACCTAGGAGTGCTACCCGAAACCCATCTCCAGCTAGAGAGAGAGCACAGAGTGGGAAGTAAGGAGACTGCTAGGGAGAACCAGGCCCAAACGGGCGGCAGATCCCGGAGCGGGGATAGATCTACCTTTCCTCGCTAAACCTGCCGGTGTGGGGCCCTCAAAGCCCACACCACAACACCTAAAAGCCGCAGCCACGTAGCCACAGTTAGGGCCCATAGTTCACAGGAGGCAAGCAGCTGGAGTGATCTGGCCCAGGCAACAAGCAAACGGCAAACGAAGGGGAGAGAGGCACCAGCAACTTCCCTGGGTGACCCCCATAGGGACTAAAAGTCGGGGTTACCCCAAACCACCAAGGGCTAAGGAAGGCGAGTTGGTAGTCACCATCAGAAGTCAGCCTGAAGGATACCTGGTTCCAGCCTGGTTCATCCCAGCTACGCCCGGGTTACTCACCCTGCCATCTGAAGTGAGTAAAACCCCTGAAAGACATTCTGCGTGTGTGGAGTTATTCTGCGCCTTGTGGTACTACGCACCTACACAGGGCCCTGGGGCTTGCCTCACTCTCAGGAGGCTATTCCAACTAACTGCACTCACCATCAGCCCCAGGCGTCCCTCAACCTGCAGTGGCGGTCCCCACTGACCGCAATACTGAGAGTGGCGTCACGACAAATAGAAGATTCCCTACCAGTGACGAGATCCAGCCGAGTGGAGTCCCTGAAGGTAATGCACCGACACTGCACTTGTGGGGCTTCACATCTGGCGTCACGAACAGGATAAGGACTAGACCTGTTCAGACAGGTGACCATGTGCCTGGGCGGTCCGCTTGAAAAATTGGAAGCGCCGCCATATTGCCACCATGGAAAGCGCGCTGAAAAACAACAGCAGCCCGCGCTGGAAGAAGTTACCGCCCACGAAGAGGTGTGGCTACCCAGAGATCCCCTGCAGAGTTCTGACCTCGCTTGTGAAGAGAGCGGAAGCGTCCAGAGACGGCGGAACGGAAAAGAAGCCAGCAGCTTGTGGCTAGAGAAAATGGCGTCTGAATGCAGAGACCCAGAGCCAGGCTCCGCTGCCTGGTGGTGTCGGGAGCTTGCTGAGTTCTGCGACCAACTGGAAGCCAGGGTCGGAAGGCTGATTAGAGAGGGACGGACGGAGTTTCTGTGGATGACCGCGGCGGTTCAGGCCTATGAGGGAAGAGCCGCGCGCCGAGTGCCAGATCGGGCGGTGACGACCCAGACCCCGATGCTGCTACCGATGGGTGAGTCCAGTGATGCCCCTGCCGGCGCGAGTGCCCCGACCCCTGCTGCCACGCCCGCAGTCCCTGAAGAGGCGCCCGGCGCGGCGACGCTGAGCCAGGCCGCAACCACGCCAGGTGCGGCCCGCCAAGCCCCGGCCGCCGCAGCGATGCCCTGCTCGGCCCACCAAGACCCGGTCCCTGCAGCAACGCCCAGTCCGGCCCGCAGAGAACCGGCAGCCACCGCGACCCTCATCCACGCCGCAGGTGTGACGCTGACCCAGGCCGCCGCCATGCTAGGCCCGGCCCGCCGAGACCCTACCGCAGCCGCAACGCTCGTCCGCGCCGCAAGTGAGGTGCTGAACCAGGCCGCAGCCCCGCCAGGTGCGGCCCGCCAAGCTCCGATCGCTGCAGCGACGCCCAGCCCAGCCTGCACCGATCCCATCGTGACAGCGACGCCGAGCCAGGCCGCCGCCATGCAGGGCGCGGCCCGCCAAGACCAGGCCGCCGCCATGCCAGGCGCGGCCCGCCAAGATAAGATTGCATCACCATTTACCCCGGCCTGCAAGGCCAGAGCAGACACCGCTCCCCAGTCCAAGGAGGTCCCTGCTAGGAAGCCCACGCTGGGGGAGGACCCTGCATACTGGCAGCTGAAGGCTGACATGGAGGCCAAGTTCCCACAGGAGATGGTGGATCAGTACATGCTCCCTCCGCACACCCCCAAGAGGATTCCGACAACTCCTGCAGCAACCACGCCAAAGAGTCCCCCGCCTGGGCCTGCTGAAGAAAGTCCATCCCCAGCACTGCCACCGAAGGAGTGCTCAGAAGAACTAAGGGGGAGAGGAGGCCAGGAGGCTGAGGAGCTGACCCCGGAGACACCAGCAGTGGATCCATACCCAGAGCCGGAGATGTTGCCATATTCCCGCTGGGATGAGGAAGACCTGACACCGTCTGCTGAAGAAGATTTGCCTAAAAGCCTCACCTGGGAGCTTGTAAGCTGTACTTCGCAGAATCCAGCCCGCAAGACACGGCGCCGCAGCAGAACCCAGTTTTCCCCTGCACCGCCATCCCCAGAGCAGAGAGAAGTCACGGCCAGAGACCTAGAAGAAAAACGGTTCCTGAGAAGAGCCAAAGCACAGGTCAGAGGACCCCTTTGTAGAGGAATTGTGGAAGACTTTAGCCTGAAGTCAGGATACGGATTCATCGTTGCACCTGGTATAAAGGAAGGTATCTTCGTCAATAGAAGAGATGTGAGAGCTCATTTGCCCAGAGGACATCCTGGAAGAAACTTAAAGATGGGAGACTCCGTACAATTTACCATGCATCAAGGAGAAAGAGGGTGGTACGCGCTAGATGTAGCACCATGTCCTAAAGAAGAAGAAAGAAGAGACAGCGATAAAGAAAGAAAAGACAAAGGACCTACTGACGAGACTACCACAGATGAAGAAAAAGGTCAAGGAAGCAACAGGTGCCGCAGCCCTACAGGCCCAAGCCCTGGTGAGGAGGAATCCACATAAAGTACAGAAAGAAGCATAGAAGTTACCAGTTTGAAAAAGTTTGTTTTGCAACGTTTTACAAGTTTAAGAATGTGCCCACATAAACTGATGTGAGAAATAAACCTTAAGGCTATGAACTGGCTATAGCCACAAACTCTCGCAGTGTAAATAGTTACACCAGAGGGCACCACCACCACCAGAGTCAGCCTGTTTAGGGGCTTGGCTCGTCTGCAACCAGGGAGCACGTCCGTATATAGGGCCTTGGCTTACCTGCAACCAGAGAGCATGCCTGTTTATGGGGCCTGGCTTTCCACCACAAAGAGGGTACCTAGTCAGCACCAACTGTGGAGGCCGCCTCTACATCCTGCCAGAAGAGGCTGAAGGCGCGGATCCACCAGGCCAGGTATACCCTGAAGACCACCAGACCATGAAAGCCGCCTCTACATCCTGCCAGAAGTGGCTGAAGGCGCGGCCAACGTGAGAGGGTTTTGGGTGGGTTAACGGACTTGTGGGTGGAGGGTGGTGATGTATGGTACCTGGTGCTTTTAAATGTTTTACCATGTTTTAATGTTTTATGCATGCATTTTAAAATGTTGTCTTGCAGCCCGAGGACGTGCTGGTGATAACTAAGGGGGAATGTGGCGCCCCTGACCTGGTCAGGCACCACTGAGTACTGCACCCATGCTGGGGACAGTACAATACAGGTAATCCAGAAGGCTGACCGAGGTGTGACTACACAGGCGCATAGTGATCAGGTCTCACACATGTACCTTTGAGAGGACCCCTGGGGATCCCAGGAGGGGGAAAAGCCTTCACCTCCACTGGAATAGTGGAGGGGGCCAAAAGCCTCCATCTCCTCTCAAGGGGTGTGGTAAGAGAGCCTGGTTGCTAGGTGGCGTAGGCAAGAACAGGAGAGGAGGAGCAGTGAGCCGGTTCAGTGCAGAGTCCAGGGAGCTCAGAGAGGAGCAGACCCCTAGGGCTGTTGCAGTCTGACAGCGTCCACGCAGTGGCTACCGACGGGGGAGAACGGTCACCTAGGAGTGCTACCCGAAACCCATCTCCAGCTAGAGAGAGAGCACAGAGTGGGAAGTAAGGAGACTGCTAGGGAGAACCAGGCCCAAACGGGCGGCAGATCCCGGAGCGGGGATAGATCTACCTTTCCTCGCTAAACCTGCCGGTGTGGGGCCCTCAAAGCCCACACCACAACACCTAAAAGCCGCAGCCACGTAGCCACAGTTAGGGCCCATAGTTCACAGGAGGCAAGCAGCTGGAGTGATCTGGCCCAGGCAACAAGCAAACGGCAAACGAAGGGGAGAGAGGCACCAGCAACTTCCCTGGGTGACCCCCATAGGGACTAAAAGTCGGGGTTACCCCAAACCACCAAGGGCTAAGGAAGGCGAGTTGGTAGTCACCATCAGAAGTCAGCCTGAAGGATACCTGGTTCCAGCCTGGTTCATCCCAGCTACGCCCGGGTTACTCACCCTGCCATCTGAAGTGAGTAAAACCCCTGAAAGACATTCTGCGTGTGTGGAGTTATTCTGCGCCTTGTGGTACTACGCACCTACACAGGGCCCTGGGGCTTGCCTCACTCTCAGGAGGCTATTCCAACTAACTGCACTCACCATCAGCCCCAGGCGTCCCTCAACCTGCAGTGGCGGTCCCCACTGACCGCAATACTGAGAGTGGCGTCACGACAAATAGAAGATTCCCTACCAGTGACGAGATCCAGCCGAGTGGAGTCCCTGAAGGTAATGCACCGACACTGCACTTGTGGGGCTTCACACACGAAAGGGCATGATGTGACTCCTTCTGCATTATAAGTCAATGGCCCATACAACACATGTGCTTGAATTTCATTTTGCAAGGGGTTCGGATGTTAGCCTTGACGTGACGGAGTGTGCATAAAGCAGCTCACAGCACTATTCATTATATTATACCGCCAGTTTGAGTGACAGCAGCTCATCTGTGTACAGTACATGCAGGAGCATTCTCACAGTGCACACCCATGACTTATAGCTGATGGCTCTTGTCTGGACATAAGTTCCTTTTCTCAGTAGTAGAAAAAAGCGCGTCACTTCTGGGTATAGCTGCTCGAGTAGGATCCTGTCCACCACTGTAAAATGTGGTGGCCAATTATTGGGAAACGAGCGTTCTGTAAAAATGTGTTCATGAAAATCGGCTACTGGAAATGCACCCTTAGGCTGCTTTCACACTTCCTCCATGTTTTTCCATCAGTCACAATCCGTTTTGTGACTGATGCGACTAATCCATCGCAGACAGTGGCAAAAGTGATGCGACGGATGCTGTGAAAAAACGGATCCGTTGTATAATGTTTTTTAGCTAGCACAGGTTACTACACATCTGAGCATGCTTGGTTGCTAAAAGATGGATCCGTCATCGGAATCCGTCATTTGACGGATTCCAACAGATTCCGCCACCCATAGGCTTCTATTATAACACACGATGGACGCCGACGCATCCGTCGCTGTCAGTTTTTTAACTGCACACAAAAAACTTTACATTCAGCGTTGCTTCCGCCCAATGGTCAGTCACTCCACGACTGATCCGTCACGCGGCGGATGCAGCGCAAGGCCATCAGTCACAATCCGTCCTTAATACAAGTCTATAGGGAAAAAAACTGAATCTTGCATAATATTTTGCAGGATACCGTATTTTCTCAAGGCGATAGATTGTGACTGAAGGAAACAAACGGAAGTGTGAAAGCAGCCTTATACTGAATGTCCTGCAGTGTATTATACATAGCAGGATCCAATAGAATGAAGCCATGATGCAGTGGCGTAACTACAGTTTGATGGGCCCTGGTGCAAAGTTCAGACTTGGGCCCCCCCCTCCATGTACACCGACACTTGGGGTACGGGATAATAACACTGACACTCGGAGTACAGGATAATGAATTTCCCATAGTTCTCCATGTATTATAATTGACTCCATAGTACTCCATATATTATACTGCATCGCATAGTCCTCCATGTTTTATAATGCACCCCCATAGTCAATGTATAACATAGCCTCCATAGTCCTCCATATAATATAATGTAGCCCCCATGGTCCTATATATATTATAATGCAGCCCCATAAACTTTCATATTGTATTATGCAGCCCTATACTCCTCCATGTATAATGCACCCCTATATTCCATGTATAAGGTGTCCTTAATATTGTATTAGTCAGGCTCATACTACTCCATGTATAATGCACCTCAATAGTCCTTGTATAAGGTGTCCTTCATGTTGTATAATGCATCCCCATAGACCTCCATGTATAATGCACCCCTATAGTCCATGTGTGATGCCCTGGACAAGCCAGGATGTCACAGGCACTGCAACAACACACCCCACACCCCAGCTAGGCACATCTAGGTCAAACAAAAATCCTTGTTGCCTCCCTCCAGGGGCTGATGTCCACACCAGGGGGTGGAGCCAGGCGGTTGGCCCCACCCACCGAGGAGTTCACAGTCCTGGAGGCGGAAAAAGGAAGGGAGATTAGTTTTGAGAGGAGTTGAGAAGTGAAGTGGTAGTGGAGGAGACTGATCGTGTCCGGGTGCGTGGCCCGGGCACATACAGCAAGGTTGGCAGACGGTGGTGACCGTCTGCAGGAGGGGCTGATTGACGTGAACTGTAAGGACCGGGGACGGGCAGTGGCCCACGGGTACCGGATCGGGGAGCGAAGAGAAGCCAGCACCATTCGGCAGGGCTTACAGACCCCGACCAGGCAAGGAGTCGCCGTAAAACCAGTCAAATCCGTTAGCGAAGGGAACCTCCGGGGTTTCCCAGCAGTCAAGACCCGATTTAAGGCAACAGCTCAAACCGTAAAGGGAAATACAGTCACCGCCAAGGCTACAGTTCAAAGGGCCAGAGCCTGCGGGCAAAAGGGGCTCCCTCAGCCTCCATCCAAGCTGGGGAGCGGGTTACCGGTGGGAAGCCACCAGAACCGAGAACATAACACAGGTGCAGGGAAAGGCAGTCACCACCAACCTACCGGGAGAAGAACCACCACAGCCGTCTGTGGGACCCGTCCATCAAGCCGTTTGTTTTACCGGAGACTTTGCATTCGTCATTGGCTGAGTGAGTACCACCGTGCCATGCGGCACCGCGCTGCCCCCGCGACCCTGCACCTCACCAGGCCCCGTAGCCCGCCTGCCATCCCTCCCTCACCGGGCCCCGGGACAACCAATCCCCCTACCCACGGAGGGGAAGAACAACATCCAAGCTGCTCCCCGTCATCACTCCTGGGATCCCCGTCCAGAGCAGCAGTGGTGTCACAACCTCACCACAACCGTGGGTGGCGTCACGGACAATAAATCCCCAAAACAACCCCCCTTTTCACTTACGGGCGAGGAGCGCCGCTCGAGTCCCCAAATCCGGCCCACCGCTCGAGCCACCGAGCAGCAGGCAAAGCAGCAGCAGCGCCGGACCCGAGCGTGGTGAGCGCAGCGTCCCCTCCCCGCCCGCGACACATGTATAAGGTGTCCTTCATGTTTATAATGCAGCCCCATAGACCTCCATGTATAATGCAGCACCCAGGCCTCCATGTATAATGCAGCCCTCTAGACCTCCATGTATAATGCAGCCTCCCCTAGGCCTTCATGTATAATGCCACACCCCCAGGCCTCCATGCATAATGCAGCACCGCCAGGCCTCCATGTATAATGCAGCACCCCCGGTCTCCATGTATAATGCAGCCCCCTAGGCCTCTATGTATAATGCAACCCCCCAGGCCTCCATGTACAAGTACTCACCTCTCTCCTCGTTCCCCTGCTGCTCCACCGCCGCAGGTGCCGGTGTCAGCGGTAGTGGTATTGGGTCAAATAGCGGCCACGTAGTATACGACAGAATAGCACAGCTCCTCTATCACAGTAAGGAGCTGGCTGCTGATCTGCAGGGCGACCGCAGGCCCCTAACCTACCGGGCCCGGTCACAATGGCGACCTCAGCGACCGCGGTAATTACGTCCCTAGATATACTGTATTTCCTATTAGTGCCCTTTTGTCTGTAGGGTCCATACCTCCTAACTCAGGTGGTTTGACTCCAGCCTTTAGTAGCACGGTAGTACTTAATTGCTTGTCTTTTTTTCCATTATCTGACAGATCTGGACACGGAATCTGTCCTCTACCAGCGGCTACTTCCACTTACTTTTTTGCAATATAAAAAAAAGTATAATTACTTTTTACAGTGCTTGTGGCATTTATTTATTTAGTGCTTGAAAATAACTGGGAGCCACACATAGTATTGATACTATGGGCACAATTTGGCCATTTTCACATAGGGGTGTACTCACTTTTGTTGCCAGTGGTTTAGACATTATTGGCTGTGTTGAGTAATTTAGAGTGCACATTAAATCTACACTGTTATACAAGATGTACACTAACTACTTTACATTATATCAAAGTGTCCTATCTTCAGTGTTATCCCATGAAAAGATATAACACAATATTTGCAAAAATGGGAGTGGTGTACTCACTTTTGTCACAAAAAGTATTATAGCCAGGGGGACTGACTGCAGGAGAAAAGCCAAAAGGGACCTCAGTGCTCTGCCCCCTGATTGAACCCCAATGGTCTGATAGCTATGGCATCTCAACAGAAAGTTGATAGGAACACTGAGAAAAAAAATACTAATATTTGTTCTGAACATGAAACCACAATTTTCGGCCCATTACAGACACTACCAGGCCTTCTTTATACACTTACAATAGACAACACAAGTAATTTTACCCCAGAAATCTCTACAGCTCTTCTAAGCAAATGTACTTAATATATGAAGCGATACAGGAGCGTCTATTATCTGAACAGCGCCATGTAATATACAGTGTTATATATCTATGGTAAAATGTACTATAGCGCAAAGACTGATCCTGTTCCTTTAAAGCTGCAGATGCATCTGTCACCATGGTAACTGTATTTATAAACAGCCAATAGAACTGCTCAGTTTGGATAAACAAAAAAAAGTTGTTTGTCCTCAGTTTGCTACACCTCATCAGAGTGTGAAGACTTACACCAGTGAGCAGCGTGAGATATCAGGTATAAGACGTAATATAAGGTACCGGGTGGCGATACATCCATCACCCGCACTTACACCAGATACCGGGCGGCAATACATCCATCACTAGCACTCACACCAGATATCGGGTGGCGATACATCCATCACTAGCACTCACACCAGATAAAGGGTGGCGATACATCCATCACTAGCACTCACACCAGAAACCGGGCGACGATACATCCATCACTAGCACTCACACCAGATATCGGGTGGCGATACATCCATCACTAGCACTCACACCAGAAACCGGGCGACGATACTTCCATAACCACCGCACTCACACCAGATATCGGGCGGCGATACATCCATCACTAGCACTCACACCAGATATCGGGCGGCGATACATCCATCACTAGCACTCACACCAGATAACGGGCGTCGATACATCCATCACTAGCACTCACACCAGTGGGTATCGGCCATCACTTGTCCCATCAGGCAGCCCCTTCAGTAGAATTGATCACATATGTAACAGGAAATATCTTTCCATCTCCCAATCTCGCCAGTCCACAACAGCCACTGAATATAGAGACAATGTTCTTCAGTGTTTTCAGGAACTGTCACCCAAGTCCTAGAAATGTGGATCAAGTCCCTACAACCTCTACTCCTCTTTTATAGGATTTTGATACATTTCGACAAGCGAAGACGCCATGGATTCGACTGGATCTTGTGCCAACGTTGGACCAGGTAGTATCATCAGTCTGTGAGGGCCGACTGTTTCCTGGATTCAGGATTTCTGCTTTAAAGGGGTTATCCAGGAATATTTAATTGTTAGACTTTGGGCCTTTGACTTTGTAATCAGAAATCACCTATTATTTAAATCAGGTCTTTGTATTCAATCTATTTTTTAATAATATTTGTCATTGGTTTTTTTATCCATATCACAATCTTTAACCCCTTCAGCCCCCGGGCACTTTCCGTTTCTGCGTTTTTGTTTTTTGCTCCCCTTCTTCTGAGAGGCGTAATATTTTTATTTTTCCATCAATCTTGCCATATGAGGGCTTGTTTTTTGCGGGACGAGTTGTACTTTTAAATGAAACCATAAGTTTTACCATATAGTGTACTGGAAAACGGAAAAAAAATTCCAAGTGCGGAAAAATTGCAAAAAAAGTGTGATCGTACAATAGTTTTTGGGATATTTTATTCACTGTGTTCACTATATGGTAAAACTGAGGTATCTATGTGATGCCTCAGGTCGGTGCGAGTTTGTAGACACCAAACATGTATAGGTTTACTTGTATCTAAGGGGTTAAAAAAAATTCACAAGTTTGTCCAATAAAAGAGGCGCACGTTTTGCGCCATTTTCCAAAACACGTAGCGTTCTTATTTTTAAGGATCTATGGCTCAGTGATGGCTAATTTTTTGCGTCTCGAGCTGACGTTTATAATGGTACCATTTTTGCGCAGATGCTACGTTTTGATCGCCTGTTATTGCATTTTGCGTAAAACTTGCGGCGACCAAAAAACGTAATTTTGGCGTTTGGAATTTTTTTGCGACTACGCCGTTTACCAATCAGATTAATTGATTTTATATTTTGATAGATCGGGCATTTCTGAACGCGGCGATACCAAATATGTGTATATTTATTTATTTTTTAACCCTTTAATTTTCAATGGGGGGAAAGGGGGGTGATTTGAACTTTTAGGTTTTTTTTTTTTTTTTTATTTTTTAAAACTTTTTTTTTACTTTTTTTTTTTATTTTACTAGTCCCCCTAGGGGGCTATAGCGATCAGCAATCCGATCGCTGATCGCTATCTGCTGATCACAGCTATACCGCTGTAATCAGCAGATTCAGTCACTTTGGTTTTCCCTCTGCTCTCGGCCGAGGGAAAATGAAAGTGAAAAATCGTAGCAGCAGGCGTCATCACATGACCCTGTGCTACGATGGCAACCACCGATAGTCACGTGATAACACACGTGACTTCCGGTGGGGGCGGCGGTGAGTAACAAACATGGCCACGCGCATTTAAATCTTGCTGCCAGACTTTGGCAGCAAGATTTAAGGGGTTAATGGCCGCGGGTGGATGCGATTCCACCCGCGGCTAGCAGGCACACATGTCAGCTGTTGAAAACAGCTGATATGTGTGCCGATCCACGCCGCCTGCCCGCGGCAGGGGGCGGGGCTTAACGGGACACGATCCTGGACGGATAGATCCGTCCAGGGTCGTGAAGGGGTTAATGGAAACAGCACTTAAAAACCCTGCTGTTCTCACTGTGGTCACTGGGGCTTTTTTTTTTTTCTTTGGGGGGGGAGTGGCTTTAGTCTCTAATCAATCTGATCCTAATATCTGGTTGTTTCCTTTAGTTTGCGTTACACCTGAGGAAAAACTAAGAAGACTGGCTTATTGCATGAAGCTGCTATCTTCACCGCTGTTCAAGAAGGAGGTCTGTAAGAAAACTAAGGGCAACATTGTTGTTTATTTTCATACAGTTAGGTCCAGAAATATTTGGACAGTGACACAAGTTTTGTTATTTTAGCTGTTTACAAAAACATGTTCAGAAATACAATTATATATATAATATGGGCTGAAAGTGCACACTCCCAGCTGCAATATGAGAGTTTTCACATGCAAATCGGAGAAAGGGTTTAGGAATCATAGCTCTGTAATGCATAGCCTCCTCTTTTTCAAAGGACCAAAAGTAATTGGACAAGGGACTCTAAGGGCTGCAATTAACTCTGAAGGCGTCTCCTTCGTTAACCTGTAATCAATGAAGTAGTTAAAAGGTCTGTGGTTGATTACAGGTGTGTGGTTTTGCATTTGGAAGCTGTTGCTGTGACCAGACAGCATGCGGTCTAAGGAACTCTCAATTGAGGTGAAGCAGAACATCCTGAGGCTGAAAAACAAGAAAAAATCCATCAGAGAGATAGCAGACATGCTTGGAGTAGCAAAATCAACAGTCGGGTACATTCTGAGGAAAAAGGAATTGACTGGTGAGCTTGGGAACTCAAAAAGGCCTGGGCGTCCACGGATGACAACAGTGGTGGATGATCGCCGCATACTTTCTTTGGTGAAGAAGAACCCGTTCACAACATCAACTGAAGTCCAGAACACTCTCAGTGAAGTAGGTGTATCTGTCTCTAAGTCAACAGTAAAGAGAAGACTCCATGAAAGTAAATACAAAGGGTTCACATCTAGATTCAAACCATTCATCAATTCCAAAAATAGACAGGCCAGAGTTAAATTTGCTGAAAAACACCTCATGAAGCCAGCTCAGTTCTGGAAAAGTATTCTATGGACAGATGAGACCAAGATCAACCTGTACCAGAATGATGGGAAGAAAAAAGTTTGGAGAAGAAAGGGATCGGCACATGATCCAAGGCACACCACATCCTCTGTAAAACATGGTGGAGGCAACGTGATGGCATGGGCATGCATGGCTTTCAATGGCACTGGGTCACTTGTGTTTATTGATGACATAACAGCAGACAAGAGTAGCCGGATGAATTCTGAAGTGTACTGGGATATACTTTCAGCCCAGATTCAGCCAAATGCCGCAAAGTTGATCGGACGGCGCTTCATAGTACAGATGGACAATGACCCCAAGCATACAGCCAAAGCTACCCAGGAGTTCATGAGTGCAAAAAAGTGGAACATTCTGCAATGGCCAAGTCAATCACCAGATCTTAACCCAATTGAGCATGCATTTCACTTGCTCAAATCCAGACTTAAGACGGAATTACCCACAAACAAGCAAGACCTGAAGGCTGCGTCTGTAACGGCCTGGCAAAGCATTAAGAAGGAGGAAACCCAGCGTTTGGTGATGTCCATGGGTTCCAGACTTAAGGCAGTGATTGCCTCCAAAGGATTCGCAACAAAATATTGAAACTAAAAATTTTTTTTTGGGTTTGGTTTATTTGTCCAATTACTTTTGACCTCCTAAAAGGAGTGTTTGTAAAGAAATGTGTACAATTCCTACAATTTCTATCATATATTTTTGTTCAAACCTTCAAATTAAACGTTACAATCTGCACTTGAATTCTGTTGTAGAGGTTTCATTTCAAATCCAATGTGGTGGCATGCAGAGCCCAACTCGCGAAAATTGTGTCACTGTCCAAATGTTTCTGGACCTAACTGTATAAGGTGGTTGTGTATGCGGATGTTCCTATTAATCCTTGTAACTTAATTTCTTGTCTTCCCAGCGCCTGATGCCAACCAGCCCCAATGCCCAGAAAATATATTCAGTCACCCAGGACAATCGATGTCAGAAGAAAAAGGAAGAGGGAAGAAGATGAAAATATTTTGGAGAGAATTATGCGACTACCTGGATGAAGAAGAAGAACACATGCCAAAAAAGTCGGTTAAGAAGCTAAAACTGGACATCCACATCCCTGCAAGGAGGAGACAACAAGGAAGGATCCAGCAGGACAACATCCGCCAATACATCAACTGGTTCATGGGAGGAAGATGAAACATCATATGGACCTTCCTGCTGGGGCCTCTAGACTGAAACATCAAAGTTGGCAGTGGTAAGTATAATAATAAGAACAATAATAGGAGTTATAATAAGAAAGTAGTAAAAATATGAAGAAAATAGCAGTAGTAAAAGGTAGAACAGCAGTTTGATCCAGGGTTCTAGGACTGATCGCCTTTTCTCGGGGTCGAGAAGGAATTTTTCCCCTGTGACACAAATTGGCTGAATGTGTCCTGGGGTTTTCTTTTGCCTTTTTCTGGATCAACATTGTAGGGATAGTGTAGTACTAATAGTTATAGAAAAGTTAGAATTATACTGTAATAGGATAGCAGAATAATAATAGTAATAAAATAGTAATATCTGTAAAAATAAAACACTAAATTAGAAAAAATATAAAGGTTAAAATAATAATGTAATAAGAGAGCAGGATAATAATAGTAATATAAATAGTTATTTCTATAAAAATAAAACACTAACTTAGAAAAAAATATAAAAGTTAGACTAATACTGTAATGAGAGCAGGATAAGAATAGTATAACACCTAAAATCTATAAACACTATAGCCCTACTTTAATTAGCACTGTAATATTAATTACTTAGTTAATTACTTAGTTAGAAATAACATCAGTAGCTTTGATCCAGGGTTCTATCACTGATTGCCTTTTCTCGGGGTCGAGAAGGAATTTTTCCACTGTGACACAATATGGCTGAATGTGTCCTCAGGTTTTTGCCTTCTTCTGGATCAACATTGTAGGGATAGAGTAGTATTAATAGTTATAGAAAAGTTAGAATTATACTGTAATAAGATAGCAGGAAAATAATAGTAACAAAATAGTTATATCTATTAAAATAAAACACTAAATTAGAAAAAATATTAAAGTTAGAATAATACTGTAATAAGAGAGCAGAATTCGAATAGTATAACACCTAATATCTATAAACACTATAGTCCTAGTTTAATTAGCTCCTTAATATTAAATACTTAACTTGAAAGAACATCATTAGTTTTGATCCAGTGTCCTAGGGCTGATTGCCTTTTCCCGGGGTTGAGAAGGAATTTTTCCCCTGTGACACAAATTGGCTGAACATGTCCTGGGGTTTGTGCCTTTTTCTGGATCAAAAACTATTAGGCATAATTTATTACAATTTTTTTAATACAACAATTTGAACAAAGGTAAGAAAAATGATAAAAAAATAAAGAAAATTATAATAACAGATGGACGTTTAAAAAAGTAATAGTGCAGTAATAGTAAAAATAGTAGTAATAATATTAGATGTGACTTAATCCCAGTTAGTCAGTAATTTAGTGACAAGTTGTGTGTTAAGAACATGCATTTTTAGAGAAAATCTAGTATCTATGTAGAGCTACTGGCAGCCTAACCCCTCATATGCCTAAGTCCGCATCTAGGTGGTTAGTCAGGAGAGGGCTATCTCTACACTGAATGGCTTCCCAACGATGAGACTGCAGGTGCTGATGGATTGCTAAGGCCCACCATGTCTGCCAACTTACTCCTCATATTTGACCCCGACAGAGACCTAATAGGATACCTGCCAGAGTTCCTCCCACTGCTCTGCAGCTGTTAGTTGTACTGCTCTGACACTGCTGGTACATACAATGTCATGAGCCCAGCACCTTACAGTGAGTCGGCCGACATCACGCACAGCGGCTGGCACAAGTAGTTTAAAACCAATCTCAGAAATGACAGATCATGGAATTAATTTATAGACCTTGAGCTGGTAAACTAACTTGATAAATAAAAATTGTTACATAAGTCGCCTCCTCTGTTTTGGTGATAATTGTCCTCTGTCATATCTGCTCTAATAAAATACTAAGCGTAAACTTCATATTACTGTTTTTGAGGGTCTGGGGGCGCTGTCGTTTCTTCATTTGTTTCAGCGTCTAATACAAATTAACCTTTGTACCTCCGTCATTTCTGGATTCAGTGGAGCTCCAATCAGCTCAGTGACCCAACATGCGGCGGAGTGCGCAAGCTCCAAAGGTCATGACAGCGTGATGAGTTTACATAATCACGCTGCCAGCATCTGTGCAGAGCGCCACTGAGAAGGAGAGGTCGCTCGAGCCAGGAGCAGGTAAGCACTCCTTGAGCTGAAGATACTGTAAGCTCTGGTTTGGAAACTGTATGGAAAAAGGGGCAGCTTGGGTGGGGTCTGTATGGAAAAGGGGGCTGCATGCGATGGGATCTGTATGGCAAAGGGGGCAGCCTGTGAGTGGGATCTGTATGAATAAGGGGGCAGCCTGCGAGGTGGAATTTCTATGGAAAAATGGGCAGCTTTGGGGTAATTCTGTATGGAAAAGAGGGCTGCATGGGGTGGGATCTGTATGGAAAAGGGGGAAGGCTGTGGGATGGGATGAATATGTAAAGGTGGCAGCATTTGGTGGGATGACTATGGAAAAAGGGGCAGCCTGCAGGGTGGGATCTGTATGGCGAAGCGGTCAGTCTGTGAGGTGAGATCTGTATAGAAATGGGGCAGACTGCAGGATGGGATCTATATGAATAAGGTGGCAGCCTGCGAGGTTGGATTTGTATAGAAAAAGGGGGAGCCTGGGAGTAAATCTGTATGGAAAAGTGGCTGCATGGGGTGGGATCTACGTCCCCCATTTTATTCGGCATGTCCGTGAGACCCCCGGGTCCGGAGACCCTCGAGCCACCACCCCTGAAGGTCCGGGCCCGAGCAGCTGTGGAGCCCCGCATTATCTTCTTGTGCAGGTCACCGCAGGGTCTCCACGGGCTTGGAAATCTTCTGGTCACAGGTAGGTTAACTTCAATGGGGATTCGTGACGCCACTCTCGGTAATTGCGGTCAGGGTGACCGCCACTGCAGATTAGGGGACGCCTGGGGTAGGTGTTGGGTGCACTTAGATGTGGTGGCCTCCCGAGAGTGAGGCTGTCCCCAAGGCCCGGTATAGGTGTGTAGTACCACAGGTCGCTGAATAACTCACACACAAAGCAGCAGTGTCTTTGAGGGTTTTTACTCACTTCAGATGGCAGGGGTGAGATAACCTGGGTGATTCTCTGGTGGACCAGGAGGAACCAGGTATCCCTTCTGCTGTTGTAGGGGTGACTGCTGACTCGCCTTCCTAGCCCTTCTTGTTTTGAGGTGACCCTGACCTGAAGTCCTGCTGGGGTCACCCAGGGAAGTCGCCTATGCCGTTATCTTGTTTCTGGCCCGTTTGCGGGCAGCGTGGACCAAGTAATTCTGGCTGCTTGCCATCAGTCACTTATGGGCCCCTCATTGCTGCTGTAGCTGCGGACTCTGTGTAAGTTTGGTGAGGCGGATAAAGTGCCCTCACCGGCAGGTTGAGCAGGCCAACTGAATGGGCCCCTGCTCTGGGGACCTGTACTCCATATGGGCAGGGTCTCTACTCGCAGTCCCCGTACTCAGCCACCTCTCTGCACTAGGTGGTTTTCGGGCGGCACTACCAAGTAGCGCTTTCTCCCCCGCTAGCAGCCACGAATGGTGCAGTGTCGGTTTAGCTTCTCTGCACTCCACTTCCTTACTCTCTCAGCTCCACTAGCCGACTCGACTCACTACTACCTCCCCTCTGTGCCTGCCTCTGCACACTCCCTTGTTCCCAGTGACACCACCCACCACTAGCTGGGAGGCGACGGCCATGCCCCTTCCCTGAGTCTGTTCAGGGATCCCCTCTAGCTGTGTGTGTTCCTGGTTACTGGTGTCTGTGTGTCCACACCCTAGTCAGCCTCTGGGATTACCTGTATTGTACTGCCCCCAGCATGGGTGCAGTACTCAGTGGTGCCTGACCAGGTCAGGGGCGCCACACAGCGACCGGCTGCTGGCACGGGGGCGGCACAGGTGCCCTTAAAAATAAGAGTGACATTAAAATGCCATATGCATAAAAATATCTGTCCATAATATGACCTAAATAAATCTTCAATGGTATATGGCCTCCACACTGTACTCCGTAATGAGCTATAATCACCTGTCCAACCACCATTATCAGCTATAACAGCCATGCCGTTCACTCTTATGAACCTAGGCCTATACTATAGCTCTCACCTCTCCACTGTTTTCCCTGTGCTCTCTATCACTACACTGTCTCCACGCCATGCTAACCTCTATCAATACTGTGCCCCCATTTCACGCTGCTCTTTTCATATCCCTCATACGGCCCACTATGCTGTCCTCTCTATACTTTCCACTCTCCTCACACTGTCACTCTATTCACCACAGACCCCAATATAAAATATAATGTCACCACAGCCCCCTATACAGTATAATGCCCCCACACCACCCTATACAGTATGGTCACTACAGACTCTAATATAACGTCTCCAACAGCCCTCTACACAGTATACTCACCACAGCCCCCAGTATGATGTCCCCCACACGCCCCAGTATAATATCCCCTATAGGGCCCTGTATAATGTCCTTTATAAACCCCAGTGTAATGTCCCCATAGCTTAACTAACAGGTAACACAGGACCTACAGTAATTTACGATCTCTCAGTGATAGCTCTGCCAATAGAACCTCTGGAGGATCCACTCCTGAGTCTTGTCTACCCCTAGATGTCCACCTAAGACATGAGTGTGGGGAATGTCTAGAACCCTATGCCAATATGGCCCTGGTATCAGCAATTGTTCTATTACCTCACCTTTCAGCCTGGTAACCCAATATAGCAAGTATCCATTCACTGCAAAGTTAGGGAATCTAGTGTCAGCCACTGGCTCCTGAGCGACCCCGTTTAGAACAGTTTCAAATGCCCCTTTAAAGGGAACCTGTCACCAGTTTTTTCACTATTAAACTAAACGTATCACTTTCTGCAGCACCTGGGCTGCATTCAATGCACCTGCACCTTGTTCCTGACTAAAATTGTAAACCCCTGAAATAAATTTATAAAATCTGACCATTTTGTATGCTAATGACCTGTGTGGGCCAGATGGGCGTGCTCATTTTCGGCTACTTTCCCTCCTTCTGGCCTTGCTCACCGTCCTCCTTTCATGATTGACATGATTGACGTGGATAATGCTCTGTCATCATCCACATTGCTCTGCCAAATCCTGCGCCTGTGCAAAGTAATTTGTGCCGCCCCGTGCCAACAGCCGGCGCTGCACGGATCCAGACCCGCTGTGTGGCTCAAGGGATCCTCCAGACCCGGGGGTCACGCGGACACGCCGAATGAAAAGGGAGACGTAGTTGTACGGCCTTGGCCATATTTGGCTCCTTACGCCACCCACGGTGTGTGGTGAAGTGGGACACCACCGCTGCTGTTGTGGGATACCCGGGGATGATGTAGTGGCAGCCGGATGTTAACCCCTCCGTGAGTAGGGATGGTTGCCCAGAGTCCAGTGTCTCTGTGCAGGGTATGGCGATGGAAGGGGCTTGCCGGATGGACGAGGGGATGTTTGGTTACTCACAATTAAATGAATCACACGAGTCTCTTGGTAAACCAAGGTGCTGGTGGTTGGCCGCCGCGACCGGTTGTACTCTGATCCCCCACCCGGGCTGGTGGTCGCCGTCTTTTCCTATGCACTGGTTGTGGTTGTGTATTTAGACTTCCCGGTATGGAACACGGTAATCCGCTCCCGGCTTTCTGTGTTCCTGAGGAGCCATGCCTGCTGATGCTGACCCTTGGGATCTATGGGCCCTGGCGGTTGCCCAATCCCTCTCTGTGGGTGGTTGTCTGCTTTTGGGACTTTGGTTGGGACAGGACCTATAATCCTGCCCTCAATCAGTTGATTAGCTAGGTCGTTGGTTCTGGTCTTGGCTTCAGGGTCCAAGTACCCCCTGTCTGTGCACGGTTTCCGGTCGGGTATCCGGTGTCGGTACCGGTGAGCTCCAACCCTGCTCCGATCCTCCTCGGATCTGCCGAGCCGTCTTCCCGTCTCCTGCTGACGGAGACCACCGTCTGTCACCTAGCCAAGGTATCAGGGCTCCGACCCTGGCACCGTTCAACTTGAACTTCTCCTCCACCGGAGCTACACCTAGCTCCAGCCTCCACTCCTCTCAACTTGAACTACAACTTCATCTGTTTGTTTTCCCGCCCCGGGCTGTCTAGATCCCTAGTTGGGCGTTTCCTAACTGCCTGGTCCCGCCCCCTGGTGTGCCTGTCTTGCCCTGAGGGGGGTGACTAGGGTTTCAGGTCGGCTGTGTGTAACCTAGGTGAGAGAAGGTGTTATGCGGGGCCTATTGTGTGACTACCTGATTTTGCCAGGGCGTCACACATTCCCGGCTTGCGCAGGCGCAGTTCACTCTGCCCCATCACTGACGGAGCTGAAAACATAGTTGTCCTCGCGCGCGCCAGTGAGGTATTTGCGCAAGCGCAAGATTATGGTTGGGTGCGAGGATGACGCAGGTGAGGTCATGCACAGCGCCGACCATGATCTCACGCCTGCGGAAATACCTCACCGGCGCGCGCGAGGGCAACTATGTTTTCAGCTCTGCCAGCGATGGGGCAGAGCGAACTGTGCCTGCACGAGCCAGGAATGACTCTGCACAGGTGTGATATTTGGCAGAGCAACGTGGATGATGACTGAGCGTCATCCACCTCAATCATGAAAGGAGGACAGCGAGCAAGTCCAGAAGGAGGGAAAGTAGCCGAAAATGAGCATGCCCTTCTGGCCCACATAGGTCATTAGCATACGAAACGGTCAGATTTTATAAAGTTATTTCAGTGGTTTACAATTTTAGTCAGAAAAAAGGTGCATCTTCATAGAATGCAGCCCAGGAGCTTCAGAAGGTGATACTTTTAGTTTAATAGTGAAACAACTGGTGACAGGTTTACTTTAAGTGTAAGATCCCTCATTTAAGCAGTTGCAAAGTTAACCCTGGAAACCCCCAACTCAAAGATGTTGGTCTCATGGGTCGCCGCCTCGTCCTCAGTGCCAACAAGCACACACAATGGAAACTCCTCCACCTAAAGGTGTGATTGGGTTCCTTTACCAGCCAACCGTCTCTAATTTGAGTAACTGGGCAGATCTTCGACCACTCCAACCTCATGGCACTCAGTGTGGCCCTTACAAGTATCACCAAACTCCCCAAGTCCAAAAGTTTAGTCACTAGTACGCCATTTATTATCACAAGACATACCTGTGGCCCTTCGCCAGGTTGACAATCCATACCGCAGGCCGGATAGGCATAATACGAACATCGCCACCCAAAGCTGCAGTCCATCTGTTTGGTGGTCATGGGACAACGGGCAGCTATTTTCCTGAGGCCATGACACCTCCAATAAATTAAGTATGTAACAGAGGCCCTCTATTGCCCCTTGGGTCCTTAGACAACCCATTGGTGGTTCTAATACACCTCCTTTACGAGTCAGCCACCCTTTTGAAACCCCAGTATGGTGATGCGATGCCTCTCAGTTTCCCCAAGGAATTTTCAACCACCTGGTACCTTTCTGCTAGGCCAACCAGGTCATCAGTTAGAGGTAGGTGGAAGGTCCTTAAAGATGATTTCAGGGAATTAGGTTGTAAGTTTAAAGCATGGACCTCAAAGGTGGTATTTTCGGAAATACTACCTGTGCCACGAGCCACACCAGAGAGGCAAAGAGAGATCAGGGAGGTTAACAGGTGGCTCAGGAATTGGTGTAGGAAAGAGGGTTTTGGGTTCCTGGAGAATTGGGCCGACTTTTCAGTTGGCTACAGATTCTATGCTAGGGATGGGCTGCATCTTAATGGGGAAGGTGCAGCTCTGCTGGGGCAGAAAATGGCTAGAAGGTTGGAGGAGTGTTTAAACTAGGAATGGGGGTCGAGGGTATTCACTTTATAGAAGGGGAATGTAGTGCAGATAGTGACCAGGGCACAAGTAATGAAATTGGGGGTGGTACGGGGGGAAGGGTTAGGACAGTTAATACAGTAAGCAGGAATACAGGTACAGAGTCATACGTAACATGCATGTACACTAATGCCCGAAGCCTCACAAATAAGGTGGAGGAATTAGAATTAATATTGTTGGAAGAAAATTATGATATAGTGGGGATATCAGAGACATGGCTGGATGAGAGCTATGACTGGGCTGTTAATTTACAGGGTTATAGCCTATTCAGGAATGACCGTACAAATAAGCGAGGGGGAGGTGTGTGTCTGTATGTAAAATCATCCTTAAAACCCATCCTGCGTGACAACATATGTGAGGGTACTGAGAATGTAGAGTCCCTATGGGTGGAGATAAGGGGGGGGGAGAATGAATAATAAAATACTGATAGGGGTGTGTTATAAGACGCCGAATATTATGGGAGAGGTAGAGAATCTCCTCATAAAGCAAATTGATAAAGCAGCGAGTCTCGGAGAGGTAATTATTATGGGGGACTTTAACTATCCTGATATAAATCGGGGAACAGAAACTTGCAGTTCCAGCAAAGGAAATAGATTTTTGATAACAATGAAAGATAATTACCTTTCACAAATGGTACAGGACCCCACAAGAGGGGGAGCACTACTAGACCTTGTACTAACCAATAGGCCAGACCGCATATCAAATATACAAGTTGGGGGTTACTTGGGGAATAGTGATCACAAAATAATAAGTTTTCATGTATTCTTTAGTAAGATGTCTAGTAGAGGGGCTACAAGGACACTAAACTTCAGGAAAGCAAATTTTAAATGGTTGAGAGATGATCTTAGTGCAATAAACTGGGATGATGTACTAAGTAATAAAAGTACACAAAGCAAATGGGAGACTTTTATGAGCATCCTGAATAGGGCTTGTGCAGAAAATATACCCTATGGGAACAAACATGCTAGAAATAGGAGGAAACCCCTATGGCTAAATAGAGCTGTAAGGGAAGCAATAAAAGAAAAACAGAAAGCCTTAAAAGAATTAAAGAGGGTAGGTAGTGATGAGGCATTATATAATTATAGAAAATTAAATAAAATATGTAAAAAGCAAATTAAGTTAGCTAAGTTTGAGACAGAGAGACTCATTGCGAGAGAAAGTAAAAATAATCATAAAATATTCTTTAACTACATAAACAGTAAAAAACTGAAAAGCGATAGTGTTGGCCCCCTTAAAAATAGTCTTGGTGAAATGGTGGAAGGGGATGAGGGTAAAGCCAACCTGCTGAATGACTTTTTTTCTACGGTTTTTATACAAGAAAATGCCATGGCAGATGACATGACCAGTGGTACCATAAATTCATCCTTGAATATTACCTGCTTAACCCAGCAGGAAGTACGCTGCCGCCTCGAAATCACTAAGGTTGACAAATCTCCGGGCCCGGATGGCATACAACCCAGAGTACTACAGGAATTGAGTTCTGTGATAGATAGACCATTATTTTTAATCTTCTCAGATTCCTTAATAACAGGGTCGGTACCGCAGGACTGGCGCATAGCAAATGTGGTGCCAATATTCAAAAAGGGGACAAAAACTGAGCTGGGAAATTATAGGCCGGTAAGTTTAACCTCTACGGTTGGTAAAATCCTTGAGGGTTTCTTGAGAGATACTATACTGGAGTATCTCAAGAAAAATAACCTTATGACAGAGTATCAACATGGGTTTATGAGGGATCGATCCTGTCAAACTAATTTGATCGGCTTCTATGAAGAGGTAAGTTCAAGTCTGGACCAGGGAAATGCAGTGGATGTTGTGTATATGGACTTTTCAAAAGCTTTTGATACGGTGCCACACAAAAGGTTGGTACATAAAATGAGAATAATGGGGATAGGGGAAAATATGTGTAACTGGGTTAAAAACTGGCTCAGTGATAGGAAACAAAGGGTGGTTATTAATGGTACGTACTCGGACTGGGTCTCAGTTCATAGTGGGGTACCACAGGGGTCAGTATTGGGCCCGCTTCTTTTCAACATATTTATAAATGACCTTGTTGGGGGCATGCGGAGTAGAATTTCAATATTTGCAGATGATACTAAACTCGGCAGGGTAATCAATACAGAGGAGGATAATTTTATATTACAGGGAGATTTATGTAAATTGGAGGATTGGGCTGAGAAGTGGCAATTGAAGTTTAATGTAGATAAATGTAAGGTCATGCACTTGGGTAGAGGAAATAACATTTATGATTATGTACTTCATTGTAGAACACTGGGTAAAACAGACACAGAAAAAGACTTGGGTGTATGGGTGGATGGTAAACTTCACTTTAGTGGACAGTGTCAGGCAGCTGTTGCCAGGGCTAATAAAATAATGGGATGTATTAAAAGAGGTATAAGTGTTCATGAAAAAAATATAGTTCTACCTCTGTACAAGTCACTAGTGCGACCGCACTTAGAATACTGTGTACAATTCTGGTCACCGATATATAAGAAGGACATAGCTGAACTGGAGAGGGTGCAGAGAAGAGCGTCCAAGATTATTAGAGGAATGGGTGGGCTGCAATACCAAGACAGGTTATTAAACTTGGGGTTATTTAGTTTGGAAAAACGAAGGCTTAGGGGGGATCTAATCACAATGTATAATATATGAGGGGACAGTTGTTAGGGCCAGGTGGACGGGCAGACCCAGGAGGTGGATCCACTGGGCCGAACACCTTAATGAAGGCAAGGGGTCCGGTAGCCGGACCACTACGGGTAGCAGGACAGTCCGTGCAAAAGAGTGGAATGGAGAAGTCCCTGGGACCACGGAGTCACTGATGGTAGTCCGGGTGACGGAGCTCAGGTTCGGAGGCCGAGATGTTGTCAGGCAGAGTCCGGAACCCATGGAGCGAGAGGACGGGTCACCACAGGGATCAGAGATGGTACAGACTGACGGGATGGCAGATAGTCAGCGTTCGGGGTTCGGGAATCGGCAGGACCGGATGGCAACGCAGGAGCGGCTCTAGAAGAGAGATAGGTAAGTATATCACAGAGACACAAGGAGACCTGACTCCTAGCTTAGGAAACACGAAGAACAGGCCCCGCCCACTTGGACATTAAACCCCTTTATACCCTGTACCTGTGTGTTCAATATCCTGTCCGTGGACGCTGGCCCTTTAAGAAAGGGTCAATGACCGCGCGCGCGCCCTAATGCGCATGCGCGAGGCCCGGGTGCCAGAAGCCAGGACAGGGAGTGGCGAACAGGAGGCAGGGGAGCCGGGCTGGAGCGAAGCTGCCGGCGGACGCTGGGAGCGGGGACCGGGACGCCTGGGGATCATAGGTGAGGGGGCCTGGAGGCTGTGGAGCGGGGGACGCCGGACAGAGGAGCCGGGGAGCGAGCCAGGGAAGCCGGGGAGCGTGGCAGGGGAGCCGGGGAGCTGGACAGGGGACCCGGGGAGCGTGACAGTACCCCCTCCCCCACGCCTCCCTCCCCGCAACCGGGACAGGAAGGCATGAATCAGAGGAGTACCCACATTCTCCCGGGGTTCCCAGGACCTATCCTCAGGACCATACCCCGCCCAGTCCACCAAGAAGAACTGCCGGCCCCGTACGGTTTTCATGGCCACGATATCCCTTACCGCATAGATGTCATCAAGATACACCACCACACAGATGTAGAGAAGGTCCCGGAACACGTCGTTCACCAATTCCTGAAAGACTGCTGGTGCGTTACACAGGCCGAAGGGCATCACACAGTATTCATAGTGCCCATCGCGAGTATTGAACGCGGTCTTCCATTCGTCCCCAGAGCGGATGCGGACCAGGTTGTAGGCACCCCGAAGATCCAACTTGGTAAACACACGAGCTCCTCTAAGCCGATCAAACAATTCGGGGATGAGCGGCAGGGGGTATTTATTTTGCACGGTGATTTGGTTCAATCCCCGGTAGTCAATGCATGGGCGTAGGTCGCCCTCTTTCTTCTTAACGAAGAAGAAGCCTGCTCCAGCAGGAGAGGAGGATCTCCGAATGAATCCCCTTGCCAGGTTCTCTGTGATGTAGGTTGACATGGCCCTTGTTTCGGCAGGAGACAGCGGATATATCCGTCCTCGAGGTGGTGTAGTTCCCGGGAGCAGGTCGATGGCACAATCGTAAGGACGATGTGGCGGCAGTACCTCTGACTCCTTTTTATCAAAGACGTCCGCGAAGGACCAATAGGCCGAGGGCAGTCCCGGTAGGGACTCTGGAACCGGAGGTCGTCGGATGGGTTGAATAGTCTTCAGACAGTTCTCGTGGCAAGAGGAGCCCCATCGGGTGATTTCACCAGTACCCCAGCTGACTGAGGGTTCGTGTGTCCATAACCAGGGGAGTCCCAGCAGGATTTGATGGGACATGTGTGGGAGGACATAGAGAGCGATGTTCTCGGTGTGCAGGGCACCGATACGCAGTTCCACCGGCTTGGTGATCCACGAGATGGTGTCAGAGAGGGGTCTCCCATCCACAGAGGCAATCACTAGGGGTTTGTCGAGTGGAGTAACAGGCACCTGGTACTTGTCCACCGTGGCCTGCTGGATGAAATTGCCTGCTGCCCCGGAATCGAGGTACGCCTCGGCCGTGAACCGCGTCTCTCCCGTTGTCACTTGAACAGTCCACGTAACCGGGTCTGAGAGAATCCCAGCACCTAGGGTGGCCTCTCTTACCAACCCTAGGCTTTGGAGTTTCCCGGCCTCTCTGGACAGGAGCGTAGAAGGTGTGTGCCCTCTCCGCAGTAGAAGCAGAGGCCCTTGGCGAGCCGTTCTGCTCGGCGTTGTTCAGACTGCCGCAAACGGTCGATCTGCATGGGCTCGTGGACGGAGACACCAGATGACGTTGACTGAAGTACGGCGGGCTTCTGCGGAGGAGAGGAATGCCGTATCGGACGTCTCTCACGGGACACCTCTTTGGATCGTTCCTGAAAACGAAGATCCACTCGAGTCGCTAGGGCAATCAGGGCATCCAGGGTGGACGGCACGTCACGACCAGCCAGCTCATCTTTGATACGACCCGAGAGGCCTTCCCAGAAGGCGGCGGTTAGAGCCTCATTGTTCCACCCGAGTTCCGAAGCCAAGGTACGAAAACGGATGGCATATTGACCCACCGTCAGAGTCCCCTGACGTAGCCGGAGGAGAGATGAGGCAGACGCGGAGGCGCGTCCGGGCTCGTCAAAGGTGCCACGAAATGCCTGCAGGAACTCCTGGATGTTGGTGGTCACCGGATCCTCCTTCTCCCACAAGGGGTTCATCCAGGCCAGCGCCTCACCCTCTAGATGGGACATCATGAACGCGACCTTGGCTTGGTCGGAGGCAAACAAGTGCGGCAGCTGCTTGAAATGGAGGGAGCATTGGTTTATGAATCCCCTGCAGGTCTTGGGATCTCCGGCGTACCGGGGTGGTGAGGCCAAACGAAGTCTGGAAGCATCCGAGGAGGCTACCACGGGAGCTGTGGCCGTGGATTGTACAGTGGAAGCTCGAGATGCCGAAGATGTTACCGACGCTTGCAGCGTGTTCAGGCGGGCATCCACAGAAGACATGAAGTTCAGCATGCGGGTCTGGGTCTCACGCTGGCGTGTGAGTTCCTCCTGCAAGGCCGTTAGTGCTTGGGCAGGATCCATGGCCTGTTCTTACTGTTAGGGCCAGGTGGACGGGCAGACCCAGGAGGTGGATCCACTGGGCCGAACACCTTAATGAAGGCAAGGGGTCCAGTAGCCGGATCACTACGGGTAGCAGGACAGTCCGTGCAAAAGAGTGGAATGGAGAAGTCCCTGGGACCACGGAGTCACTGATGGTAGTCCGGGTGACGGAGCTCAGGTTCGGAGGCCGAGATGTTGTCAGGCAGAGTCCGGAACCGATGGAGCGAGAGGACGGGTCACCACAGGGATCAGAGATGGTACGGACTGATGGGATGGCAGATAGTCAGCGTTCGGGGTTCGGGAATCGGCAGGACCGGATGGCGAGGCAGGAGCGGCTCTAGAAGAGAGATAGGTAAGTATATCACAGAGACACAAGGAGACCTGACTCCTAGCTTAGGAAACACGAAGAACAGGCCCCGCCCACTTGGACATTAAACCCCTTTATACCCTGTACCTGTGTGTTCAATATCCTGTCCGTGGACGCTGGCCCTTTAAGAAAGGGTCAATGACCGCGCGCGCGCCCTAATGCGCATGCGCGAGGCCCGGGTGCCAGAAGCCAGGGCAGGTAGCGGCGAACAGGAGGCAGGGGAGCCGGGCTGGAGCGAAGCTGCCGGCGGACGCTGGGAGCGGGGACCGGGACGCCTGGGGATCATAGGTGAGGGGGCCTGGAGGCTGTGGAGCGGGGGACGCCGGACAGAGGAGCCGGGGAGCGAGCCAGGGAAGCCGGGGAGCATGGCAGGGGAGCCGGGGAGCTGGACAGGGGACCCGGGGAGCGTGACAACAGTGCAGAGACCTATCCAAAGATCTTTTTACACCTAGGCCTGCGATTGGAACACGGGGGCATCCGCTACGTCTTGAGGAAAGAAGGTTTAATCATAATCACAGACGAGGATTCTTTACTGTACGAGCAGTGAGACTATGGAACTCTCTGCCGCATGATGTTGTAATGAGTGATTCACTACTAACATTTAAGCAGAGCCTGGATGCCTTTCTTGAAAAATTTAATATTATCAGTTATGTATATTAGATTTTATGACAGGGTATTGATCCAGGGAACTAGTCTGATTGCCGGATGTGGAGTCAGGAAGGAAATTTTTTCCCCATTGGAACTTGTTTGCCACATTGGGGTTTTTTTTGCCTTCCTCTGGATCAACATGTTAGGCTACGGGTTGAACTAGATGGACTTAGAGTCTCCCTTCAACCTTAAAAACTATGATACTATGATCAGCATCCTGGAGATCTTCCTGGGCAACCCAGGTCTGCATGTGTACCGCCCCGTGCTCGGCTGCAGCCGAGCCGCTCGGATCTGGGCTCTTTGGTGGGTGGCTCGATCGCCTCCGGACCCGGGGTCACTTCGCTCTGAAAGGGGATGCTGGTGCTTTTGGTGGGGGTTAGGTAGGTGCAGGGCTGGAGCCGCACTTGAGTTCATAACGCCACCCATGGGATGTGGTGAAGGTGTAGACACCACCGCTGCAGTTACGGGGCACCTGGAGGAGATGGTTATGCAGCAAGATGTTAACCCCTCCGTGGGCAGGGATGATGGCCCCGGGACCCATTGGGGGTTATAGCTGGGCGGTGCAGGGCGGTGCGCGGCCGGGTTGCACTGTTGTACTCACTGTTATTGACACACACAAGTCTCTGGTAAACAAAGTTGATGGTGGTCGGTGCCCGCAGCCGGCTGCGTCTGGTCCCCCACCCGGTTCGGTGGTCTTTGCCTTTCTCCTACACCGTGTTGTGTAACTGTGGACTGCCTGCGCTTCAGCGACGGGAGTCCACTCCCCAGCTATGTGTGAATGTCGGGAGAGCCCTTTTGCCCGCAGATGCTGGCCCATGGGATCTCTCTGCCTGTGCGGTGGCTTTCTATCCCCCTCGGTGGGCTGTTGTCTTCAGCCGGGACTTGGGTGGGAAAGGACCTATAGTCCAAACCGCAATCAGTCAATTAACTCAGTCCAGTCGGTTCTGGACCTCCTTTCAGGGTCTGAGTACCCCCCTGTGTGCTCCGGTTTACGAGTCGGTTCCCCGGGTCGGTACCGGCGGGCCACTACCCTGTCCCGGTCCACCACGGTTCCACCGAGCCGTCTTCCTGGCTCCTGCAGGCTAAGGCCACCGTATGCCTCCTAGCCAAAGGTGCCCGGGCTCCAACCCCGACACCTGTCAGACTCCTTCACTCCTCACTCACTACAACTGATCTCTCTACTTTTTCCTGCCTCAGGCCCTCTGAACGCCTCGGTGGGTGTGGCCAACCGCCTGGCTCCACCCCCTGGTGTGCCCAACAAGCCCTGAGGGAGGTGACTAGGTTTTCATGGTTGGCTGATGTTACCTTATTGGGGGACAGGTGTAATGCGGGGGTCTACCTGTGACTACCCGGCTAGTCCAGGGCGTCACACATGGCCACGGAAGGAGTGAACAAATTGGTGCATAACAACAAGCTCTACCATCTATGCCAGGGTGGATGACTCTGACTACAACTGGAGTAGAGGGACCTTGGTCACAGCTATATCTGTCAACATTCTTGAGGTATTTGCAATTCAATAGATTGTTTACATCATACTGTGCACTTTACAGTGTGTGTTTGACACTGAACTTCCTTATCTACCTTATATTTGGATCACGATGTTATATTTTGCACATATTTCAAAGAATATTGGGGTATACATTTGGCCTTAGAGCCTTTTATATGTCATAATTATGATTATAATTAGAGATGAGCGAACCGGTCCCGGTTCGGCTCGAGGTCGGTTCGTCGAACGGAGGTCCCGTTCGAGTTCAGTTCGTCGAACGTTCGACGAACCGAACTCGAACCGCATAGGAAACAATGGCAGGCATTCACAAACACATAAAAACACCTAGAAAACACCCTCAAATGTGTCCAAAAGGTGACAAACAACTCACAACACAACACAAACACATGGGAAAGTGACAAGGACATATACTCATGCGAAAACAAAAGAGCTGGACAAGGAAAAAGAGGAGGACACACAGATATATGAGTATATGCAAGGAAACGTCGATGCCATTACTGTGCAACTTGAGCCCTGCTCATTTTAGGCTTCCAATCTGGATAAATTGCCTGAGCTTGCCACGTACGCCTTGGGGATCTTGTCGTGTCCTGCAGCCAGCGTTCTCTCGGAACCTGTCTTCAGTGCTGCTGGGGGTCTGCTGGCAGATAAGCACACGTGTCTGTCCACTGACAATGTGGACATGGCTCTCAGAGGACTTTTCTTCCCCTGGGTCAGCCAGGGGAGGAGAAAGGCACGCGTATTTTTGAGAGTGCTTCATGCAAAGCATCTGTTTCATTTTGAAAAGGGGGATCAAGTGATGCCAGTCAAGTGGGGTGTGTGTGGCCCAATTAGTGGCAACGAGGGACACTGTGGTTGGAGTCCCCTTGCTGTGTTTGTAAAAGAACCAAGATGAACAAGTCATAGCTGTCAGAGGACTTTTCTTCCCCTGGGTCAGCCAGGGGAGGCGAAAGGCACGCGTATTTTTGATAGTGCTTCATGCAAAGCATCTTTTTCTTTTTCAAAAGGGGGGTCAACTGATGCCAGTCAAGTGGGGTGTGTGTGGCCCAATTAGTGGCAACGAGGGAGACTGTGGTTGGAGTCCCCTCGCTGTGTTTCTAAAAGAACCAAGATGAACAAGTCATGGCTCTCAGAGGACTTTTCTTCCCCTGGGTCATCCAGGGGAGGCGTAAGGCACGCGTATTTTTGATAGTGCTTCATGCAAAGCATCTTTGTAAGCTTGAAAATGGGGGTCAACTGATGCCAGTCAAGTGGGGTGTGTGTGGCCCAGTTAGTGGAAATGAGGGAGACTGTGGTTAGAGTCCCCTCGCTGTGTTTCTAAAAGAACCAAGATGAACAAGTCATGGCTCTCAGAGGACTTTTCTTCCCCTGGGTCATCCAGGGGAGGCGAAAAGCATGCGTATTTTTGATAGTGCTTCATGCAAAGCATCTTTGTAAGCTTGAAAATGGGGGTTAACTGATGCCAGTCAAGTGGGGTGTGTGTGGCCCAATTAGTGGAAACAAGGGAGACTGTGGTTGGAGTCCCCTTGCTGTGTTTTACATGCTTTTAGAAGGGCATGACATGGCTTAGAGGTTGACTTTCAGCATCTGGAAACTGTTGGCTACCAAAATGCTGCCTTTCCAACCTTTTTAACCGAGGATTTTCGAGACCTTATGCCCATCGCAGTGCCCCAAGAGCCGATGCCCAGGCGCCACTCCTTCTCCAACAAAGGCGTGCACGCGCTACACTAGCATGTCGCACTAAACATCACTGATTCCTTGAGAAACTCTGTGTGACAGGGTGCATTTCACCACAGATAATTGGCCCAGTAAGCATGGACAGGGGCGTTACATGTCGCTGACTGGGCAATGGGTTACTGTGGGGAGAGATGGAGAAGGGTCTGCTGTACAAGTCTTGCCGTCCCCACGAGTTGTGTCAATCCTTCTTCTGTATGTAGAAGTTAATACACTGCTTCTGCCTCTTCACCCTCGTGTGGGTCCTCCACCTTGGCTCAAACCCTGTGTGGTCAGGCCACCCTTCCTTGTAACTGCGCACAAGGAATACCACACACCTCCTTACCATGCTGGCAGCAGAGCTCAATGCCATCAGGCGGTCAAAGGTTTACTTTGAAATGTATGGGAAATGTGAGTCACACCGCTGAGAAGTTGTGGACGGTTAGCTCTGGAGACCGAGTTTCATCAATGGTTGTCTCCACTCAACCAGCAGCCAGGGAAGGCCGGGTGCGACAATGATGCAAACATGGGTGCGGCCCTTTGCTGTGACAATGTGACACACGTGCCTTGTGTGGCTCACGTGTTGAACCTGGTTGTCCAGCAATTTTTAAAGCACTATCCTGGCCCACATGGCCTTCTGCAGAGAGCACGGTGTAACGCCTTCCTTGATCCACACACTCAGATGGGCTGTAAATGATAGGCTAGAGGGAAGCCACCCACCAGGCAGGAACCCTAGAACCCTGAAACCCTTTAACCCCTATACAGGGATTAGGAATTACACAGGGCCCAAGGTGATCAATACCTGTGGAAGGTTGCAGTTCCAGAGAATAGTAGTCAGGCAGGGTCAAAACATTAATTGAGGAACAGGAACAGAATGGGACGGCCAGGACTTAATCAGAAAACAAGCAGAGGTGAAATGCAGATCGGCCAACAAGGTACATAAACAGCAAGCAGGA
Organism: Anomaloglossus baeobatrachus; assembly: GCF_048569485.1. Taxonomy (NCBI): domain Eukaryota; kingdom Metazoa; phylum Chordata; class Amphibia; order Anura; family Aromobatidae; genus Anomaloglossus; species Anomaloglossus baeobatrachus. The sequence goes on from NC_134357.1 coordinate 359,035,137, forward strand.
AAAGTAGTCAGGTAACAAGCACACAAAATCATAAAACTGAACTGGGGGTAAAAGTAACTAGAGGTTCATAGCTATGTCTGGCAGTGGTCTGCAGACAGGATGGGCATAAAAAAGGGTGTGGTGTCTTCCCATTGGTTGTAGCTGAATGATGGTACTTCATCTGTGAGATACCCACCAGCTACATTCAGCCTGTGGTTCTGTATCTGTCAAGGTAATGCAGCCCAGTGGGTGAGCATAACCTGCGTCCACCTGCACCGCTGGCATCGACTCCTCTCCCATCATCAACACTATGCATGAAAGGAACACGTTGTCACCTGGCGACCGGAGTACAAATTGACGGAGCGGACTCCGTTGGTGACTTAACAACCGTGTGCGGCAATGATGCAAACCTGGCTGCGGGCCATCAGCATGGCAATGTGACACACGTGCCTTGTATGGCTCACGTGTTGAACCTAATTCTCCAGCAATTTTTAAAACACCATCCCGGCCTACATGGCCTTGTGCAGCGGGCACGCTCGCTATGTGCTCACTTCCATCGTGCGCACACAGCAGCTCAACAACTTTCGTCGCTACAGAAGTCTTTAGGTCTGGTGGTTAAACGCCTGAAATGCGATGTGCCGACATGCAGGAATTTGAATCTGCACATGTTGCAGCATTTGTGGCAGCACCGCCGAACCCTGCTGCAATACGTTATGACATATAGCCTGGGATAACTTGATCCAGAGGTGGTGCAGATCACGCTGCTGGAGTGGTGTCAGATCAAGGACCTATGCACCCTTCTACACAGTTTACAAATGTCGACGAAGATGTTTAGCACTGGCAATGCCATTCTCAGCGTGACAATTCTGGTCATCTACATGATGGAGCACACTGTAATTATTATTCGGAGTCAGGTGTTGGGACAAGAGGAAGGGGAGGAAGTACAGGAGGAGTCATATGCGGAAGGGATAACAAGATCTACGAGGTCCAGATGGTCAGCGGCACCTAGGCGGCAGTCATGGTGAGGGAGAGGGATTAACAAGGGCGCATAGTATCAGCAAAAAGTGTTGAGGAAGGTGCAGGAGCCCATGAAGAAATGGAGGATGAACTGGCGATGGGCATGGAAGACTCAGCAGATGAGTGAGAGCTTGCTCACATATTGGTTGTGCGAGGTTGTGGGGAGAGGGCAGAGGAAGGAGGCACGATTCTCACCTCTCTGCCACCAACACACCAAGGACTTGGTCCTCCTGGATGCACAAGACACATGAGCGCCTTCTTTATGCACTACCTACAACATGACCCTCGGATTGTACGAATTCAAAGTAATCCTGAATACTGGGTTGCCACACTGTTAGATCCCCGGTACAAGACAAAATTTGGCGAAATAATTCCTGCCATAGAAATGGACGCACGTATACAGGAGTATCTGCAGAAGGTGGTATGCAATCTTAGATCTGCTTTTCCACTAAACACCAGTGCGGCACAGAGTGAATCTCAACGCTTTGTCATGGATAGGAGGAAATGGTCTTTTACTTGTCCACATCTGAGGGACCGAGGGCTGGCTGCTGTGCTGAGATGGCGTTGAGTACGGTGTCCCTGCAGAGTTGCACTTTTGGTCATATACCAAAATGAGTTGAAAAAGGACAGATGCTGGTGGAAAGGGGAACAGGTGTGTTGGAAAGGGGAAAAAAGTTTTGGTTCGTGGATTTGGTGGTTAAGCAACAGTAACATTTGCTGAAGAAACACCATCTGTTACGGTGGGACTGGCAGATTTGGATAAGGTGGTATATACTATGTTACCGCTATATAACGAAAATGAATAAGAAAAGAAAGAGAAAGGTATATATCCCCATCAGCAGTCAGTGTCCACCGTGCTCCCAGATGGAAAAGGAGAGGTTGGCAACTGGAAGGTTTGGTGGAGGATACAGAGCTGTGTGGCTATGAAACTAATAGTAGCCTGAACCGAGTTAGACGCCATTCGGACCTGGAGACTGGGAGCCCTGTTAGCGTCACAGGGTCCACATGCCCACCCAGCCCAGGAACTCCCTGTTAACAACACAGGGGCCATTGAGTACGCTGACCGTGTGCGTAGGGGCCACACCTGTGGACAGCAGGCGCATCAGCAGCAGCAGGCCTGTTAATGCCACTGGGCTGCACAAGCAGGACTGGTAGGACAGGAGCTGGTCTTAACCGTTCTGCATTACCAACTGTGGTGGTGGCCTGCATCGACACCCTATCCCTGCCTACCTCTGGCCTAAAGCCGCAATGGGTTCAACACATGGAGGTGTGCTCTTTCGGAGCATAATAGAAGACTGCGCACCTCCTTGTTGGCTCCAGCCCCTTTTATAACCTGGGTCCGCCCCAAACCAGGGTGAACCACAATGCACCTCCTGGAGACAAAAGCAGAGTGACACGTCATGAGTGGCATAACTAGCGTCCTATTTGGAACCGCAACTTCAATGATGACCTCATGGCTGCCATGACCCAAACACCTCACCAGTCATCGTCTGACCATCAATAATGCGGTGACAAGTCATAGGGGCGGGCCTCTGCAAGCCATTTGGGAGTGGCCTGGCCACATCGTCAGGACACCTGATGCCCTGTGGTCTATATGGGACCCCCACATCAGGGGCAGGGCCAAAGAGTTCATTACCGGACCTAGTCTCTGATGCAGTAAGTGCCTGAGCATGCTCAGTAGCATGAAATACAGTCTCTGAAAAAAAGACTATCAACTTTAGCATGGTGTCTAGGCACAAAACAGGACTTAGACCCGGCACGGAATGCAAGTACCTGTGCAAAGAGGCTTTTCGCACTAAGTGTGGGAGCATGCGCTGTATCCCGAAATGAAGACTTAGCCTCAGCAATGGCACAGTCAGGCAGAGCATACTTACTAGGCGAAACACTGTAGTTATGCTGCGGCTGGGGTAAATCGGCACACGCATGCGCACTAGCTGCCTCTCCACACTTAGACGTGGAGGAGAAAGTAGCCAGCTGGACAACCCAAGGCACAGCCCTAAATGGCAGCTGACGCCTGGGCGCAAATGAAACCGCAGCAGGCTTCAGGTTACAGGTTTTGTAACAACAAATACCATTCAAAAGAACAGGTGTACTTCCCATGGATAATCTGATATGATCCTTTTTTTCACGGACACAACCATCACTAACAAATGTAGATGAGGCCAAAACAGCAGCTGCTTCAATGGATCTCAAGTGCTCCATAAAGTGGCCTCTCCTCCACCCCAATTTCAAGATCCCAAATACTCCATTCCTCTGTGGTGTCAATCCAATCGCACTTGCTTCCTAACAGCTCTCAAGTTTCCACCAGCCCTGCTTAGTATGGGGTAACAGAGATGGTTGAGTTTGCATAGCTGTTCAGTCGCACTATAGCCTGGGAATCAGAGGTCTGCTCCAAAGCTGCAATGAGTACAGACAAGGAAGTTATTATTATTTTTACTATTATTGATTTATAGAGCACCATTGATTCCATGGTGCTGTACATGAGAAGGGGGTTACATACAGAATACATATACAAGTAACTAAAGACAGACTGGTACAGAGGGAAGAGGGCCCTGCCCTTGCGGGATTACATTCTAAAGGATTTTTGGTAGGAGACAGTAGGAGTGGTGTAGGTTGAGCGTCAAGTACGTATGGTGGAGGTGTCATTGAAGGTTATAGTCATTTCTGAACAGATGAGTTTTCAGATTCAGTTTGAAGCTTGCGGGTGTAGCAGATAATCTGACGTGTTGAGGTAGCGAGTTCCATGAGACAGGGGAAATGATCTGCGCAGATGGCCAGAAGCTTTGTGAGTGGGATCCAGGCCCCAATGAAGAAGGTGCTGAGCCTAATCTACACCCTCATTTCCAAAAAGTAAATCCTCCTGGTGGAGACAATGGGGAACATGATGAGGAGCACAGATACCTGATTGGAATGACAACTTTACTATTCGGTCAGGGCAGGAAGAGGTTGTCTCGGAGGACTCAGGACGAGGGGAATGAAAACACACAGGGTTATTGATGAGGTTGGAGACCACACTTACTGTCAAACCAAAGTCAGCCAGTCGATGAGGTCAGCAGAGGAGGTGGAGGAGGATGCTACTGACGACGAGGTTACGTTGCGTCTTCCTGGCCAGAGACAAAGTACTGGAAGCACGTCAACAACTGAATCCTGGACCACAACTTTGACTCTGAGCAGAAGTCGTGTTGGCTATGCAGGTCGCATGGGCTGTAAGCCTTGCCTAGCCTGTGAATTTTTGGACATCGCAAAGGATCACCTGAGTCATGGAATCTGTAAGATTTGTCAACTATCTGTAAGTAGAAGGCAAAAACTCACACCTTTCAGTAGTTCCTCCATGAAGTGTCACATGGATATGAATTGATAGCGTGAAGGTGTATTGCTCAGCTTTAGCCACTGTCAATGCAACATGCTTATTTGCCATTGCATGCATTGTTGCAGACTACACACAAGGGGCTGCTGTTATTTTGGATCTGCCTTTGTTTGGTCACTATAGCAATATCAAATTGCTCTTCGGGTGTGGACTTGGAGATGCTGTCTATGAACAGAAGGAAAAGCTAAAGGTGTGTGTTACAGCAAGGAGCCACCGCGGAAACACTTCGTTCAATTGTGAGGGGAGTCATGTTGTACTTTGATGATGAGCCCCGTAATGCCAGTGAGCAGCATCCTGTGCTACAGACCAACATTCTTACAGTGCTGTCTATACTGTTTACCGTGAGAGGAGCGTAAAGTCTGTATTTCTGGCAACTGGACATCAGAGTACACGGGTACGGTAGGCTGTGCCCAGACAATAATGCGGGCACGCAACACTTTGTTTTATTAGCAAAACACATATCTGTTCTGGGTAGGCCGACTATTTATAGACAATAAGACTTGCTGCCTCTGCACTGTCAAATTGTCACGTACAGTTTAAATCATAGAGGGACAGCAACACATGTTTGCATTGACTGTTGCTTTTCAAGATTTCCATGACTGTGTTGCAGAGCTGTGTGGTTTGCATTCACACTGTTATCATCTGCATTATCTGTGAGGCTTCAGCTAACAAGGGTATTCAGGGGGGGTAATGTGTTTTGTCTATGTTTAGTGTGAGGCAGTGACAGGGGTAATATTTGAAGACTGCTATGTGTCCCCCAGAATGTGTCTGGAAACCCTCTGAGTTTGCTATAGCTATTACTGGGAGTATAGCACAAAGGGTAACAGGGAGACAGATCCCTCCTCCCAGTCCAGGTTTTGTAGCAATTCTCATGTCCGGCATTTTCATTTAAACTCATGCAGAGCACAGCAGGGTGTGTCTCAGTTGAGAGCCAGGCTTGGTGAAGCTAACACATGCGGTGTGAGCTAGGCTGGCTCTGTGTGGAGTGAACACAGGCCAAGAGTGTCAGCCTAGGAGAACCTTATACAGATCCCTGCGGTTATCGGGGTCCTAAGGTAACAAGACTTTTTGATACAAAGAATTTGTCTATATGCACCGGCTGTGATCCGGAAGAGACTTTGACTGTGGGAAATTGGATCTATTTATGCTGCAACAATAAATAGACTGTTGGTGTGAACACGCTGCTGCCTCACTGCCTCACGTTTTTGCCCAAACAACGCTGCTACCTCACATTATGGTGGAGAATGCGGGCATGGCAGCCTTGTTGCTAAGGGCAATGGCCTAAGAGGTACTTACCCGGAAGAAAAAAAAAAATGTTTTTTTTTTTACTGACTGTTTGCGGTGGATCGGCGGGTCCACGAAGCCTGCAGGCGTTGCAGCCTGGTTGCTAGGGGCAACAACCCAGTTTTCACATGTTTATGGTCACTGTGGGGAGATAAGGTATGCACACCAGTGACTATGGAAGGGGAATAGATGCAATAGCAGAAACTGCCGTGTGAATACTGACATGAAAAATTCAATAGCTATGTGTAAGAATGAAATGTGAAAAATGGAACCTGCATTACTGCCATGAATATATGAATAAAGAGAAATTTAGCTACTGAATTGATCAATGCAATAGAGCCCCAACACTACGCCAAAGTATTTCTCTACGTTGGGGTCCCTAGCTTGTGTGTGTCCTCTCATGCAGTTAAAAAACTTACTGTGTATGGGAAGCTGAGACCCAGGCTATATATACGATGTGGATTGGCAATAGGTTTTTTGCACCCAGTTCAGACATAGAATGGAGTTCCAAACGTTATTCCTTAATGTTAGTAGTTTTTCGTTTGTGAACCCTCCCCATACACACCTATTGCCAATCCACATCGTATATATAGCCTGGGTCTCAGCTTCCCATACACAGTAAGTTTTTTAACTGCATGAGAGGACACACACAAGCTAGGGACCCCAACGTAGAGAAATACTTTGGCGTAGTGTTGGGGCTCTATTGCATTGATCAATTCAGTAGCTAAATTTCTCTTTATTCATATATTCATGGCTGTAATGCAGGTTCCATTTTTCACATTTCATTCTTACACATAGCTATTGAATTTTTCATGTCAGTATTCACACGGCAGTTTCTGCTATTGCATGTATTCCCCTTCCATAGTCACTGGTGTGCATACCTTATCTCCCCATAGTGATGTTTTTTAGGTTTTTTGCACCCAGTTCAGACATAGAATGGAGTTCCAAACGTTATTCCTTAATGTTAGTAGTTTTTCGTTTGTGAACCCTCCCCATACACACCTATTGCCAATCCACATCGTATATATAGCCTGGGTCTCAGCTTCCCATACACAGTAAGTTTTTTAACTGCATGAGAGGACACACACAAGCTAGGGACCCCAACGTAGAGAAATACTTTGGCGTAGTGTTGGGGCTCTATTGCATTGATCAATTCAGTAGCTAAATTTCTCTTTATTCATATATTCATGGCAGTAATTCAGGTTCCATTTTTCACATTTCATTCTTACACATAGCTATTGAATTTTTCATGTCAGTATTCACACGGCAGTTTCTGCTATTGCATGTATTCCCCTTCCATAGTCACTGGTGTGCATACCTTATCTCCCCATAGTGATGTTTTTTAGGTTTTTTGCACCCAGTTCAGACATAGAATGGAGTTCCAAACGTTATTCCTTAATGTTTATGGTCAAGCCTGCAAAGTTACAGTTTAACTCAGCAGCCACCATGGAGGATCTTGTAAAGCAGCTGGCCCAGACTAATGCTCAGCAGCAACAAACCAATGTCCAGCTCCAGCGGGCGTTCATTCAGCAACAGGAGACAAACAGCTTGTTGGCTAAGCAGCTTTCTGCTCTGCGAGAAGCACTCCCAGCGGTAACTCCAGGTCATCCAGTCCTTCCTGCGGCCCAGGACAGAGTAAGGGCAGCACTTACGAGGATGAGTGCAGAGGATGACCCAGAAGCCTTTCTCTCCGTGTTTGAGAGGACCGCTGAGCGAGAGAAATTGTCTATCGACCGTTGGACTGATGTCGTGGCCCCGTTCTTGGTAGGTGAACCCCAAAAAGCCTACCTGGATCTCAGCACGGAGGATGCCAAGGACTATGGCACACTGAAAGGTGAGATCCTTGCACGAATGGGGGTTAACACTTATCTCCGGGCCCAACGAGTGAATCAGTGGTCCTTTGAGGAGGGAAAACCTGCACGCTCACAGGCCCATGTCTTACTGGACCTTGTAAAAAAATGGCTGCAGCCGGAGACCTTGAACCCCGGACAGATGATTGAGCGGGTGGTGATTGAACGGTTTGTGCGGACTTTGCCAGCCCCCATTCAACGGTGGGTGGGACAGGGGGACCTCGGTACCCTAGACCAGCTAGTGAATTTGGTGGAACGCTACACAGCTACCCAGGAGTTGGTCCGGGACTCTGCTTCACGGCGGGCACGCCGTAGGGATACGCCCCCTTCACAGTTGGTAAAAGACTCCCGTCCCTCCTCGGGTGCTGCCCCGTCTTCAGCCCTGGCAGAGAGTAAACTCCAGACTAAGGTCAGCAGGAGTCCCGGTTCCCCAAAGTCAGACACCCGAAACAGGGACACCTCTGCTGTTATGTGCTGGTGGTGCCATCAGCTCGGGCATGTGATGGTACAGTGCCCACTCACATCAGAACCCATGGACTGCCGGTACGCTCGCCGGGTATCAATGTATGCCCATACTGTTTGTACCGTAAGCACTGTTACTATGGGGGAGGAGCCCCATCTCTGCAAAGTACGTGTTAATGGCTATACAGCAGAGGCTTTGTTGGACTCAGGAAGTGTAGTGACTCTTGTACATGCCTCCTTGGTCTCCGGGGAAAACCCTACGGGACATAAAGTAGGGGTACTTTGTATTCATGGAGACCTACGTGAATACCCTATGGAAAGGGTCACCATTGCTACCTCGTGTGTAGAGGTACAACATGAAGTGGGGGTGATGAAAAGACTTCCATATGCTGTTATTTTGGGAAGAGACTTGCCCCTGTTCTGGACATTATGTGGGAGGCGACCTAGCCCTCCGAGGTGTATGATTGAACCAGGCCCTGAGCCGGACGATCCCGACTCAGGGATACCTGCCGTAGGGGTCACCAGTATAGGGACAGCGTGTAACCCTGCCAGGTTCCCCCTAGAGGTAATGGCAGGAGAGGTTGAGCCACCAGAGGCAATCCCGGAGTTGAACGTGTCTCCAGATAATTTCGGAACAGCACAGCTCCGGGACCCCACATTGGCTCCTGGACGTGGAAATGTACAGGTAATTGATGGGGTACCCCAGCGGCCTGGTGCCAGGCTGGAAACTCCCTACATGGCTCTAAAGCGAGAGTCGCTCTATCGGGTTGATACAATCCGGGGGAAATAGTGGAACAGTTGGTGGTCCCTCAGCCGTACCGCCGTCAGACCTTGGAATTGGCTCATAACCACCTAATGAGTGAGCACCTAGGTGAAGAGAAAACACGGGAACGCATGTTTCAGCGGTTTTACTGGCCAGGGGTCGGCGCAGAAATTAAGAGGTTCTGTGAGTCCTGCCCAGTTTGTCAGTTGACCGCACCAACGCACCGTTTCCGTAGTCCTCTGATACCTTTACCCATTATAGAGGTGCCTTTTGAGTGGATTGCTATGGATCTGATCGGACCCATTGTAAAATCAGCCCGTGGTCACCAGCACATCCTGGTAGTGATGGATTACGCGACACGTTATCCGGAGGCCATTCCACTACGTCACACCTCGGCGAGGCTTATTGCTCGGGAGTTGTTTGCTATGTTCTGTCTCGTGGGGTTACCCAAAGAAATCCTGACCGATCAGGGCACTCCCTTTATGTCTAAAATTACAAAGGAACTGTGCAAACTCCTCCAGATAAAGCAGCTACGCACGTCGGTGTACCATCCCCAGACTGATGGTCTAGTGGAACGTTTTAATAAAACTCTAAAGGCTATGTTGAAAAAGGTGGTCTCCAAAGAGGGGAAAGATTGGGACATGTTATTGCCCTATTTAATGTTCGCTATCCGCGAGGTCCCACAATCTTCCACCGGGTTCTCGCCATTTGAATTACTGTATGGCAGACATCCGCGGGGACTGCTGGATATAGTTAAGGAAACTTGGGAACAGGAGCCCACCCCTCACAAAATCACAGTGGAATACGTTATGGGTATGCAGGATCGTATCACGGCAATAATGCCCATTGTTAAAGAGCATTTGCTGGATGCTCAGGCAGCCCAAAGTACTCAGTATAATAGAAAGGCCTCCATCAGGTCTTTTAAACCGGGAGATCGTGTCTTAGTCCTAATACCTACTGCAGAAAGTAAGTTCTTAGCCAAATGGCAAGGTCCCTATGAGATCCGGGAGAAAGCGGAGGAGGTAAAAAAGATGCTCCAACTAGGGGTTATTGAAAAATCCACGAGCGAATGGGCCAGTCCCAATGTGCTGATCCCGAAACCAGACGGTTCTTTAAGATTCTGTAATGACTTCCGAAAGTTAAATGAGGTATCGAAGTTTGATATGTATCCCATGCCCAGGGTCGACGAGCTGATAGAGAGACTGGGACGGGCCCAGTACTTCACGACTCTCGATCTCACTAAAGGTTACTGGCAGGTGCCACTGACAGAGGCGGCAAAAGAAAAGACCGCTTTTGTCACGCCAGGGGGGCTCTATCACTATGTCGTCTTGCCATTTGGTTTACATGGGGCCCCGGCCACGTTTCAGAGATTAATGGACATAGTGTTAGAACCCCATCAACCATATGCCTCTGCATATTTGGATGACATCATCATCTATAGCAGTGACTGGAGCACCCACTTATCTCAGGTACAAGCGGTAGTGGATTCGCTCAGAGCGGCTGGTCTGACGGCGAATCCAAGCAAATGTGCTATGGGTCTCAAAGAAGCCCGTTACTTGGGGTATGTGGTAGGCCAAGGGTTATCAAGCCACAAGTAAACAAAATCAAAGCCATTCAAAACTGGCCTTGTCCCCTTACCACAAAACAGGTAAGAGCCTTTCTGGGTATAATGGGGTATTACCGACGATTCATACCCAATTTTGCTGGAAAGTCGGCGCCTTTGTCCGATCTTTTAAAAGGGAAGAAGTTGGTCATGGTCCACTGGAATACACAAGCAGAGGAAGCCTTTCAGGTGCTAAAGGTAGTCCTATGTGGTCAGCCTGTCCTTGTCAACCCTGACTTTCAAAAGGAGTTTATAGTACAGGCAGATGCCTCTGAGGTGGGTCTGGGTGCGGTTCTGTCCCAGGAGGTAGATGGAGAAGAGCACCCGGTCACCTATTTGAGTAGAAAACTCACCCCAGCAGAGAAGAACTATAGCATAGTGGAGAAGGAGTGCCTGGCCATAAAATGGGCTCTGGAATCCCTACGCTACTACCTGCTGGGGCGACACTTTTGCCTGGTGACAGACCACTCCCCTTTGGTCTGGATGAGGAATGCTAAGGAGAGAAATGCTAGAGTCACCAGGTGGTTTCTCTCCTTGCAGAACTTTCACTTTTCTGTGGAACACCGGGCTGGTAGGTTGCAGGGCAATGCGGATGCCCTGTCCAGAGGTCCCTGTATGTTGGCAAAAGTTCAACCCCGCCCGTTTGAACTGAGGGGGGGGGATATGTGAGGCAGTGACAGGGGTAATATTTGAAGACCGCTATGTGTCCCCCAGAATGTGTCTGGAAACCCTCTGAGTTTGCTATAGCTATTACTGGGAGTATAGCACAAAGGGTAACAGGGAGACAGATCCCTCCTCCCAGTCCAGGTTTTGTAGCAATTCTCATGTCCGGCATTTTCATTTAAACTCATGCAGAGCACAGCAGGGTGTGTCTCAGTTGAGAGCCAGGCTTGGTGAAGCTAACACATGCCGTGTGAGCTGGGCTGGCTCTGTGTGGAGTGAACACAGGCCAAGAGTGTCAGCCTAGGAGAACCTTATACAGATCCCTGCGGTTATCGGGGTCCTAAGGTAACAAGACTTTTTTGATGCAAAGAATTTGTCTATATGCACCGGCTGTGATCCGGAAGAGACTTTGACTGTGGGAAATTGGATCTATTTGTGCTGCAACAATAAATAGACTGTTGGTGTGAACACGCTGCTGCCTCACTGCCTCGTGTTTTTGCCCAAACAACGCTGCTACCTCACATTAGGTAGATAACTTGGAAGCTCTTGTGATGCGCCACTGGTAAGTCGTGTTCGCACACACACACACACACACACACACACACACACAATTACTGCTACACAGAGGGATTAGCAGGTAGTAGGCAACAGAATAGATTGTTCAATTATTTAAATTGTATGCATGGTTCTTATTGTTTGTTTTGGTAAAGTTAAACAATCATTTATTAACCCAACTGCCTAGAGTCCTTTTCCTGTTGCCTGGTTTTGCTGCATACTGGGGAGCACACCCTGTACACGACTTAAAATGAAGCATAAGTCGCAATGTGAATTTCACTGTGCTACAATGCGGCCTAGCGTGCCTGTGCAACCACCGCCTGCCCCATCAAGTGCATCTGCGTTCTCTTCATCCTCTGTGACTGTGGGGACAGCAGTCACACATGGTTTTTCACACTGAACTTCCACTCCTTTACCCGCAACAGGGAGTGTGATTGGCAGGTCATCACTTGTTTTGGAAGTGAAAACAGAAGGTATTGTTGAGCTGTCAGACATCGAGAGAACCATCATTGGATGCAGGCTACATTATATCCACGGAGAAACCAAGGAAAAAAAAAAAAAAAAAAAAAAAAAAAATTGTGAAAACATACCCTGCTGTAACTAAATAAAAGCATAGTGCATATAAACATAGGGTACTTAGTAAACACTGTTTTTGATCAAAAAAAGCATAAAGCTATCCCACCAACGCCAAGGTGTACCCAGTTGGGATAGTACCTACACTCTCTAATATTAAAACCTTACCATGGGTCTAAAATAGGCCTCAATGTGGCTAAGGGCTGAGAGCGACCGGGTCCCAACAGGACACACAGTCAGGGGGATTCACAGAATGAAATGTCCAGCTCGCTGAGAAGGGGGCCACTCCCTGTTTGTACTGAATACAAAAAAACTACATAAAAACAAAAAAGTGAGCCGGAGTACGAGATGGTATACATGGAACTTGTGTGTGTTTTTTTTTTTTTTTTTTTTTTGTATTCAGTACAAACAGGGAGTGGCCCCCTTCTCAGCGAGCTGGACATTTCATTCTGTGAATCCCCCTGACTGTGTGTCCTGTTGGGACCCGGTCGCTCTCAGCCCTTAGCCACATTGAGGCCTATTTTAGACCCATGGTAAGGTTTTAATATTAGAGAGTGTAGGTACTATCCCAACTGGGTACACCTTGGCGTTGGTGGGATAGCTTTATGCTTTTTTTGATCAAAAACAGTGTTCACTAAGTACCCTATGTTTATATGCACTATGCTTTTATTTAGTTACAGCAGGGTATGTTTTCACTTTTTTTTTTTTTTTTTTTTCCTTGGTTTCTCTTTGTCTCATGGCCAGTGTGAACATGGTCTCACAAGTTCCATGTATACCATCTCGTACTCCGGCTCACTTTTTTGTTTTTACATTATATCCACGCCTGCACCTTCGTCACAGATTGGCTGGACTACCTGCAGTTAATAATTGCATTCCAGAAATGGAAAGGAGTGTAGAATGCACATGTGTTGTACCTTGCTTAGTAGCAAAGGAACACTAACTTAGTATTCCAGACAATTTTAGGATGGCAGAAAAAGAGTCAGCTCTTTGGGCAAATTAAATAGCGTGGCAAAAGTGGACAGATGGGTACAGTGGCCGTGTTCTGTGGATACCAGGACAGTAAAAGAAGCCTCACTTTCTATCCCTCCGAATGATCAAATGCAGCAAGGAATTCCCTGAGTTTGCTATAAAAATAGCGTAGCAAAATGTGCATGATGGTAGAATGCAGAGGTGCTTGAGATTGCTTGGCACAAGTGGCACAATAAAGGAGTCCAACAGCCACTTTTTGTATGCCACTAAGTTGCAGTATTTTTTGCTATCATTATAGCTTATTAAAAACAGAGTAGGAGGGTGTCCTGCACAGGTGATAGAAATAGCTTGGCACCAGTGGGGCACTAATGGAATACAACAGCCAGTTCTATGATGCCACTAAATGGCAGTATTTTTTGCTATCATTATAGCTTATTAAAAACAGAGCAGGAGGGTGTCATGCACAGGTGCTAGAAATAGCTTGGCACCAGTGGGGCACTAATGGAATACAACAGCCACTTCTTGTATGCCACTAAGTTTACTCAATTTTTGGTATTATAACGTCTTAGTAAGTAACAATGAGTTTGAGTGTGCAATGCAGGCAGACGTGCTGCAAAAATCTTTGCACTAGTGGGACTATACAGAAGTCCAATAGCCACGTTTAGGATGCCACTAGGTTCAATCAGTGTTTGCTAGTATAATGGCTTAGTAACAATGAGTTTGAGTGTGCAATGCAGGCAGAGGTGCTGCAAATATCTTTGTACTAGTAGGACTATACAGAAGTCCAATAGCCACGTTAAGGATGCCACTAGGTTCACTCAGTGTTTGCTAGTATAATGGCTTAGTAACAATGAGTTTGAGTGTGCAATGCAGGCAGACGTGCTGCAAATATCTTTGCACTAGTGGGACTATACAGAAGTCCAATAGCCACGTTAAGGATGCCACTAAGTTCACTCAGTGTTTGCTAGTATAATGGCTTATTAACAATGAGTTTGAGTGTGCAATGCAGGCAGAGGTGCTGCAAATATCTTTGCACTACTGGGACTATACAGAAGTCCAATAGCCACATTTGAGATGCCATTAGGTTCACTCAGTGTTTGGTAGTATAATGGCTTAGTAACAATGAGTTGGAGTGTGCAAAGGGCAGGCGGGTACAGTGGCAGGGTTGTGGGTCTCTGGGTAGAGGAAAGGAAGCCTGCCTTTCTATCCCTCCTAATGGGGAAATGCAGCGAGGAAATCCCTGACCTTAGCTACACAGACGCTGTCATCTTGTGTAGCTGTTAAACTCTTCTTTCAGGACCTGTCACCTATGGCTCTGACCCTGCCGGTACGAGCCCTTAAAAGGACTGATAGAAAGTGCTCTCCCTCAGCTGTCCAGCGCTGTGTATGGAGCGTAATACAGCTGTATCGGCGATAGGAGCTGCGCCAGTGATGTCTGACACCAAGGACGCAGAAGGCAGATAATGGCGTGCTGGAGGAAAATGTCCGTTTTTATAATGCAGGGACATGTGACATGGACATCCTATCACACATGCCGTTGCTTCTCTGGCTAAAAGTACACTTAGCTGTGTGTGTGTCTGGGATTGGCTGACATGCTGGCCCTCCCCACTACACGCGCGCGCTTAGGGAAGGAAGACAAGGAAAAAAAAAAAAAAATGGCGATCGCCATTATCCAAAACAGCAGTGATCTGAATGCGCTGTTTCCGCACACTATACACTGAAATGTCATAATAGTGTGAGTCACAGAGTGACTTACACTATTACAGCGGAAAGCCAGCTATGAATTAGCTGTTTTTTTTGCTGTTAGAACCGTTCTCGAACGTATCTAGAACTATCGAGCTTTTGCAAAAAGCTCGAGTTCTAGTTCGATCTAGAACAGCCCCCAAAATCACTCGAGCCTCGAACTGGAGAACCTCGAACCGCGAACGGCGCTCAACTCTAATCCTAATCAATTTATGGATTAATTTATACTCACTGAAGTATGATTTATGATTTTGATCTCTTACACTTTACATGTATTCATATTGTTCTACCTCACTGATTACTAGAGTTGAGCGCGGTTCGCGATTCGAGGTTCTCCAGTTCGCGGCTCGAGTGATTTTGGGGGCTGTTCTAGATAGAACTAGAACTCGAGGTTTTTGCTAAAGCTCGATAGTTTTAGATACGTTCGAGTACGGTTCTAGCAGCAAAAAGCAGGGCTTTTTACAGCTACAGTGTGCAGGAGCCATCGCTGGCAGCCTGCCAGAAGCTGGTAACCAAGCTAAACATCGGGTATCCAAGCAAAGCGCTTTGGTTAATAACCCGATGTTTATCCTAGTTACGTGCAGGAAGCCCACACTTCCCAGATCAGCTCCCTCCGCCCCCTCCTGCACGCGGCATGTACACATACATACACACACACACACACACACACGTCCCCAGCCATGCAGTCCACGACACTGACGTCCTCTTGGCACTCTGCACACATGGTCCCGCTCGGCTTACCTGCGGTGATGAAGTCCCGACCTCAGCGCTGTCACTACTTTCCTCCATGGCCGCCGCTTGTCACATCACCTTCTCTCGCTTCCGACCCGAGACTGACTAGCGGTGACGTCACGGGCCTCTCGCGATACTTGGCTGTGAAGGCGGCGGTCATTGAACTCAGTGACAGGTGCTGTCGGCAGTGCAGGAGATCAGCGCAGGTAATGTACCTCGCTGACAGCAGCACTTGTCATGCCCTGCAGTGACCTGGGCTGACCCATTGATGTTAGCTCAGGTCACTGCACTGCTCTCCCAGCCAATGGGGAACATCCTGCTCTTCATTGACTGGGACAGTGTGGATCATCATGGCAACCCCTTGGATTACACCAGACCTGGATTTGTTTTTCTTTCTAATAAATTTTTTAAAGAGGGAATGTATCGGGGAGTATTTTTTCAAATAAAAATGTGTTTGTCGTCTATTTTTTTTTATTACTGACTGGGTTGGTGATGTCGGGTATCTGATAGACGCCTGACCTCACCAACCCCAGGGCTTGATGCCAGGTGACATTACACATCTGGTATTAACCCCATATATTACCCCGTTTGCCACCGCACCAGGGCGCGGGATGAGCTGGGGCGAAGCACCAGGATTGGCACATCTAATGGATGCGCCACTTCTGGGGCGGCTGCGGCCTGCTATTTTTAGGCTGGGGAGAGTCCAATAACCATGGACCTCCCTAGTCTGAGAATATCAGACCCCAGCTGTCTGCTTTACCTTGGCTGGTGATCCAATTTTGGGGGGACCCGTACGTGGTTTTTTTTTTTTTAATTATTTATTTAAATTAAAATAACAGCATGGGGTGCCCTCAGTTTTGGATTACCAGCCAAGGTGATGTTGTCAGCTGTGGTCTGCAGGCTGCAGCCGTCTGCTTTACCCTATCTGGCTACAAAAATAGGGGGAACCCTACGTCATTTTTTTTTCATTTTTTTGGCTAAATACAAAGCTAATCACCCCTTAGTGCCACATGAAAGGCACCAAAGGGTGCAAAATTACAAAATGCAGGAGAGTGGGACATTATGTGTCTTTCTGCCATTATAATGACAGAAAAGACTGATATGAAGTGCACAAGCACAAGAAAATCACCAGAGCGCTCTACGCTGTGAAAAGCAGTAGAAAATGGCACTGGAGTGAACATGTAGGATGAAGCTATGGATCCTGGGTAAATTTATGTATTTACCCTCCTTCAGTTTTTTTGCAGTACACAAAAAAAACGGAAGGCACACGGATGACAAACAGATGACATACGGACCGTCTACGGAACAGAAACGGATGCCACACGGATGCACCCGTGAAAAAAAACGCACTGTTTTTTGCAGACCGCAAAAATGGATCGGTCGTGTTAATGTAGCCTTATTCTGATCTGCCGTTTATAAACAGCAGGCAGAAATAAGTGAATAACGCCCCCCAGCGTCAGAAAATCTCCGTGGTTTCAGGGCTAGCTGAGACCCTGGAGATCATGATTCAGGACGGTTTTTCCGGTCCCCGCTCACGGGATCACAGGTATACACCGTACACCGATGATCACGTTACAGTAAATGACAGCGCCGGTAAAAAATTATTTATCTCCCATCTGGCATGAACAAACATGATAAATCTCCTCCCCGGTCCCCTCCGGTCCCCCGGTGTCGCCAAAGTGCCCCTCCTGATGCCCTTCCAGAAATCCAAGATGGTCGCGCGCACAGCAGCGCGCCGGCCGCATTCACCCTACTCCTCTGATTTCTGTCGCATGTTCCATGACACATGCGAGAGAAAACTCCTCCCCAGGCCCTGCCAGGTCACCCCCTATAAACCCACCGGTGTTCCCCGGTGTCCCACGGTACCTGTGCAGCGTTGATCCCCCCACGGCCCTCTCCTTCACAATAGACGCTGCCGCATGCACAGAGCGGCTGTCAGCTCAGCTTCCTGTGTTCAGACACAGTGAGTGGTGGTTATGCATCTGTAAGCTAAATGGGCGGCACGGTGGCTCAGTGGTTAGCACTGCAGTCTTGCAGCGCTGAGGTCCTGGGTTCAATTCTCACCAAGGACACCATCTGCAAGGAGTTTGTATGTTCTCCCCGTGTTTGCGTGGGTTTCCTCCGGGTACTCCGGTTTCCTCCCACACTCCAAAGACATACAGCGCTATGGAATTAATAACGCTATATAAATGAATAAATTATTATTATTACTGCAATGCCCTGCTCATGAGGTAAGGAACATAATTGATCAGGAGAGCTATATACTACATTTCCAAATGGAGGGATTTGCTTTTATAGTTTCCCTGCTGAACGACTACCAAACATGAGAGTCCATTATACGCCACAACAAAACACATCTAAATAGCGAGCTCTGTTGTTAAGTATTCATTCAGCTGGATAACTGGACTTAAAGGGGTATTCCATCTCCAAGATCCTATCTCCAATATATAGTAGGTGGAATAGCAATAATCAGCAAATACCAATATTTGGAAATGTAGAATAGTTCTCCTGATTAGGCATGCCCCTACCTCATGAGCAGGGCATTGCAGCTTTGGTAGCAACCATTACGACATGGACTCTGCTGCTGTGGACCCAGGGAGAGTGAGTGCAGATTCATTGCACCCACACTCCTCACATGAAGGGTCTGCACTCCTAGAAAATGGGGGATACGTTCCCTGAGTGTCTCCCCCCCCCATATTCTAGACGGTCCAGAGTCGTCGTGGGACCCCTTTATTTTTTTTCTTACAAGAAATTGGTGAAAGAGGAAATGTTTTGGGGACTGTTTTTTCAAATAAATTTCTTTTGTCGATTTTTTTTTTTTTTTTTTTTTTTTTTTGTTAGTACTGACAGTTTATGATGTTGGGTATCTAATAGACGCCATGACATCACAAACTGCTGGGCTTGATGTCAGGTGACCTTACAGCTAGTATCAACCCAATTTTATTACCCCGTTTTCCTCTGCACCAGGGCACAGGATGAGTTGGGGTGAAGCGCCAGGATTGGCACATCTAGTGGATGCGCCACGTCTGGGGTGCCTGCGGCCTGCTATTTTTAGGCTGTGAAGGCCCAATAACTATGGACCTTCCCACCCTGAGAATACCAGACCACAGCTGTCCGCTTTACCTTGGCTGGTGATCCAATTTGGGGGGGACCCTACTTTTTTTTTGTGTAATTATTAATATTTATAAAATAATTATAAAAAAAGAGCCTGGGGTGACCTCCACATTGGATCCCCAACCACGGTAAAGCTGCCAGCTGTGGTTTTCAGGCTACAGCCGTCTGCTTTACCCTAGCTGGCTATCAAAAATGGGGGGACCCAACGTCATTTTTTTTTTAACTATTTTTTAAATAGAAAAAATTAATGGGCTTCCCTGTATTTTTATTGCCAACCAAGGTAACGGCAGGCAGATGGGGGTGGCAACCCATAGCTCTCTGCTTTATCTGCGCTGACAGCAAACCTCAAACAGAGGGAGGCCACTTATCAGTTAATAGTGAATGTAGCAATAAGAGGCTAAAATTTAACTTTTAATTCTAAAATATTAAAAGCCCAAGAGGGATACATGTAACCATGAAACTCCAGTGCTCTAGAATATGAGATAATAACTTGTCATAGCACAAGGAGTCAATGATGTATAACAAACATAACAAAAAAACACAAAATACATAAATCATGAATTGAGTAGATTATATCCACCCATAGGACAGTGGTCCACTTACTAGGGAAGAAAAAATAATAATCAAAAAAACTCAATATACCTAAATCAAGAGCTAAATATTGGTCCTCAATGGAAAGACCAGTACAATTACTATTGCTCAATATACAAATAAATGAGAACAATCTCACCCATGTTCAGTGGTCTAGGGCAAAACAGGATCTCCTCCGTGTAGGTCCTCTTTATGTCGTCAGGTTGTCACTGACCCTACATAAACCTAGGAGATAGATTAAACCTGTTGCCCAAACTTCTGTCCTGACAAGGACAGACCACAGCTGGCCCTCTCTATATACCCCTACACCGATCCTATCCACGTCCCGACGCGTTTCGTCATATAAGACTCATCAGGGGACTCCGGTGTTTAGATAGAGGCCAGAGGTCCTAAGCCCTCGCTCCCAGAATAACATGAAGGAACCAGAGCCACAGTGACAAAGGGTATATAAATGGTAACGGTCCAATAAGGATTGTAGGTTAATTAAGAGACTCACCAGTGGTGATTCAGTTACGCAGGTGGATGTATATCTAATATGATGCATATTGATGTCCCATGATGACGCCACCTCCTGTATCAACCTCGTGTACACGTGGAACGCAAACAGCGTCCACGTTAAGATCCCAGCAACGTACTTCCGGTCTCGCGGCGAAAAACCGGAAGTGCGTCATAACAAAGGCGGGACCATTGCTACACACTAATATGCACGCTCCAAGCCACAGGCCCAGGGCGGCGTTCAATCCGCCTACCGGAAGTGAGGTAACGCGATCAAAAGGCGGTGGGAGTGGCAAATGCGTCATGCAGATGTCAAATCACCCACCGCCCATTCAATGAGATCACGGATCATGATGACACGCCCTACACTCCCAGCGCTCAGGATGCATGTAGGGAAGCAAGCCCCGGTCCACTACACATCCCGTGCACCGGATCGAGTAACGGCATCACATACAAAGCAAAAAGAGGCGCAAAACACATCATCCTCAGGATGGGGGCACCATGCAAATCGCAGTATTCATGCCCCAATAAAAAACACAGAACCCGATAGATGGGGGGTACCTCATTAGCACATGAAGAGGGGATCATGGGGCAGGATCACATTGCTAAGTGCACCTAAATCACCACACATCCTAGTGTGAGTCATCTTAATAATCTTATTCAGTGTAATCAGCTTTCATCACACATAGAGTTATAGTCATGTTACCCAGATATTACAAGTGTGTATAAATCCAGGATTCCACATATATGGAGGGATTATTCACTGTATTTACTGTCCCTCCAGGACTATACAGGTTACATCTACTTCAAAGAAATTGATCAAGGTTATCATTGGCTAGTGATTCTCCTAATGTCTAGATAAAGCTGGCAAATTGAAGCTGTTCATTTAGGCCCCCCGGGGACGAGGTGCCTAATCTAAATATCCATTTCGTTTCCTGTTGGAGGACACACCTGTCCCAGTCGCCACCCCCGTTTTGGTCTGGGGACGACATCAATACCTACAAAACGGATGGCAGTGGGATTGCCACCATGTTTAGCCCAAATATGTCTGGCTAGTGGTTTGTCCCTCTTGTGTTCGATGTCGCCAAGGTGGTCTCCAATTCTTCGCCTAAATTCACGGATCGTTTTCCCCACATACTCCAAGCCACAGTTACAGGTAGCTTTGTAAATCACTCCTTGAGTGCGACAATTTATGAAATGACGTATTTCAAAATTCCTGTCCAGCACCATACTTCTGAACGTTTTCCCAACTTCCAGGTAGGGGCATGCTATGCATTTAGAGCATCTAAAGCAGCCCTTCACCTCCCTGGACAGCCAATTGGTCTCCTGGTGTCGTTCAAAGTGGCTGTGCACCAGCCTGTCACCAAGGGATCTCCCTTTTTTATAGGTGATCAATGGTCGTTCAGGCAAGGAGGGGCCCACATCTCTATCCATTAAAAGAATAGGCCAGTGGTTCTCCAGTATTTTATGGACTTCAGTGGCTCCGTTGTTGAAAGTAGTGATGAAGCGAGGGAAACCATTCTGCTCCAATGGCCTCTCCCGGTCCATCAACAATTCCATTCTAGGGGTGTTTTTCGCTTCATTATAGGCTCTTTTAAGTATCTCCCCAGGGTAGCCCCTCTCTTTAAAACGGTCACGGAGCTCCCTTGATTGACTTTCAAAGACCTTTTTATCCGAACAGTTCCTCCGTAAACGGAGGAACTGTCCTTTGGGGATCCCCCTCCTCATGTGGAAGGGGTGACAGCTCTCCCACATGAGGAGAGAGTTGGTGGCTGTGGGTTTACGGTAGGTTGAGGTGGAGATCTCACCATTCCCACTTTTCTGGATAAGAATGTCCAGGAAGGGGAGATTGTCTTCCCCAATGACGTGTGTAAAGGTCAGCCCAATATCGTTTTGATTAAGGCCCGCTACATAGTTAGACAGTTCCATCCTCGACCCTGTCCATACAATCAGTATGTCATCTATGTAGCGGGCCCATATCTCAAATTTAGATGTAGAATCTTCCATTCCTTCCACAAAGATCCGCGTCTCCTCCCACCAACCCAGGAGCAAATTGGCGTAAGAGGGGGCACATGGGCTCCCCATGGCCGTGCCCCTGAGTTGGTGGTAGATCCGCCCATCGAAGGTGAAGATATTTCTCGTCAAGCAAAACTCCAAAAGTTTCAGGACGAATCTGTTGTGCTCCCTAAACTGACAGCCCCGCGTATTCAGAAAATAATCCACCGCCTCGAGTCCCTTCGTATGGGGAATAGAGGAGTAGAGAGCTTCAACGTCCACACTTCCAAGAAGAGTGCCCTCACTAACTGATATACCGTCTAGTTTCCTCAATAAATCTGGTGTATCTTTCACAAATGAGGGTAGGGCTGCGACAAATGGCTTAAGAATTCTATCCAAGTATGTTCCACAATTTTGGGTCAGGTTGTTGATCCCAGAAACTATTGGCCTACCCTTCAAGGGGCAAAGGCCCTTATGAACCTTTGGTAGGCAATAGAAGGTCGCCATTGTTGGTTCTTTTGGGAGAAGAAACTCATACTCAGTTTTACTGATTACTTCAGACAAAAGGCCTTCATCCAGGATACCTTTGAGTTCACTCAAATACTGCTTTGTCGGATTTGGAAGAAGTCTTTCATACCCAGTCCTGTCGTTCAGGATCTTGATACACATTTCCGCATACTGGTCAGTATCCATGACAACCACATTGCCCCCTTTGTCCGAGGGTTTGATGACAATGTGGTTGTCATGTTCCAATTCTCTCAAAATCCCCATCTCTTCCTTCGTGAGATTATATGGTGTATAGAGAGAGGATTGAGAGATAGATCTAATTTCACGAGTGACAAGTTCCTCAAAAACATCAATTGCCGATTGATCCCCAGAGGGGGGAGGAAATTTCGTGCTCTTATTTTTTAGATCGGTAAAAGGTCCCCTACCCTGGAGACTGGGGTCAATGGTACCGATACTTTCCAGTAAGCGTATATCTGGTAAAAGGTCAGGTGGAATATCAAGATCCTGACACAGTCTGGTATCCTGACGTAAAAAATGTTTCCTCCACCTGACCTTTCGCAGGAAAAGATTCAGATCTTTGATGGCTTCAAAGGTGTCGAAATTAGAGGTGGGGACAAAGGATAGCCCCCTCTTGAGGAGTTCAACCTCCATGCTACCCAAAGTTTTTTTAGACAGGTTAATAACCTGTACACTGGAGATTAACTCCTGGGCTGCTGGAGCCGGTTCCTGAGGGGGTAGGGTTCTAAAAAAGGGCTCAATGGTAGATTACCTCCCCTATCACCAGATCTGGAGCCTCTTCTTCCCCTCCCTCTCCCCCTTCCTCTATTCCTGTTATTCCGCTGTCTCCTATAGTTGTCACTATCCGAGAAATCAGTATCTGTGGAGGATGGCTCACATTCAGTCAGTTGGCCAGGCAACTGGTTATTAACTACCTGGTAGGCCCGATTATCCTTAAAGTCAGAGTAATCCCTCATATACTGCTTATGCTTCCTCTCTTTTAGTCTGTATTGGAAACGTTCCAATTCGTCCTTCAGTTTATTCTCTTTGGTGGTAAAGTCAGATTCACCTGAAAACTTTTTAGTTATGTCAATGCTTTCCTTTAATCTGTCATCCAGCTGGGGGAGGTTGGCTCGTTCCTCCTCCAACATCAATTGCATCAAACGTATTGAGCTATTGGTTGCTTCTCTCTCCCAGTTGGTGACAAAATCTGGATTTCTGTATCTAGAACCCGCCGTGAGGTGAATACGGAGGCCACGTGGAACTATGCCTGCCTTAATGTAGCTCTCTAAACTCTTCACCTCCCACCAAGACACCACCTGGTCCTTATACACCTGTGTTAGTTCCTTAAATGCCACTCCATAGGAGGGAGTATATCTCTTTTGTACAAATCCTTGATCGGAAAATATTTGTTGTGCTTCAGCCAACCAATCCTCGGTGTTTAGTCCAGTAGTCAAAAAACTATTTTAGCCTCTTATTGCTACATTCACTATTAACTGATAAGTGGCCTCCCTCTGTTTGAGGTTTGCTGACAGTACTATTTTGTAACGAGGTATGGCTGGTTTTTTGACTACTGGACTAAACACCGAGGATTGGTTGGCTGAAGCACAACAAATATTTTCCGATCAAGGATTTGTACAAAAGAGATAAATGCCACTCCATAGGAGGGAGTATAAGGAACTAACACAGGTGTATAAGGACCAGGTGGTGTCTTGGTGGGAGGTGAAGAGTTTAGAGAGCTACATTAAGGCAGGCATAGTTCCACGTGGCCTCCGTATTCACCTCACGGCGGGTTCTAGATACAGAAATCCAGATTTTGTCACCAACTGGGAGAGAGAAGCAACCAATAGCTCAATACGTTTGATGCAATTGATGTTGGAGGAGGAACGAGCCAACCTCTCCCAGCTGGATGACAGATTAAAGGAAAGCATTGACATAACTAAAACGTTTTCAGGTGAATCTGACTTTACCACCAAAGAGAATAAACTGAAGGACGAATTGGAACGTTTCCAATACAGACTAAAAGAGAGGAAGCATAAGCAGTATATGAGGGATTACTCTGACTTTAAGGATAATCGGGCCTACCAGGTAGTTAATAACCAGTTGCCTGGCCAACTGACTGAATGTGAGCCATCCTCCACAGATACTGATTTCTCGGATAGTGACAACTATAGGAGACAGCGGAATAACAGGAATAGAGGAAGGGGGAGAGGGAGGGGAAGAAGAGGCTCCAGATCTGGTGATAGGGGAGGTAATCTACCATTGAGCCCTTTTTTAGAACCCTACCCCCTCAGGAACCGGCTCCAGCAGCCCAGGAGTTAATCTCCAGTGTACAGGTTATTAACCTGTCTAAAAAAACTTTGGGTAGCATGGAGGTTGAACTCCTCAAGAGGGGGCTATCCTTTGTCCCCACCTCTAATTTCGACACCTTTGAAGCCATCAAAGATCTGAATCTTTTCCTGCGAAAGGTCAGGTGGAGGAAACATTTTTTACGTCAGGATACCAGACTGTGTCAGGATCTTGATATTCCACCTGACCTTTTACCAGATATACGCTTACTGGAAAGTATCGGTACCATTGACCCCAGTCTCCAGGGTAGGGGACCTTTTACCGATCTAAAAAATAAGAGCACGAAATTTCCTCCCCCCTCTGGGGATCAATCGGCAATTGATGTTTTTGAGGAACTTGTCACTCGTGAAATTAGATCTATCTCTCAATCCTCTCTCTATACACCATATAATCTCACGAAGGAAGAGATGGGGATTTTGAGAGAATTGGAACATGACAACCACATTGTCATCAAACCCTCGGACAAAGGGGGCAATGTGGTTGTCATGGATACTGACCAGTATGCGGAAATGTGTATCAAGATCCTGAACGACAGGACTGGGTATGAAAGACTTCTTGCAAATCCGACAAAGCAGTATTTGAGTGAACTCAAAGGTATCCTGGATGAAGGCCTTTTGTCTGAAGTAATCAGTAAAACTGAGTATGAGTTTCTTCTCCCAAAAGAACCAACAATGGCGACCTTCTATTGCCTACCAAAGGTTCATAAGGGCCTTTGCCCCTTGAAGGGTAGGCCAATAGTTTCTGGGATCAACAACCTGACCCAAAATTGTGGAACATACTTGGATAGAATTCTTAAGCCATTTGTCGCAGCCCTACCCTCATTTGTGAAAGATACACCAGATTTATTGAGGAAACTAGACGGTATATCAGTTAGTGAGGGCACTCTTCTTGGAAGTGTGGACGTTGAAGCTCTCTACTCCTCTATTCCCCATACGAAGGGACTCGAGGCGGTGGATTATTTTCTGAATACGCGGGGCTGTCAGTTTAGGGAGCACAACAGATTCGTCCTGAAACTTTTGGAGTTTTGCTTGACGAGAAATATCTTCACCTTCGATGGGCGGATCTACCACCAACTCAGGGGCACGGCCATGGGGAGCCCATGTGCCCCCTCTTACGCCAATTTGCTCCTGGGTTGGTGGGAGGAGACGCGGATCTTTGTGGAAGGAATGGAAGATTCTACATCTAAATTTGAGATATGGGCCCGCTACATAGATGACATACTGATTGTATGGACAGGGTCGAGGATGGAACTGTCTAACTATGTAGCGGGCCTTAATCAAAACGATATTGGGCTGACCTTTACACACGTCATTGGGGAAGACAATCTCCCCTTCCTGGACATTCTTATCCAGAAAAGTGGGAATGGTGAGATCTCCACCTCAACCTACCGTAAACCCACAGCCACCAACTCTCTCCTCATGTGGGAGAGCTGTCACCCCTTCCACATGAGGAGGGGGATCCCCAAAGGACAGTTCCTCCGTTTACGGAGGAACTGTTCGGATAAAAAGGTCTTTGAAAGTCAATCAAGGGAGCTCCGTGACCGTTTTAAAGAGAGGGGCTACCCTGGGGAGATACTTAAAAGAGCCTATAATGAAGCGAAAAACACCCCTAGAATGGAATTGTTGATGGACCGGGAGAGGCCATTGGAGCAGAATGGTTTCTCTCGCTTCATCACTACTTTCATCAACGGAGCCACTGAAGTCCGTAAAATACTGGAGAACCACTGGCCTATTCTTTTAATGGATAGAGATGTGGGCCCCTCCTTGCCTGAACGACCATTGATCACCTATAAAAAAGGGAGATCCCTTGGTGACAGGCTGGTGCACAGCCACTTTGAACGACACCAGGAGACCAATTGGCTGTCCAGGGAGGTGAAGGGCTGCTTTAGATGCTCTAAATGCATAGCATGCCCCTACCTGGAAGTTGGGAAAACGTTCAGAAGTATGGTGCTGGACAGGAATTTTGAAATACGTCATTTCATAAATTGTCGCACTCAAGGAGTGATTTACAAAGCTACCTGTAACTGTGGCTTGGAGTATGTGGGGAAAACGATCCGTGAATTTAGGCGAAGAATTGGAGACCACCTTGGCGACATCGAACACAAGAGGGACAAACCACTAGCCAGACACATTTGGGCTAAACATGGTGGCAATCCCACTGCCATCCGTTTTGTAGGTATTGATGTCGTCCCAAGACCAAAACGGGGTGGCGACTGGGACAGGTGTGTCCTCCAACAGGAAACGAAATGGATATTTAGATTAGGCACCTCGTCCCCGGGGGGCCTAAATGAACAGCTTCAATTTGCCAGCTTTATCTAGACATTAGGAGAATCACTAGCCAATGATAACCTTGATCAATTTCTTTGAAGTAGATGTAACCTGTATAGTCCTGGAGGGACAGTAAATACAGTGAATAATCCCTCCATATATGTGGAATCCTGGATTTATACACACTTGTAATATCTGGGTAACATGACTATAACTCTATGTGTGATGAAAGCTGATTACACTGAATAAGATTATTAAGATGACTCACACTAGGATGTGTGGTGATTTAGGTGCACTTAGCAATGTGATCCTGCCCCATGATCCCCTCTTCATGTGCTAATGAGGTACCCCCCATCTATCGGGTTCTGTGTTTTTTATTGGGGCATGAATACTGCGATTTGCATGGTGCCCCCATCCTGAGGATGATGTGTTTTGCGCCTCTTTTTGCTTTGTATGTGATGCCGTTACTCGATCCGGTGCACGGGATGTGTAGTGGACCGGGGCTTGCTTCCCTACATGCATCCTGAGCGCTGGGAGTGTAGGGCGTGTCATCATGATCCGTGATCTCATTGAATGGGCGGTGGGTGATTTGACGTCTGCATGACGCATTTGCCACTCCCACCGCCTTTTGATCGCGTTACCTCACTTCCGGTAGGCGGATTGAATGCCGCCCTGGGCCTGTGGCTTGGAGCGTGCATATTAGTGTGTAGCAATGGTCCCGCCTTTGTTATGACGCACTTCCGGTTTTTCACCGCGAGACCGGAAGTGCGTTGCTGGGATCTTAACGTGGACGCTGTTTGCGTTCCACGTGTACACGAGGTTGATACAGGAGGTGGCGTCATCATGGGACATCAATATGCATCATATTAGATATACATCCACCTGCGTAACTGAATCACCACTGGTGAGTCTCTTAATTAACCTACAATCCTTATTGGACCGTTACCATTTATATACCCTTTGTCACTGTGGCTCTGGTTCCTTCATGTTATTCTGGGAGCGAGGGCTTAGAACCTCTGGCCTCTATCTAAACACCGGAGTCCCCTGATGAGTCTTATATGACGAAACGCGTCGGGACGTGGATAGGATCGGTGTAGGGGTATATAGAGAGGGCCAGCTGTGGTCTGTCCTTGTCAGGACAGAAGTTTGGGCAACAGGTTTAATCTATCTCCTAGGTTTATGTAGGGTCAGTGACAACCTGACGACATAAAGAGGACCTACACGGAGGAGATCCTGTTTTGCCCTAGACCACTGAACATGGGTGAGATTGTTCTCATTTATTTGTATATTGAGCAATAGTAATTGTACTGGTCTTTCCATTGAGGACCAATATTTAGCTCTTGATTTAGGTATATTGAGTTTTTTTGATTATTATTTTTTCTTCCCTAGTAAGTGGACCACTGTCCTATGGGTGGATATAATCTACTCAATTCATGATTTATGTATTTTGTGTTTTTTTGTTATGTTTGTTATACATCATTGACTCCTTGTGCTATGACAAGTTATTATCTCATATTCTAGAGCACTGGAGTTTCATGGTTACATGTATCCCTCTTGGGCTTTTAATATTTTAGAATTAAAAGTTAAATTTTAGCCTCTTATTGCTACATTCACTTTATCTGCGCTGAGAATCAAAAATACCGCGGAGCGCTACGTCATTTTTTTTAAAGATTTATTTTTACAGCACTGTGATGTCCAGCAATCAAAATACAGGGAAGCCCATTTTGTTTTTAGTTATTTAAATAAATAATTAAAAAAATATATATGGGCTCCCGCTGCATTTTTTGTATTGCTAGCTAAGGGTAATCCAAGCAGCTACTGGCTGCTAACCCCCACTGCTTGGTGTTACCTTCACTGGCAATGGAAAATCCAGGGAAGCATTTTTTATTTTTTTTGCCAAAAAACTACAAAAAAAGGACGTGAGCTTCGCCATATTTTTGTATGCTAGCCAGGTATAGCAGGCAGGTGCTGGAAGAGTTGGATACAGCGCCAGAAGATGGCGCTTCTATGAGAGTGCCATTTTCTGAGGCGGCTGCAGACTGCAATTCGCAGCAGTGGGGCCCAGAAAGCTCAGGCCAACCTGTGCTGCGGATTCCAATCCCCAGCTGCCTAGTTGTACCTGGCTGGACACAAAAATGGGGCGAAGCCTACGTCATTTGTTTTCTAATTATTTCATGAAATTCATGAAATAACAAAAAAAAGGGCTTCCCTTTATTTTTGGTTCCCAGCCGGGTACAAATAGGCAACTGGGGGTTGGGGGCAGCCGTACCTGCCTGCTGTACCTGGCTAGCATACAAAAATATGGCGAAGCCCACATAATTTTTTCAGGGGGCAAAAAACTTCTGCATAGAGTCCTGGATGGAGTATGCTGAGCCTTGTAGTTCTGCAGCTGCTGTCTGTCTGTATGGACGCGTTACCATAGCAACGGTGCTCCCAGAGCCGCGGTTAGCGGTGACGTCACCGCTAACTGCGTTGCTATGGCAACGGTGATCCCTGTTAATGACCGGCTGTGTCAGCCGGTCCCTAACGGAACGGGGAGTCGACCGTGTGCTACAGCATGTCGCTGGTACACGGCGATACACAAATGTGCACCGTGTACCGGAGAGATGCACTCGCAGGTCCTACATGACGCGTCATAGTCATGTGACCAGTCTGTAGCCAATGAGATAATAGCCACGTGACTGGTCACATGGCTATTTTGACGTCACGATAGGTCCTGCATCACTGCTGGCAGTGCTGGTCACCGGGAGGATTCAGCGATCATCGGATGGAATAGCGGCAGGAGACAGAGTGCAGAAGGGATCGCAGGGACCGGTAAGTGTTATGGCAATGTCTGTTTGTGTACATTTATCATTCATTTTTATGTGTTTGTGATTGCCTCCCATTATATCCTTTAGGTTCGAGTTTGGTTTGTCGAACGTTCGACGAACCGAACTCAAATGAGACCTCCGTTCGGCGAACCGAACTTGAGCCGAACCACGGCCAGTTCGCTAACCTTTACATACAGTACTTTGCACTTTATATTGACCCACATTGTTTTACCTCATTGAGTATTTGTCAATCCGTGACATAATTACCTTGGTATATTCTTTGGCATATTTTTCCCCTGATCCATTTTCTGTCTTTTAATTGTTGTATTTTAATATACATCAAATATAATTTATGTTTTATACATTTGAAAGCTTCTTGTTGAGGTGACAAATTCTTCTCCTTAAGTATATATATATATATATATATATATATATATATATATATATATATATATATATATATATATATATATATATATATATATATGCAAAAAACATTTTACCAGGAAATATTCATGTCCTTATAGAGAATCTTCACTGGCCAGTAAGTAATGTCACAGTAATGTAAGTACCAAACAGGTTATTCAGCCTGCATCTGCCTCTGATACCCCACTCTAACATGTGACTCAGACACCTCACCCTACTGTGATCCTCACATTTGACGTTAATATATTATATCACCTATATGTATATTGGAACTGTTGAGCAGCTTTTATTATTTCAGAAAACAGAAGACCATATTCTCAGTTCCAGTATGCTTTACCATATATAAGACCTATAAAAGAGCACTGAAACTCATATTCAAAACAATAATTTTTATTATTGATAATTATAAAATATTACAAAGGGTATCAATGGGGGGAAGGGAGGTTTGGAAAAGAAAAGAGGGCAGCGTGTAATTAATCCTGATTTGTTCACCCAGTAATTGTACAAGAATTATATGTAATACAGTACATGGATTGGAAAATGAAATTCATGACATGGGCAACAATACAATGTATTGAATCAATTATCAGTATACATTATTTGCCTATTACATATCAAAAAGTGATTAGTGCAAAAATTTGATTAGTTCCTCATAAAGCTTGGAACAAAATACCTATGTAGCTACAATGCCATTGTCCTCACCACCGGGAATATGGTAAGCAAAATATAAGTATAAAGTGCCTAGTGCTCTCTATTAGACCTCAAATGCCTATGGGACAAAAACAGCTCATCACTGGATATTTAATCACTGTATTTCCAAAAGGGTGAGCTACGGTTAGTTGCAACTACTCATATGGATTACACAAAATTCCATGTAACTATGAAATAGAAAATTCCTCTCCACATAAGTTCACCACGTAAGTTGACAGGCAAGACACTTATATATTCTGTATAATTGACCGTGCTGATGGTTGTAGATGAGGGGTAATGCTGGTATAAACAATACATGCACATGCCCCACCAGGGGCTAAGGCATGCAGTGATGTATCCTTAAGGTATAGGACATTCAGCAAAAGGCCGCTCATCCCCAAAGCATCAGCATTGATCATAAAACAACATGTACAATGTCCTAGCTGTCAAAGATGTACGAACTTTTCAATAATTCATATCAGCCCATAATGGGTAATCATGCCTGCCTGAACACGTTTCCATATAATACACTCAATAGTAGGAATACTTAGTGGTATAATATGTAACTTGCAGAAGGAAATTACTTACATATCAATCACTGGGGACCACTGGAAGGCTTCCCGACGCGCGTTTCGCCGTTCTTTGTCAAGGGAAACAGCTTTTATTATTGACAGATTTGGTTTGTTGATATTATAGCATTGTCTGATTTTGTAGTTTTCACCAACAGATATTCTCATCTTCTGCATTTGTTAGAATCATCTATATATATAATTGCCTTATTCTGTCTGTCTGTCTGTCTGTCTGTCTTGCTCCAAAATTCTGTCGTTACCGCGACAAGCGTCTCATTGGCCACTCGCCTCGCCTCGCCTCCACCCCCCCCGCACGGATTGGCCGCTCGCCCAGGCTCCGCACCCCACACGGATTGGCCTCTCACCCCGGCCCCCTGCATGCATTGGCAACTCGGCCACGCCCCGCCCCCCTCACGCATTGCACGCTCACTCTGGCCCCGCCCCCCGCACGCATTCCCCGAACCGACACGGAGCTCCGACTCCCAGGTGAGTGCTGTACCCCCGGGAGCCCACACCAGCGTACGCCGGCAACCCAGCCGACACATACCCTCGAATTGCTGGGGTTGCTGGCGTACGCTGGTGTGGGCTCCCGTGCATGTGGGGGGCGGGGTACGCTGGTAACCATGGTACACATTGGCTAATATTGTGTAGCATGGTTACCAGTGTACACAGTGAGCGCATCAAGGTCCTGCAGCGGCGGAACACACACACACACACGCACACACATAAGAACAGACACACACAAACACGCACATCAGATCACACTCAGTCTCACACACACCTCACACACACATCAGATCGCATCCACACACTCACAACATCCAGTAATATCTCTTGCTTCTCGGTGGCGATACTGTGCGTGCAGTGACCTTCCAGGGCCTGCCGGAGGATCACATGGCCGGAAGCATGTGGTATCTCCGGATGTTGTGAGTGTGAGCGCGTATGTGCGATATCGTCAATGTGTGTGTGCGTGTATGCGATCGTGTGTGTGCGTGTATGCGATCGGGTGTGTGCGTGTATGCGATCGGATGTGTGCGTGTCAGCAGAAGGTAGAGGAGCACTGCGTGCAGCACAGCTGCTGGGACTGCCCACCGGAGGGCACAGACAGAAGTGGGGTGTGAGTGTATGCGATCAGATGTGTGCGTGTATACTGTCTGATGTGTGACTGTGGAGCACGATGGGGGGTGCACAGCATGGGGGATGGAGCACGATGGGGAGTGCGCAGCATGGGGGATGGAGCATGATGGGGAGTGCGCAGTATGGGGGATGGAGCACGATGGGGAGTGCGCAGCATGGGGGATGGAGCACGATGGGGAGTGCGCAGCATGGGGGATGGAGCATGATGGGGAGTGCGCAGCATGGGGGATGGAGCATGATGGGGAGTGCGCAGCATGGGGGGATGGAGCATGATGGGGAGTGCGCAGCATGGGGGATACAGCACGATGGGGGGTGCGCAGCATGGGGGATGGAGCACGATGGGGAGTGCGCAGCATGGGGGATGGAGCACGATGAGGAGTGCGCAGCATGGGGGATGGAGCACGATGGGGGGGTGCGCAGCATGGGGGATGGAGCACGATGGGGGGTGCACAGCATGGGGGATGGAGCACGATGGGGGATGTGCAGCATGGGGGATGGAGCACAATGGGGGGTGCGCAGCATGGGGGATGGAGCACGATGGGGGATGCGCAGCATGGGGGATGGAGCACGATGGGGGATGCGCAGCATGGGGGATGGAGCACGATGGGGGGTGCGCAGCATGGGGGATGGAGCACGATGGGGGGTGCGCAGCATGGGGGATGGAGCACGATGGGGGTGCACACCTCCCCCCAAAACACACACACACTTCCACACGCGCACCGCACAACACACCACACACATACTGGGAACCACAAATACCGCCCTACACAGACACCCACACACACAGACAACGCCGCACACACACAACACCCAACACACAAACACCGCAGCATACACAAAATATATGCACATACCGCGCAACACACACACATTGCACAAAACATACCTCCCCCCAAAACACACACATGCACCCCACACCCACACAAACCGCGCAACACACACAGCACCACACACAGACAACACTGCAGACACACAGCGCTCCACAAACAACACAACACACACAGCGCTCCACACAAACAACACCGCTCTCACACACCCCCACCCAGACAACACCCAGAACATTTACAGCCCCTACACAAACACTTGGCAACTACACACAACAACATCTATATATATAACAAAAATCACACATTAACTACACAATAAATTCTAGAATACCCGATGCGTTAGAATCGGGCCACCTTCTAGTCCTCAATAAATACCTTCCTATTCCTTAAATAGTGGAGTTGTCTTTCAGATATTTGCTCTAAACTACAATCATGTTTGGCAGACAGACTGACTGCTCTAACTGTAAAAAAACCTTTTCCGATTAGATGCCGCAATCACCTTTCCTCCACACTTAATGAATTTTACCTAGTCTTTTGTAAGTTATAAGCCATGTGCCAAGATCAAAAGGGTAAAAATCAGGTATTATAGGTGATATAGTATAATAACGTCAAATGTGAGGATCACAGTAGGGTGAGATGTCTGAGTCACATGTCAGAGTGGGGTATCAGAGGCAGATGTCAGGCTGAATAACTTATTTGGTACTTACACTATATATATATATATATATATATATATATATATAATCAAACACTTGCAAAAGATAAGGGTCAGGAAAGGCAAAAAAGCCCAACCAAGTATTTGACCCTCTGTCAGCGCTAACCAATAGAACATCAAACAACACATTGCGCAAAATGACATGAAATAATTCAATTTATTATTACAGAATTCAATAAACAAAAAATGCTATTTTGGTAGGCATGACATCGGTTAAAAATATAGACACTGATTGCCAAAGTAACCAGGCTGAAATGTGGTTTTCACCCTGACTACTTTATTACAATTATAATCATGCACTGTGATCCCTTTTCAGCCTGGTTACTTTGGCAATCAGTGTCTATATTTTTAACCCCTGATGACCACATATGGATTAGCTAATTAAGATTGGGCTTTACTGTATAATTGTCCCTGTTAAATGTTTGATATCTCTTGGGGTGACCTGTTTACTGTGATACCTGGGTATCTTACTAATAATTGCACCAGTAATTCATGGTTTCATTTACATTGTTTGCCTAGTGGTTTATACAACTGATGGGGTTTTTCTCAGCCCCCTTGTGTACCTAGCCTTACGTATGTGGATCTTTTCCACTTTCAATTATTCTTAATTACGTTGTGCATGTATTTATTAAGTAATATTTTGGCAATTTGCCTTTAACTGCATTATAATGACCTGTTGTGAATAGAGATGAGCGAACCGGTCCCGGTTCGGCTCGAGGCCGGTTCGCCGAACGGAGGTCCCGTTCGAGTTCGGCTCGTCGAACGTTCGACGAACCGAACTCGAACTGCATAGGAAACTATGGCAGGCAATCACAAACACAGAAAAACACCTAGAAAACACCCTCAAAGGTGTCCAAAAGGTGACAAACAACTCACAACACAACACAAACACATGGGAAAGTGACAAGGACATATACTCATGCGAAAACAAAACAGCTGGACAAGGAAAAAGAGGAGGACACACAGATATATGAGTATATGCAAGGAAACATCGATTCCATTATTGTGCAACTTGAGCCCTGCTCATTTTAGACTTCCAATCTGGATAAATTGCCTGAGCTCGCCACGTACGCCTTGGGGATCTTGTCGTGTCCTGCAGCCAGCGTTCTCTCGGAACCTGTCTTCAGTGCTGCTGGGGGTCTGCTGGCAGATAAGCACACGTGTCTGTCCACTGACAATGTGGACATGGCTCTCAGAGGACTTTTCTTCCCATGGGTCAGCCAGGGGACGGGAAAGGCACGCGTATTTTTGAGAGTGCTTCATGCAAAGCATCTTTTTCTTTTTCAAAAGGAGGCTCAACCGATGCCAGTCAAGTGGGGTGTGTGGGGCCCAGTTAGTGGAAACGAGGGAGACTGTGGTTGCAGTCCCCTCGCTGTGTCTCTAAAAGAACCAAGATGAACAAGTCATGGCTCTCAGAGGACTTTTCTTCCCCTGGGTCAGCCAGGGGATGGGAAAGGCACGCGTATTTTTGAGAGTGCTTCATGCAAAGCATCTTTTTCTTTTTCAAAAGGGGGCTCAACCGATGCCAGTCAAGTGGGGTGTGTGGGGCCCAGTTAGTGGAAACGAGGGAGACTGTGGTTGCAGTCCCCTCGCTGTGTCTCTAAAAGAACCAAGATGAACAAGTCATGGCTCTCAGAGGACTTTTCTTCCCCTGGGTCAGCCAGGGGACGGGAAAGGCACGCGTATTTTTGAGAGTGCTTCATGCAAAGCATCTTTTTCTTTTTCAAAAGGGGGCTCAACCGATGCCAGTCAAGTGGGGTGTGTGGGGCCCAGTTAGTGGAAACGAGGGAGACTGTGGTTGCAGTCCCCTCGCTGTGTCTCTAAAAGAACCAAGATGAACAAGTCATGGCTCTCAGAGGACTTTTCTTCCCCTGGGTCAGCCAGGGGACGTGAAAGGCACGCGTATTTTTGAGAGTGCTTCATGCAAAGCATCTTTTTCTTTTTCAAAAGGGGGCTCAACCGATGCCAGTCAAGTGGGGTGTGTGTGGCCCAGTTAGTGGAAACGAGGGAGACTGTGGTTGGAGTCCCCTCGCTGTGTCTCTAAAAGAACCAAGATGAACAAGTCATGGCTCTCAGAGGACTTTTCTTCCCCTGGGTCAGCCAGGGGACGGGAAAGGCACGCGTATTTTTGAGAGTGCTTCATGCAAAGCATCTTTTTCTTTTTCAAAAGGGGGCTCAACCGATGCCAGTCAAGTGGGGTGTGTGGGGCCCAGTTAGTGGAAACGAGGGAGACTGTGGTTGCAGTCCCCTCGCTGTGTCTCTAAAAGAACCAAGATGAACAAGTCATGGCTCTCAGAGGACTTTTCTTCCCCTGGGTCAGCCAGGGGACGGGAAAGGCACGCGTATTTTTGAGAGTGCTTCATGCAAAGCATCTTTTTCTTTTTCAAAAGGGGGCTCAACCGATGCCAGTCAAGTGGGGTGTGTGGGGCCCAGTTAGTGGAAACGAGGGAGACTGTGGTTGCAGTCCCCTCGCTGTGTCTCTAAAAGAACCAAGATGAACAAGTCATGGCTCTCAGAGGACTTTTCTTCCCCTGGGTCAGCCAGGGGACGGGAAAGGCACGCGTATTTTTGAGAGTGCTTCATGCAAAGCATCTTTTTCTTTTTCAAAAGGGGGCTCAACCGATGCCAGTCAAGTGGGGTGTGTGTGGCCCAGTTAGTGGAAACGAGGGAGACTGTGGTTGGAGTCCCCTCGCTGTGTCTCTAAAAGAACCAAGATGAACAAGTCATGGCTCTCAGAGGACTTTTCTTCCCCTGGGTCAGCCAGGGGATGGGAAAGGCATGCGTATTTTTGAGAGTGCTTCATGCAAAGCATCTTTTTCTTTTTCAAAAGGGGGCTCAACCGATGCCAGTCAAGTGGGGTGTGTGTGGCCCAGTTAGTGGAAACGAGGGAGACTGTGGTTGGAGTCCCCTCGCTGTGTCTCTAAAAGAACCAAGATGAACAAGTCATGGCTCTCAGAGGACTTTTCTTCCCCTGGGTCAGCCAGGGGACGGGAAAGGCACGCGTATTTTTGAGAGTGCTTCATGCAAAGCATCTTTTTCTTTTTCAAAAGGGGGCTCAACCGATGCCAGTCAAGTGGGGTGTGTGTGGCCCAGTTAGTGGAAACGAGGGAGACTGTGGTTGCAGTCCCCTCGCTGTGTCTCTAAAAGAACCAAGATGAACAAGTCATGGCTCTCAGAGGACTTTTCTTCCCCTGGGTCAGCCAGGGGACGGGAAAGGCACGCGTATTTTTGAGAGTGCTTCATGCAAAGCATCTTTTTCTTTTTCAAAAGGGGGCTCAACCGATGCCAGTCAAGTGGGGTGTGTATGGCCCAGTTAGTGGAAACGAGGGAGACTGTGGTTGCAGTCCCCTCGCTGTGTCTCTAAAAGAACCAAGATGAACAAGTCATGGCTCTCAGAGGACTTTTCTTCCCCTGGGTCAGCCAGGGGACGGGAAAGGCACACGTATTTTTGAGAGTGCTTCATGCAAAGCATCTTTTTCTTTTTCAAAAGGGGGCTCAACCGATGCCAGTCAAGTGGGGTGTGTGGGGCCCAGTTAGTGGAAACGAGGGAGACTGTGGTTGGAGTCCCCTCGCTGTGTTTTATATGCTTTTAGAAGGGCATGACATGGCTTGGAGGTTGACTTTCATCATCTGCAAACTGTTGGCTACCAAAATGCTGCCTTTCCAACAACTGTGGTTATAGACAATGAGGAACATACTGATGAAGATGAGACGCAGATACCCGATTGGGATGACAACTTAAATATTCGGTCAGGGCAAGAAGAGGCTCGGTCTGAGGGGGAGGGGAGTGCAAACACAACAATTGATGATGAAGTTCTAGATCCCACCTACTGTCAACCCACAGTCAGACACTCGAGGAGGTCAACAGAGGCGGTGGAGGAGGATGCAACCGACGACGAAGTAACCTTGCGTCTTCCTGGACACAGTCGGAGCACTGGTAGCACGTCTACAACTGCATCCTCAGCCACCACTCTGCCTCTGAGCATTATTCGGGGTGGATCAACAGGTCGCATGGCCTCTAAGCCTTGCCTAGCCTGGTCTTTTTTGACATAAAAAAAGATTGCCCAAATTATGTGATCTGTAACATTTGGCATGGTTATCTTAGTAGAGGTCAAAACCTCAGCAGTTTGACAACTTCTTCCATGAATCGTCACATGAATAAATATCATATGGCCTGGTGGGAAGCTCACCGTGCTGCAATGCGGCCTAGCGGAGCCAACCATCCACCGCCTGCCCCTTCCAGTGCATCCGCGCGCTCGTCATCTTCTAGGACTGTGGGGACAGCTGTCACACATGTTTTTCCACCCACAACTTCCACCACTGTAACCGCAACAGGCAGTTTGCTTGGTAGGTCGTCAGTTGGTTTGGAAGGGGAACCAAGTGATTGTGTACAGCTCTCTCAAACATCGATAGCACCAACGTTGGATGAAGGCAACATCATGTCTCCGCCTGCACTTTCCTCACAAACCTGCATTTTTCCAGGGACACCCTACTCAACACCGTCTACACACAGCAGCCAGATCTCTGTCCCTCAGATGTGGTCAAATAAAAGGCCATTTCCTGCGACCCATGACAAAGCTAAGAGGTTGACTCTATCCCTCTGTAAGCTGTTGGCTACCGAAATGCTGCCTTTCCGCCTAGTGGACACACAGGATTTTAGAGACCTTATGTCTGTCGCTGTGCCCCAGTACCAGATGCCTAGTCGCCACTACTTCTCTAAGAAAGGTGTGCCCGCGCTACACCAGCATGTCGCACACAACATCACCGCTTCCTTGAGAAACTCTGTGTGTGAACGGGTGCATTTCACCACCGATACTTGGACCAGTAAGCATGGACAGGGACGTTACATGTCGCTGACTGGCCACTGGGTAACTATGGTGATAGATGGTGAAGGGTCTGCTGCAAAAGTCTTGCCGTCCCCACGATTTGTGTGTCAATCCTCTGTCTGTCCAAGTTCCGCCACTGCTTCTGCATCCTCCACCTCATCTGGGTCCTCCACCTCCGCCCCAAGCCTGCCTGGTCAGGCCACCAGCGTTCTCACTGCGCAGAAGGAATCACGCAACCCTCATTACTATGCTGGCAGCAGAGCGCAACGGCATCAGGCGGTCTTTAGCTTGACATGTCTTGGGAATAAGAGTCACACAGCTGAGGAGTTGTGGTCAGCTCTGCGGTCCGAGTTTAATAAATGGTT
Organism: Anomaloglossus baeobatrachus; assembly: GCF_048569485.1. Lineage (NCBI taxonomy): Eukaryota > Metazoa > Chordata > Amphibia > Anura > Aromobatidae > Anomaloglossus > Anomaloglossus baeobatrachus. The sequence goes on from NC_134357.1 coordinate 359,074,377, forward strand.
GTCTCCACTCAACCTGCAGCCTGGTAAGGCCGTGTGCGACAATGCTGCAAACCTGGGTGCGGCCCTTCGCCTGGGCAAGCTGGCACACGTGCCTTGTATGGCTCACGTGTTTAACCTTGTTGTCCAGCAATTTTAACCCACTATCACGGCCTAGATGGGCTTCTGCACAGGGCATGGTCACTCTCTGCTCACTTCTGCCGTTTAAACGCCGCAGCTGACTTGACTTGCATTGCTCCAGAAGTCTTTCAGCCTGCCGGTTCATCACCTGAAATGCGATGTATCGACACGCTGGAATTTGACTCTCCACATGATACAGAGACAGCACCACCGAGCCCTGGTGCATTACGTCATGACGTATAGCCTAGGCCAATGAGATGCAGAGGTGGGTCAGATTACACTGCTAGAGTGGTCTCAGATCAAGGACCTATGCACCCTTCTGCACAGTTTCGACATGGCGACGAATATGTTTAGCGCTGACAATGCCATTATCAGCATGACGATTCCAGTCATTTACATGCTGGAGCACACGCTAAACACTATTCGGAGTCAGGGGGTGGGACAACAGGAAGGGGAGGAACTACAGGAGGATTCATATGCGCAAGACACAACAACATCACCAAGGTCCAGACGTTCATCATCACCAAGGCGCCAGGCATGGGACCATGGGGGACAGGGATCAACAAGGGCGCATGGTAGCAGGCGAGATGTTGAGGAAGGTGCAGGAGGACATGAAGATATGGAGGACGAACTGTCCATGGACATGGAAGACTCAGCAGATGAGGGGGACCTTGGTCAAATTTCAGTTGAAAGAGGTTGGGGGGAGATGTCAGAGGAAGACAGAACGGTTAGCACCTCTATGCCACAAACACAGCGTGGACTTGGTCGGCATGGCTGCGCAAGACACATGAGTGCCTTCTTGTTGCACTACCTCCAACATGACCCTCGTATTGTCAAAATTAGAAGTGATGATGACTACTGGCTTGCCACACTATTAGATCCCCGGTACAAGTCCAAATTTTGTGACATAATTCCAGCCATAGAAAGGGACGCACTTATGCAGGAGTATCAGCAGAAGCTGTTACTCGATCTTAGATCCGCTTTTCCACCAAACAACCATGCAGGTGCAGGGAGTGAATCTCCCAGTTGTAACTTGACAAACATGGGACGGTCTCGTCATCTTCAACAGTCTACACGTACCAGTAGGACCGTATCTGGTGCTGGTAACAGCAATTTAATGGAATCTTTTCATAATTTTTTTAGACCCTCCTTTGCAAGGCCACCAGAGACAACAAGTCTGACACATAGTCAACGGCTGGAGAGGATGATACAGGAGTATCTACAAATGAACATCGATGCCATGACTTTGCAAATAGAGCCTTGCTCATTTTGGGCTTCAAATCTAGAAAAATGGCCAGAGCTATCCAGTTACGCCTTGGAGATTTTGTCGTGTCCAGCTGCCAGCGTTGTCTCTGAACGTGTCTTCAGTGCTGCTGGGTGTGTGCTGACAGATAAGCGCACGCGTCTGTCCAGTGACAATGTGGACAGACTGACGTTCATCAAAATTAACAAGTCATGGATCCAGAAGGAATTTACAACCCCTGTGTCATCCTGGGTAGAGTAAATGCTTGTGGATTTGGAATGTGCTTGATGCAAATCTAGCTGTGAAGTGTACAACTATGGCACAACTGCTGCCACTGAATGGGTGGGTGTGTGTGGGGCACAATTTTTGGAAAAATGGGAGGCTCCGCTTGGAGTAACCCTTGCTTACATTGTTTTTAAAAGGAGGCAAGATGACCAAGTCATGGTTCAGCAAAGACTTTATCTACCTACCCCGGTGTCATGCTGGGGACGGTTAATTATGGCGTATTTTTGAATGTGCTTGATGCAAATCAAAACATCTTGTTTGCAACTAGGGCACAAGTGCTGCCACTGATGGGGTGTCTGTGTGCCCAATTTTTGGGAAAAAGGGAGACTTCGCTTGGAGTAACCCTTGCTTGCTGTGTTTTTTAAAAATGATACAAGATGAACAGGTCTGAAGGCAAGATGAAGGCAACATCATGTCTCCGCCTGCACTTTCCTCACAAACCTGCATTTTTCCAGGAACACCCTACTCAACACCATCTACAGACAGCAGCCAGATCTCTGTCCCTCAGATGTGGTCAAATAAAAGGCCACTTCCTGCGACCCATGACAAAGCTAAGAGGTTGACTCTATCCCTCTGTAAGCTGTTGGCTACCGAAATGCTGCCTTTCCGCCGAGTGGACACACAGGATTTTAGAGACCTTATGTCTGTCGCTGTGCCCCAGTACCAGATGCCCAATCACCACTGCTTCTCCAAGAAAAGCATGCCCGCGCTACACCAGCATGTCGCACACAACATCACCACTTCCTTGAGAAAATCTGTGTGCGACAGGGTGCATTTCAACACAGATACTTGGACCAGTAAGCATAGACAGGGTCATTACATGTCACTGACTGGGCACTGGCAAACTATGGTGAGAGATGGAGAAGGGTCTGCTGTACAAGTCTTGCCGTCCCCACGAGTGGTTTCAATCCTTCTTCTGTATGTAGAAGTTAATACACTGCTTCTGCCTCTTCAACCTCGTGTGGGTCCTCCACCTTGGCGCAAACCCTGTGTGGTCAGGCCACCCTTCCTTGCAACTGCGCACAAGGACTACCACACACCTCCTTACTATGCTGGCAGCAGAGCTCAATGCCATCAGGCGGTCAAAGTTTTACTTTGAAATGTATGGGAAATGTGAGTCACACCGCTATTCCAGAGAATAGTAGTCAGGCAGGGTCAAAACATTAATTGAGGAACAGGAACAGAATGGGACGACCAGGACTTAATCAGAAAACAAGCAGAGGTGAAATGCGGATCGGCCAACAAGGTACATAAACAGCAAGCAGGAAAAGTAGTCAGGTAACAAGCACACAAAATCATAAAACTGAACTGGGGGTAAAATTAACCAGAGGTTCATAGCTATGTCTGGCAGTGGTCTGCAGACAGGATGGGCATAAAAAAGGGTGTGGTGTCTTCCCATTGGTTGTAGCTGAATGATGGTATTTCATCTGTGAGATACCCATCAGCAACATTCAGCCAGAGATTCTGCATCTGTCAAGGTAATGCAGCCCAGTGGGTGAGCATAACCTGTGTCCACCTGCGCCGCTGGCATCGACTACTCTCCCATCATCAGCACTATTCATGAAAGGAACACGTTGTCACCTGGCGACCGCAGTACAAATTGACGTAGCGGACTCCGTTGGTGACTTAACAGCCGTGTGCGGCAATGATGCAAACCTGGCTGCGGGCCATCGTCAGGGCAATGTGACACACGTGCCTTGTATGGCTCACGTGTTGAACCGAATTCTCCAGCAATTTTTAAAACACCATCACGGCCTACATGGCCTTGTGCAGCGTGCACGCTCGCTATGTGCTCACTTCCATCGTGCACACACAGCAGCTCAACAACTTTCATCACTCCGGAAGTCTTAGGGTCTGGCAGTTAAACGCCGGAAATGCGATGTTCCGACACGCAGGAATTGGAATCTGCACATGTTGCAGCGTGTGTGGCAGCACCGCAGAGCCCTGCTGAAATACGGTATGACATATAGCCTGGGATAACTTGATCAAGAGGTGGTGCAGATCACGCTGCTGGAGTGGTGTCAGATCAAGGACCTATGCACCCTGCTACACAGTTCACAAATGTCGATGAAGATGTTTAGCACTGGCAATGTCATTCTCAGCGTGACAATTCTGGTCATCTACATGATGGAGCACACTGTAATTATTATTCGGAGTCAGGTGTTGGGACAAGAGGAAGGGGAGGAAGTACAGGAGGAGTCATATGCGGAAGGGATAACAAGATCTACGAGGTCCAGATGGTCAGCGGCACCTATGCGGCATTCATGGTGAGGGAGAGGGATTAACAAGGGCGCATAGTATCAGCAAAAAGTGTTGATGAAAGTGCAGGAGCCCATGAAGAAATGGAGGACGAACTGGCGATGGGCATGGAAGACTCAGCAGATGAGTGAGAGCTTGCTCACATTTCGGTTGTGCGAGGTTGTGGGGAGAGGGCAGAGGAAGGATGCACGATTCTCACCTCTCTGCCACCAACACACCAAGGACTTGGTCCTCCTGGATGCACAAGACACATGAGCGCCTTCTTGCTGCACTACCTACATGACCCTCGGATTGTATGAATTTGAAGTAATCCTGACTACTGGGTTGCCACACTGTTAGATCCCCGGTACAAGACAAAATTTGGCGAACTAATTCCTGCCATAGAAATGGACGCACGTATACAGGAGTATCTGCAGAATGTGGTACGCAATCTTAGATCTACTTTTCCACTAAACACCAGTGCTGCACAGAGTGAATCTCAACGCTTTGTCATGGATAGGAGGAAATGGTCTTTTACTTGTCCACATCGGAGGGACCGAGGGATGGCTGCTGTGCTGAGATGGCGTTGAGTACGGTGTCCCTGCACAGTTGCACTTTTGGTCATATCCCAAAATTAGTTGAAAAAGGACAGATGCTGGTGGAAAGGGGAACAGGTGTGTTGGAAAGGGGAAAAAAGTTTTGGTCCGTGGATTTGGTGGTTAAACAACTGTAACATTTGCTGAAGAAACACCATCTTTTACAGTGGGACTGGCAGATTTGGATAAAGTGGTATATAATCTGTGACCGCTATATAACGAAAATTAATAAGAAAAGAAAGAGAAAGGTATATATCCCCATCAGCAGTCAGTGTCCACCGTGCTCCCAGTTGGAAAAGGAGAGGTTGGCAACTGGAAGGTTTGGTGGAGGATACAGAGCTGTGTGGCTATGAAACTAATAGTAGCCTGAACCGAGTTAGACGCCATTCGGATCTGGAGACTGGGAGCCCTGTTAGCGTCACAGGGTCCACATGCCCACCCAGCCCAGGAACTCCCTGTTAACAACACAGGGGCCATTGAGTACGCTGACCGTGTGCGTAGGGGCCACACCTGTGGACAGCAGGCGCATCAGCAGCAGCAGGCCTGTTAATGCCACTGTGCTGCACAAGCAGGACTGGTAGGACAGGAGCTGGTCTTAACCGTTCTGCGTTACCAACTGTGGTGGTGGCCTGCATCGACACCCTATCCCTGCCTACCTCTGGCCTAAAGCCGCAATGGGTTCAACACATGGAGGTGTGCTCTTTCGGAGCATAATAGAAGACTGCGCACCTCCTTGTTGGCTCCAGCCCCTTTTATAACCTGGGTCCGCCCCAAACCAGGGTGAACCACAATGCACCTCCTGGAGACAAAAGTAGAGTGACACGTCATGAGTGGCATAACTAGCGTCCTATTTGGAACTCAACTTCAGCTTTAGCATGGTGTCTAGGCACAAAACAGGACTTAGACCCGGCACGGAATGCAAGCACCTGTGCAAAGAGGCTTTTCACACTTAGTGTGGGAGCAGGCGCTGTATCCCGAAAAGAAGACTTAGCGTCAGGAATAACACAGTCAGGCTGAGCATACTCACTAGGCGAAACACTGTAATTATGCTGCAGCTGGGGTACATCGGCACACGCATGCGCACTAGCTGCCTCTCCACACTTAGACGTGGAGGGGAAATTGCTCTTGGAGATGCTGTCTATGAACAGAAGGAAAAGCTAAAGGAAGCCTGACTTTCTATCCCTCCGAATTATGAAATGCAGCAATGAATTCCATGATTTTGCTATAACATTAGCGTAGCAAAATGTGCATGAGGGTGTCATGTGGAGGTGCTAGAAATAGCTTGTCACCAGTGGGGCACTAATGGAATACAACAGCCAGTTCTATGATGCCACTAAATGGCAGTATTTTGTGCTATCATTATAGCTTATTAAAAACAGAGCAGGAGGGTGTCATGGAGAGGTGCTGCACATAGATTTGCAGTAGTGTGAATAGATAAAAGTACAATAGCCACGTTTAGGATGCCACTAGGTACACTGAGTATCAAATAGGTCATAGACAAAAGGGGGAAAGTCAATTTGTATGGTTTTAACATAGTGAAAAACAATCACATTCCCCCATATGGATAATGACGTAGAATATACTCCCAAAAGGATTAAATACTTAGTGTGAAAACACTTGAGGAGACTGATTCCAATATAAAATCTAATTTTATTGAAGAATATACATATCCAGAAAAAGCTGTGAACAACACAGAAACGAACACTATCAAATAGGTCATAGACAAAAGGGGGAAAGTCAATTTGTATGGTTTTAACATAGTGAAAAACAATCACATTCCCCCATATGGATAATGACGTAGAATATACTCCCAAAAGGATTAAATACTTAGTGTGAAAACACTTGAGGAGACTGATTCCAATATAAAATCTAATTTTATTGTCGGCGCCCGGCGGCCTCAATGATCCCAGTGCGCATGTCAAATGACGTCATGGAGGGAATTCCCTCTGACGTGTGCTCTGGGAGTGAGGGCCGCCGCGCGCTGATGCAATATCCGGGACTCGCGTCCTGTGCGCGTGCGCTGTGGATGCGGCGCCGTAACACGTGGAGTACGTTACCATTAATGTATGGGAATATAAAATGAGGAGCAGTATGAGTGGCACATTCACCTGCCTGCACCCCGCTGAGGAAGCATTTGGCGATAACGCGCGTCCGGGAGAAAGGTTACCCACTCACTCATTCTGGGACTGCCAGCTTGTACCCTCTTCCTTTACACCATGGGTAAGTTATGAACTATTTGTCTCTATGTTAGATTAAGTGTTTCCCATGGTGTATCTCCATTATATACTCACTTGGAGTTAGTATTTATCACTTAGATTATGGAGCAAAGATGGGTCATTGTGGCTAGTGCCTAGGATGGGTGGGTGTTTTTTCAATCCACCTACCTCATTATTTGACTTATGGAAAATACACTTTTATTATATGTATATTCTTCAATAAAATTAGATTTTATATTGGAATCAGTCTCCTCAAGTGTTTTCACACTAAGTATTTAGGTACACTGAGTGTTTGCTAGTATAATGGCTTAGTTTAAAAAAGTTTGAGTGTGCAATGCAGGCAGACGTGCTGCAAATATCGTTACAATAGTGTGAATAGACAAAAGTACAATAGCCACGTTTAGGATGCCACTAGGTACACTGAGTGTTTGCTAGTATAATGGCTTAGTTAAAAAAAGTTTGAGTGTGCAATGCAGGCAGACGTGCTGCAAATATCGTTAAAATAGTGTGAATAGACAAAAGTACAATAGCCACGTTTAGGATGCCACTAGGTACACTGAGTGTTTGCTAGTATAATGGCTTAGTTTAAAAAAGTTGGAGTGTGCAATGCAGGCAGACGTGCTGCAAATATCGTTACAATAGTGTGAATAGACAAAAGTACAATAGCCACGTTTAGGATGCCACTAGGTACACTGAGTGTTTGCTAGTATAATGGCTTAGTTTAAAAAAGTTTGAGTGTGCAATGCAGGCAGACATGCTGCAAATATCTTTACAATAGTGTGAATAGACAAAAGTACAATAGCCACGTTTAGGATGCCACTAGGTACACTGACTGTTTGCTAGTATAATGGCTTAGTTAAAAAGAGTTGGAGTGTGCAATGCAGGCAGACATGCTGCAAATATCTTTCCACTAGTTTGACTACACAAAAGTACAATAGCCACGTTTAGGATGCCACTAGGTACACTGACTGTTTGCTAGTATAATGGCTTAGTTAAAAAGAGTTGGAGTGTGCAATGCAGGCAGACATGCTGCAAATATCTTTACAATAGTGTGAATAGACAAAAGTACAATAGCCACGTTTAGGATGCCACTAGGTACACTGAGTGTTTGCTAGTATAATGGCTTAGTTAAAAAGAGTTGGAGTGTGCAATGCAGGCAGACATGCTGCAAATATCTTTCCACTAGTTTGACTACACAAAAGTACAATAGCCACGTTTAGGATGCCACTAGGTACACTGACTGTTTGCTAGTATAATGGCTTAGTTAAAAAGAGTTGGAGTGTGCAATGCAGGCAGACATGCTGCAAATATCTTTACAATAGTGTGAATAGACAAAAGTACAATAGCCACGTTTAGGATGCCACTAGGTACACTGAGTGTTTGCTAGTATAATGGCTTAGTTTAAAAAAGTTTGAGTGTGCAATGCAGGCAGACGTGCTGCAAATATCGTTACAATAGTGTGAATAGACAAAAGTCCAATAGCCACGTTTAGGATGCCACTAGGTACACTGAGTGTTTGCTAGTATAATGGCTTAGTTTAAAAAAGTTTGAGTGTGCAATGCAGGCAGACGTGCTGCAAATATCGTTACAATAGTGTGAATAGACAAAAGTACAATAGCCACGTTTAGGATGCCACTAGGTACACTGAGTGTTTGCTAGTATAATGGCTTAGTTTAAAAAAGTTTGAGTGTGCAATGCAGGCAGACATGCTGCAAATATCTTTACAATAGTGTGAATAGACAAAAGTACAATAGCCACGTTTAGGATGCCACTAGGTACACTGACTGTTTGCTAGTATAATGGCTTAGTTAAAAAGAGTTTGAGTGTGCAATGCAGGCAGACATGCTGCAAATATCTTTACAATAGTGTGAATAGACAAAAGTACAATAGCCACGTTTAGGATGCCACTAGGTACACTGACTGTTTGCTAGTATAATGGCTTAGTTAAAAAGAGTTTGAGTGTGCAATGCAGGCAGACATGCTGCAAATATCTTTACAATAGTGTGAATAGACAAAAGTACAATAGCCACGTTTAGGATGCCACTAGGTACACTGACTGTTTGCTAGTATAATGGCTTAGTTAAAAAGAGTTGGAGTGTGCAATGCAGGCAGACGTGCTGCAAATATCGTTACAATAGTGTGAATAGACAAAAGTACAATAGCCACGTTTAGGATGCCACTAGGTACACTGAGTGTTTGCTAGTATAATGGCTTAGTTTAAAAAAGTTGGAGTGTGCAATGCAGGCAGACGTGCTGCAAATATCGTTACAATAGTGTGAATAGACAAAAGTACAATAGCCACGTTTAGGATGCCACTAGGTACACTGAGTGTTTGCTAGTATAATGGCTTAGTTTAAAAAAGTTTGAGTGTGCAATGTAGGCAGACGTGCTGCAAATATCGTTACAATAGTGTGAATAGACAAAAGTACAATAGCCACGTTTAGGATGCCACTAGGTACACTGAGTGTTTGCTAGTATAATGGCTTAGTTTAAAAAAGTTGGAGTGTGCAATGCAGGCAGACGTGCTGCAAATATCGTTACAATAGTGTGAATAGACAAAAGTATAATAGCCACGTTTAGGATGCCACTAGGTACACTGAGTGTTTGCTAGTATAATGGCTTAGTTTAAAAAAGTTGGAGTGTGCAATGCAGGCAGACGTGGTGCAAATATCGTTACAATAGTGTGAATAGACAAAAGTACAATAGCCACGTTTAGGATGCCACTAGGTACACTGAGTGTTTGCTAGTATAATGGCTTAGTTTTAATGAGTTGGAGTGTGCAATGCAGGCAGACGTGCTCTGCAAATGTCTTTGCACTAGTGGGACTATAGCAAAGTCCAATAGCCACGTTTAGGATGCCACTAGGTACACTGACTGTTTGCTAGTATAATGGCTTAGTTATAATGAGTTGGAGTGTGCAGAGGACAAGAGGGTACAGTGGCAGGATTGTGGGGCTCTGGGTAGAGTAATGGAAGCCTGCCTTTCTATTCCCTCCTAATGGTGAAATGCAGGGAGGAAATCCCTGACCTTGGCTACACAGACGCTGTTGCTGTTTTCAGGACCTGTCACCTATGGCTCTGACCCTGCCGGTTTGAGCCCTTAAAAGGACTGCTAGAAAGTGCTCTCCCTAAGCTGTCTAACGCTGTGTATGCAGCGCATACAGCTGTATCGGCGATAGGACTCAGGAGGACGGAGCTGCGACAGTGATGTTTGACACCAAAGACGCAGAAGGCAGATAATGGCGTCCTGGAGGAAAATGTCCATTTTTATAATGCAGGGACATGTGACATGGACATCCTATCACACATGCCGTTGCTTCTCTGGCTAAAAGTCCACTTAGCTGTGTGTGTGTCTGGGATTGGCTGACATGCTGGCCCGCCCCACTACACGCGCGCGCTTAGGGAAGGAAGACAAGAAAAAAAAAAAAAAAAATGCCGATCGCCATTATAGAAAAAGCAGTGATCTGAAGGCGCTGTTCACGCACACTATACACTGAAATGTCATAATAGTGTGATTCACAGAGTGACTTACACTATTACAGCAGAAACCAAGCTAGGATTTAGCTGGTTTTTTGCTGCTAGAACCGTTCTCGAACGTTTCTAGAACTATCGAGCTTTTGCAAAAAGCTCGAGTTCTAGTTCGATCTAGAACATGCCCCAAAATCACTCGAGCCTAGAACTGGAGAACCACGAACCAGGAACCGCGCTCAACTCAGTTGTGAACAATGGCCTTTGTCTTCATTTTTCTGCTGATGTCATGCCTACCAAAATAGCATTTTTTGTTTATTGAATTCTGTAATATTAAATTGAATTATTTTATGTCATTTTGTGCAATTTGTTGTTTGATGATTATTATATATATATATATATATATATATATATATATATATATAATATATATATATATATATAAACAAAAGTTAGAATTCTGATTTAATGCACTCAATTAAATTATATATATTTTATTTTTTTTTTAGAAAAAAACATTAGTGAGGTCATTGATGTGAAATATGTTATTAAAATTGCTGATTTCAACACATTCAAACACAACCAAATCTGAAAAGTTTCATATTAATCCAGCAAATTAATCTGGTTGTAATTTCACTTTTATACAGAAGAGGGCACAATAACCCTACCTGAAACCATATCAGGAAAGGTTTGTGGGTCAAATAGATTGTCTAGGATCCAAATGTTTTCAATGAAGTTTAAAAGGTGAAAACAAAAAATTAGAACTTTGCAATTTACTGATCAGAATTCTTCTTTTCTCTGGTGCCATATTTCCCCCGCCAGTGTAATGACCGGGTCATAGAGGACAAACGTGTTGTTTACCTTCACGAACTGGACGCTCAATCTAAGATTCTGTATCAAAGGTTGAGTTTATACCATAACAATATTCTCTGTGCAGTGTGAGGTAGCAGCGTTGTTTGGGCAAAAACGTGAGGCAGTGAGGCAGCAGCGTGTTCACACCAACAGTCTATTTATTGTTGCAGCATAAATAGATCCAATTTCCCACAGTCAAAGTCTCTTCCGGATCACAGCCGGTGCATATAGAAAAATTCTTTGCATCAAAAAGTCTTGTTACCTTAGGACCCCGATAACCGCAGGGATCTGTATAAGGTTCTCCTAGGCTCACACTCTTGGCCTGTGTTCACTCCACACAGAGCCAGCCCAGCTCACACGGCATGTGTTAGCTTCACCAAGCCTGGCTCTCAACTGAGACACACCCTGCTGTGCTCTGCATGAGTTTAAATGAAAATGCCGGACATGAGAATTGCTACAAAACCTGGACTGGGAGGAGGGATCTGTCTCCCTGTTACCCTTTGTGCTATACTCCCAGTAATAGCTATAGCAAACTCAGAGGGTTTCCAGACACATTCTGGGGGACACATAGCGGTCTTCAAATATTACCCCTGTCACTGCCTCACATATCCCCCCCTCAGTTCAAACGGGCGGGGTTGAACTTTTGCCAACATACAGGGACCTCTGGACAGGGCATCCGCATTGCCCTGCAACCTACCAGCCCGGTGTTCCACAGAAAAGTGAAAGTTCTGCAAGGAAAGAAACCACCTGGTGACTCTAGCATTTCTCTCCTTAGCATTCCTCATCCAGACCAAAGGGGAGTGGTCTGTCACCAGGCGAAAGTGTCGCCCCAGCAGGTAGTAGCGTAGGGATTCCAGAGCCCATTTTATGGCCAGGCACTCCTTCTCCACTATGCTATAGTTCTTCTCTGCCGGGGTGAGTTTTCTACTCAAATAGGTGACCGGGTGCTCTTCTCCATCTACCTCCTGGGACAGAAACGCACCCAGACCCACCTCAGACGCATCTGCCTGTACTATAAACTCCTTTTGAAAGTCAGGGTTGACAAGGACAGGCTGACCACATAGGACTACCTTTAACACCTGAAAGGCTTCCTCTGCTTGTGTATTCCAGTGGACCATGACCGACTTCTTCCCTTTTAAAAGATCGGAGAAAGGCGCCGACCGTCCAGCAAAATTGGGTATGAATCGTCGGTAATACCCCATTATACCCAGAAAGGCTCTTACTTGTTTTGTGGTAAAGGGACGAGGCCAGTTTTGAATGGCTTCGATTTTGTTTACTTGTGGCTTGATAACCCCTTGGCCTATCACATACCCCAAGTAACGGGCTTCTTTGAGACCCATAGCACATTTGCTTGGATTCGCCGTCAGACCAGCCGCTCTGAGCGAATCCACTACCGCTTGTACCTGAGATAAGTGGGTGCTCCAGTCACTGCTATAGATGATGATGTCATCCAAATATGCAGAGGCATATGGTTGATGGGGTTCTAACACTATGTCCATTAATCTCTGAAACGTGGCCGGAGCCCCATGTAAACCAAATGGCAAGACGACATAGTGATAGAGCCCCCCTGGCGTGACAAAAGCGGTCTTTTCTTTTGCCGCCTCTGTCAGCGGCACCTGCCAGTAACCTTTAGTGAGATCGAGAGTCGTGAAGTACTGGGCCCGTCCCAGTCTCTCTATCAGCTCGTCGACCCTGGGCATGGGATACATATCAAACTTCGATACCTCATTTAACTTTCGGAAGTCATTACAGAATCTTAAAGAACCGTCTGGTTTCGGGATCAGCACAATGGGACTGGCCCATTCGCTCGTGGATTTTTCAATAACCCCTAGTTGGAGCATCTTTTTTACCTCCTCCGCAATGGCTTGCCTACGAGCCTCTGGTACCCGGTATGGCCTCAGGCGTACCCTTACTTGAGGCTCGGTGACAATATCATGGTGGATTACGGTTGTTCGGCCGGGTAGGCTTGAGAACATATCCGTATTCCGCTGCACTAATCTCCGAGACTCCCGTCTCTGCTGTTTTGAGAGAGAATCCCCTATCCTTACTCCCAATTCATCATCAGGGGACTCCTCCTTTGTTGTTCTCAAGGCACCTGAAAAGGTTAGGTCCAACGTTACGTCAGCCACCATACATTCCCTGTCTTTCCATGCCTTCAGCAGGTTTACATGGTAGATTTGCTCTGGTTTTCTTCTACCTGGCTGATACACTTTATAGTTTACTTCCCCCACTTTCTCCCGGATCTCATAGGGACCTTGCCATTTGGCTAAGAACTTACTTTCTGCAGTAGGTATTAGGACTAAGACACGATCTCCCGGTTTAAAAGACCTGATGGAGGCCTTTCTATTATACTGAGTACTTTGGGCTGCCTGAGCATCCAGCAAATGCTTTTTAACAATGGGCATTATTGCCGTGATACGATCCTGCATACCCATAACGTATTCCACTGTGCTTTTGTGAGGGGTGGGCTCCTGTTCCCAAGTTTCCTTAACTATATCCAGCAGTCCCCGCGGATGTCTGCCATACAGTAACTCAAATGGCGAGAACCCGGTGGAAGATTGTGGGACCTCGCGGATAGCGAACATTAAATAGGGCAATAACATGTCCCAATCTTTCCCCTCTTTGGAGACCACCTTTTTCAACATAGCCTTTAGAGTTTTATTAAAACGTTCCACTAGACAATCAGTCTTTGGATGGTACACCGACGTGCGTAGCTGCTTGATCTGGAGGAGTTTGCACAGTTCCTTTGTAATTTTAGACATAAAGGGAGTGCCCTGATCGGTCAGGATTTCTTTGGGTAACCCCACGCGACAGAACATAGCAAACAACTCCTGAGCAATAAGCCTCGCCGAGGTGTGACGTAGTGGAATGGCCTCCGGATAACGTGTCGCGTAATCCATCACTACCAGGATGTGCTGGTGACCACGGGCTGATTTTACAATGGGTCCGATCAGATCCATAGCAATCCGCTCAAAAGGCACCTCTATAATGGGTAAAGGTATCAGAGGACTACGGAAACGGTGCATTGGTGCGGTCAACTGACAAACTGGGCAGGACTCACAGAACCTCTTAATTTCTGCACCGACCCCTGGCCAGTAAAACCGCTGAAACATGCGTTCCCGTGTTTTCTCTTCACCTAGGTGCCCACTCATTAGGTGGTTATGAGCCAATTCCAAGGCCTGACGGCGGTACGGCTGAGGGACCACCAACTGTTCCACTATTTCCCCCCGGATTGTATCAACCCAATAGAGCAACTCTCGCTTTAGAGCCATGTAGGGAGTTTCCAGCCTGGCACCAGGCCGCTGGGGTACCCCATCAATTACCTGTACATTTCCACGTCCAGGAGCCAATGTGGGGTCCCGGAGCTGTGCTGTTCCGAAATTATCTGGAGACACGTTCAACTCCGGGATTGCCTCTGGTGGCTCAACCTCTCCTGCCATTACCTCTAGGGGGAACCTGGCAGGGTTACACTCTGTCCCTATACTGGTGACCCCTGCGGCAGGTATCCCTGAGTCGGGATCGTCCGGCTCAGGGCCTGGTTCAATCATACACCTCGGAGGGCTAGGTCGCCTCCCACATAATGTCCAGAACAGGGGCAAGTCTCTTCCCAAAATAACAGCATATGGAAGTCTTTTCATCACCCCCACTTCATGTTGTACCTCTCCACACGAGGTAGCAATGGTGACCCTTTCCATAGGGTATTCACGTAGGTCTCCATGAATACAAAGTACCCCTACTTTATGTCCCGTAGGGTTTTCCCTGGAGACCAAGGAGGCATGTACAAGAGTCACTACACTTCCTGAGTCCAACAAAGCCTCTGCTGTATAGCCATTAACACGTACTTTGCAGAGATGGGGCTCCTCGCCCATAGTAACAGTGCTTACGGTACAAACAGTATGGGCATACATTGATACCCGGCGAGCGTACCGGCAGTCCATGTGTTCTGATGTGAGTGGGCACTATGCCATCACATGCTCGAGCTGATGGCACCACCAGCACATAACAGCAGAGGTGTCCCTGTTTCGGGTGTCTGACTTTGGGGAACCGGGACTCCTGCTGACCTTAGTCTGGGGTTTAGTCTCTGCCAGGGCTGAAGACGGGGCAGCACCCGAGGAGGGACGGGAGTCTTTTACCAACTGTGAAGGGGGCGTATCCCTACGGAGTGCCCGCCGTGAAGCAGAGTCCCGGACCAACTCCTGGGTAGCTGTGTAGCGTTCCACCAAATTCACTAGCTGGTCTAGGGTACCGGGGTCCCCCTGTCCCACCCACCGTTGAATGGGGGCTGGCAAAGTCCGCACAAACCGTTCAATCACCACCCGCTCAATCATCTGTCCGGGGTTTAAGGTCTCCGGCTGCAGCCATTTTTTTACAAGGTCCAGTAAGACATGGGCCTGTGAGCGTGCAGGTTTTCCCTCCTCAAAGGACCACTGATTCACTCGTTGGGCCCGGAGATAAGTGTTAACCCCCATTCGTGCAAGGATCTCACCTTTCAGTGTGCCATAGTCCTTGGCATCCTCCGTGCTGAGATCCAGGTAGGCTTTTTGGGGTTCACCTACCAAGAACGGGGCCACGACATCAGTCCAACGGTCGATAGACAATTTCTCTCGCTCAGCGGTCCTCTCAAACACGGAGAGAAAGGCTTCTGGGTCATCCTCTGCACTCATCCTCGTAAGTGCTGCCCTTACTCTGTCCTGGGCCGCAGGAAGGACTGGATGACCTGGAGTTACCGCTGGGAGCGCTTCTCGCAGAGCAGAAAGCTGCTTAGCCAACAAGCTGTTTGTCTCCTGCTGCTGAATGAACGCCCGCTGGAGCTGGACATTGGTTTGTTGCTGCTGAGCATTAGCCTGGGCCAGCTGCTTTACAAGATCCTCCATGGTGGCTGCTGAGTTAAACTGTAACATTGCAGGCTTGACCATAAACATAGGAAAACTGGGTTGTTGCCCCTAGCAACCAGGCTGCAACGCCTGCAGGCTTCGTGGACCCGCCGATCCACCGCAAACAGTCAGTAGAAAAAAAATTTTTTTTTTCTTCCGGGTAAGTACCTCTTAGGCCATTGCCCTTAGCAACCAGGCTGCCATGCCCGCATTCTCCACCATAATGTGAGGTAGCAGCGTTGTTTGGGCAAAAACGTGAGGCAGTGAGGCAGCAGCGTGTTCACACCAACAGTCTATTTATTGTTGCAGCATAAATAGATCCAATTTCCCACAGTCAAAGTCTCTTCCGGATCACAGCCGGTGCATATAGACAAATTCTTTGCATCAAAAAGTCTTGTTACCTTAGGACCCCGATAACCGCAGGGATCTGTATAAGGTTCTCCTAGGCTGACACTCTTGGCCTGTGTTCACTCCACACAGAGCCAGCCTAGCTCACACCGCATGTGTTAGCTTCACAAAGCCTGGCTCTCAACTGAGACACACCCTGCTGTGCTCTGCATGAGTTTAAATGAAAATGCCGGACATGAGGATTGCTACAAAACCTGGACTGGGAGGAGGGATCTGTCTCCCTGTTACCCTTTGTGCTATACTCCCAGTAATAGCTATAGCAAACTCAGAGGGTTTCCAGACACATTCTGGGGGACACATAGCGGTCTTCAAATATTACCCCTGTCACTGCCTCACAGCAGCAATAGTGGTCAAGATCAGATCTCGGGATCCAAATCTCAGCAATTTTTATATTATAAATTAATTAAAGTACATATTACCTTTGTATATGCCCTTCTTTCTGGGCATATGTTTTCTTTTAAAAAGCACTCAGGAATCTGCTGATTCATCTTATCAGACACAGGAGAATTTGATCCCATTTCACCTTATGGCTCAGTTCGCACATTGCGTTTTTTCATGCGTTTACGCAGCGTTTTGAACTGCAGCGTAAACGCATGCGTTCTGTGTCCCCAGCAAAGTCTATGAGAATTTAGCAAATTCCATCCACACGTTGCATTTTAAAACACAGCGTTTTGCATGCCAAATTTTTGACAAAAAGGATGCGTTCTAAAAAGCAACATGTCACTTCTTTTGTGCGTTTTGGATGCTTTTCCCACTCTGTCTATGGCAGAGCAAGCATCCAGAACGCATGATTTCTGCATCCATACTGCATTCAAAATACATCCAAAACACAGCTTTTAGGCTGCGTTTTGAAACACAAATGCAATGAGAAAATGCTGCAGAATATTTGTCATGGCAGAACGCAACGTGCACACATAGTTTAAAGGTCCCATGAGCAGTTTTTGAATGAAGCACGTTATGTGCTTGTAGTGATGAGCGAATTTGTTGAAATTAGAGTTCACCAGCTTTGCCACATTTTTCCCCAAAATTTGATTTGAATTTCAGTGCTACAAAATGTCTTATTGCCTGGAAAAGATGTAAAGTCTCTCTCTGTATTTAATCTCTTTAGTGCCGGGACATTCAGCTCAGCGTTCAACGTGGACACAGGTATGCGTATCACCGCTGGTGACGCTGGATTGAGTAGCATAATAGTACACCCTTGTGGACGTACTAACATGATTAGAAGGCGGACTAGTCGAGGGATATAATGCCCTTGGGACTAGTCCCCGCGGCCAATAGCATAAGATATAAGATCTTTAGAAATACTTTTTCTAAAGATCTCTTTATCTATGCTAGTGTAAAAAGGGACAGTTAGGCAGCAATATGCACCCAGAATCGCTCGTGGTTCTGGGTGCATATTGCACCGGACAGGTTCCCTTTAAGTAGTTATCACGGTTTCACCTCCCTGTCCACATGGCTAGGGGGCAGAACCTTCTCCCAGGCCTCACTTCCGGAGCTTGGATGCTTTAAAAACTGACATCTCCGGTGAACCAGCGCCGGCTATAAGCTTAGCGCTGCTTTGCCTGTGATGGTTGGTCCTGTAAGTGTTATCCTGATCCATCTGCTCCTTTGCCCCTGTGCCCTGTCTGTGTTCTGTCCCCTAGTCGTCCCTCTATTCCTCTGTCCCCTCTCCTACCTCCCCACTCGGTTGCTTCCTCTGGTACTGACCTTGGCCTGACCTCAACTACGCTTCTGCTCGTTCCTCCTTCTACCCGTACTGTGTTTGACCCAGCCTGTCTGACCATTCCTCGCATGCCCCACAGCTCTGCTCCCCAGCTGTGCTGTGAGGCAGTGTATGAGTACACACTGTACATCCACTTCCTGGATCTTGTTGCTCTGTGTAGTGTCTTCTGCTGCAGAGTTCCGGCTCCCTCTGGTGGCAGCTTGACAGTAGTATATATCACAGATCAATCAATTTACACTGATTCTGCAGGTCAAGCACCTCACTATTACTTCAATACTTGGATTATTATTACTCACAGATTTAAGCGGGGTTTACACGCTATGATATCATTAATGAATTATTGGTGGGGTCACAGTGTTTGTGACGCACATCCGGCTTCATTAACGAGATCGCAGCGTGTGACACCTTTGAGCAACCTTAAAAGATCGCAAAAGTGGTCAAAATCTTTTGCCGCGGAGAGGTCGTCCTGCAACAAAAAATCGTTTAATGCTTATTAGCGATGTTGTTCCTTGTTCCTGCGGCAGCACACATCGCTGTGTGTGACACCGCAGGAGCGCCGGACATCTCCTTACCTGAATCCACCGGCAATGTGGAAGGAAGAAGGTGGGCGGGATGTTACGTTGAAAAGCGTTGAAAATCTGTGATCTGTGTAGCGTCGGTCATTTTCCTAATGTCGCACCAATAGGAGATACGATGTTATTCCTCGTTCCTGCGGCAGCACACATCGCTGTGTATGAAGCCGCAGGAGCGAGGAACATCTCCTTACCTGCCTCCACCGGCTATGCGGAAAGAAGGAGGTGGGTGGGATGTTTACGTCCCGCTCATCTCCCCCCCCTCCGCTTCTATTGGACGACTGCCGTGTGACGTCGCTGTGACGCCGCACGACCCGCCCCCTTAGAAAGGAGGCGGTTCACCAGCCAGAGCAACATTGCAGAGCAGGTATGTGCGTGTGACGCTGCCGTAGCGATAATGTTCGCTATGTCAGCGATCACACAATATTGCATGTACGACGGGGGCGGGTGCTATCGCGCTTGACATCGCTAGCCGATGCTAGCGATGTTGCAGCGTGTAAACCCCGCTTTAGACTATCATTCCCATTCAATGTTCTTCAGCTCTGTATTAGAAAAATCCCAGTTAGATTTAGGCCTTTATATCCCTAACGCCTACCTTCTATCCCTAGTTTGTAAAATTGTAAAATGCCTGTTGATTTCCCTGTTTTACAGTCCCTGTGATAGTCCCTCCCGATTGGTTGCACTAGATCATGTGAAGGGGAAGATGCAAGGCATTATGGGGAAGATCAGGCGACGACCCATAATCCAGGTGATACAATCTACAGCAGAATTGGCATTTTTTTTCTCTTCCAGTCTTTATGAATTGAATCACAAATTGTTTGAATTAATTGGGACCTGAATATTTCTGGAAATTCGACTTAAAGTTGACTTGCAACAAATTAACCGGCTCATCTTTATTGCTCTGAGTAGATCATTTCTGTGTTTTCTACTCTCTGAACAGTCATATCTTACACACAATGGGGAGATAAGGTATGCACACCAGTGACTATGTAAGGGGAATACATGGAATAGCAGAAACTGCTGTGTGAATACTGACTTGAAAAATCCAATAGCTATATGTAAGAGTGAATATGTGAAAAATGGAATCTGCATTACTGCCATGAACATATGAATCAAGAGAAATTTAGCTACTGAATTGATCAATGCAATAGAGCCCCAACACTACGCCAAAGTATTTCTCTACGTTGGGGTCCCTAGCTTGTGTGTGTCCTCTCATGCAGTTAAAAAACTTACCGTGTGTGGGAAGCTGAGACCCAGGCTATTTATGCGTATTATATGGATTGGCAATAGGTGTGGTGGGGAGGGTTCACAAACGAAAAACTACTAACAATAACGAATAACGTTTGGAACACCATTCTAAGTCTGAACTGGGTGCAAAAAACCTAAAAAAACATCACTATGGGGAGATAAGGTATGCACACCAGTGACTATGTAAGGGGAATACATGGAATAGCAGAAACTGCTGTGTGAATACTGACTTGAAAAATCCAATAGCTATATAAAGAGTGAAAATGTGAAAAATGGAATCTGCATTACTGCCATGAACATATGAATCAAGAGAAATTTAGCTACTGAATTGATCAATGCAATAGAGCCCCAACACTACGCCAAAGTATTTCTCTACGTTGGGGTCCCTAGCTTGTGTGTGTCCTCTCATGCAGTTAAAAAACTTACCATTTTTCACATTTTCACTCTTCATATAGCTATTGGATTTTTCAAGTCAGTATTCACACAGCAGTTTCTGCTATTCCATGTATTCCCCTTCCATAGTCACTGGTGTGCATACCTTATCTCCCCATAGTGATGTTTTTTTAGGTTTTTTGCACCCAGTTCAGACTTAGAATAGTGTTCCAAACGTTATTCGTTATTGTTAGATCTTACACACAGACCAGCAAAATTCTGCAGATTGGGCAAATAAAACAAATATAATATACACACAGGGCAGTAAATTATATTTTCCAACTTTCCCCAAACATCCTGGAGGGTCTTGGAAAAAAAGGAGATCTTCTGGGCTCCAAGAAGACATGAGAAATTTGTTAGTTGCAGCAGAACCCTCCCGAAAAGAAGGTCGCCCTGAATGTGCTCTGAGTAGCAGTAGGATGCTGCGTCATCCGATTTATCCCCATCATCCAAATGCACATTCAGGGGGAAGGATAGGGATGTGGTCTGCAAAATACACATTCAGAGTTTGGGAAGAGTGGATTGTAGTGGGAAAAAAGTGCACTCAGGGGGTGGGAAAGAGGTGCGGGGAATGGTATGACCTGCACAAAGGGATGTATTTATGCTTAAAAGAGATACTTCACTACCACTTTATCCTTAAGAGTTGCCCAATATGCTGTAAATCTGTGCAGTATGGATCATGAAGTTGTGCCCCCATGCTGTGCACTGGAGCTGCCAGGATGAGGTCTTTCTCATCTTGCTGACTAAGGGGTACTTTGCATGTTGCGACATCGCTAGCATCGGCTAGCGTTGCCGAGCGTGATAGTACCCGCCCCTTTGCACATGCGATATCTTGTGATAGCTGCCGTAGCGAACATTATCACTACGGCAGCTTCACACGCACTTACCTGCCCTGCGACGTCGCTCTGGCCGGCGACCCGCCTCCTTCCTAAGGGGGCGGGTCATTCAGTGTCACAGCAACGTCACACGGCAGGCGGCCAATAGAAGCAGAGGGGCGGAGATGAGCGGGACGTAAACATCCCACCCACCTCCTTCTTTCCGCATAGCCGGTGGAGGCAGGTAAGGAGATGTTCCTCGCTCCTGCGGCTTCATACACAGCGATGTGTGCTGCCGCAGGAACGAGGAATAACATTGTATCTCCTATTGGTGCAACATTAGGAAAATGACCGACACTGCACAGATCACAGATTTTCAACGCTTTTGCGATCGTTTATCGGTGCATCTAGGCTTTACACGTTGCGACGTCGTTACTGGCGCCGGATGTGCGTCACTTTCGATTTGACCCCGACGATATCGCAGTAGTGATGTCTAAGCAGATCCAGCACTACCATAAATAGGGAAACTGTGGATGCATAATGACTGGGGCACTGTATCTGGCATAGCTCTCATATATTAGTCTTTCCCTACCATATTATCTCAAAAATGGCCCATTGGGTATATACATATTCTATCTTTTTTTAATACATATTGTTAGTAAATATCTGGAATACAATGTGTTGATATTGTAATCTCCTAATATTGATTGTAATATTTTTTTCAGCACATGAAATAAGTGAAGTCCCTGTATAATAGCGCAGTACAGCTGGCTCCACTACTTTAATGGGGTAATTCCAAGGAGCGACAGATTTTTCAAGTTGTCTGTGTCCATAAAGCAGATTTACATTTTTTTGCTTTCACCAACTTTGTAAAACGAATGGAGTAACAAGAAACATCTGCTCTTTGTTACACAGTTATAGGATTGTTAATTGAAACTGAAAATGTTACGATGACTTGGGGTAGGATAACAAGAACAATATTATTCGGCTGGCTCGGGGATGTGTTGTGCGCATATTTACTATTGCGCCGTGTTACACCAGCTCTACACCCACTGTTGTAAAAAGAAAGGGGCCCCCTCTCCAGATGTCCTGTATTATAGGATATTTGTCACACTGAGTGGTTTCTCATCTTTAAACCCTTAAGGATAAGGCTAATTTTGGACTTAAGGACCCCACAGTTTTTTTCTATTTTCACTCCTCACTATTTCCAGCACAAATAACTTTTCTGTATTTCAGCCCAAAGAGCAGAAGGTATTATTTTACCAGGATAATATATGTCTAATAAACGTACACCTTTAATATTAATTAATTTATTTTTCCTCCTTTTTTTATAAATTGTAATGTTCATAGTTTTTGTTTTTCTTTCATCATTAATAGGTAAATACCATATTTTTCAGACTATAAGACACACTTTTACCCCCACAAAATTTGGAAGGAAACTGGGGGGTGCGTCTTATAGTCCGAATGTGTCTGACTCGCTGTGAGGGTGCAACAGGGGTGGAGCGGGGTACAGAAGACAAGAGTAGGGAGCCTGCGGCTACGGAGAACATGTCTGCCCGCTGTTAAAGAAAATGAATATTCAATGCTCCCCATGGCCATCATCCTGCCCACCTCTCTGCACTGAAGGCGGTGCCCAGAATGGGGAACATATATACCAGGATTAGGGACAAATACACCAGGATTAGGAACATATACAATTAGGTCCACATATATTTGTACAGAGACAACATTTTTCTCATTTTTCTAATGTACATTACCGCAAAGGAATTTGAACACAACAATTGAGATGCAGCTGAAGTTTAGACTTTCAACTTTACTTCAGTGGGTTGACCAAAACATTTCCATAAAATGTGAGGAGCTAAAGCCTGCTTTACATGTTACGATTTCGCATACGATATTGTATGCGATCGTAACCGCCCCCATCGTATGTGCGGCACGTTGAATTTGTTGAATGTGCCACACAAACGATTAACCCCCGTCACATGTACTTACCCGTCCATAGGACCTTGATGTGGGCAGCGAACGTCCACTTCCTGGAGTGGGAGGGATGTTCGCCGTCACAGCGACGTCACGTGGCAGCCGGCCAATAGAAGCGGAGGGGCGGAGATGAGCGGGACGTAAACATCCCGCCCACCTTTTTCCTTCTGCATTGCTGGCGGGAGCCGCGGGATGCAGGTAAGATCTGTTCAATGTTCCCGATGTGTGCTGCCTCGGGAACATTGAACAACCTGACGTGCAATTCGTCAGGATTCAACGACGTGTATGCGATGAACGTTTTAACGTTCAATCGCAATCTCACGTACCTGTCACACACTACAATGTACCTTACAATGCCAGATGTGCATCACTTACGACGTGACCCCGCCGACACATCGTAAGATCTATTGTAGTGTGTAAAGCGGGCTTAAAGCCAGCTTTACACCTTACAATTAGGTGTGCAATCTCGTATGCGATGTGACACGCCCAGGTTGCATATGGGATCTTATGAGATTGCACGTAGGTCTTTGATTTGCTGTCACACGTGCGTTAGTTGTCTATGTTAAATTGATCAATTTTGTGTACGATCCTTTAGATCATGTGTTCTGTGACGTTTGCATTGGGCACCCTTTTTTTTTTTTTTTATTTATTGACTTGCCAAGCGTGTGTAATGTGTAGGGATGCATTTTTACTATGTCATCTGCCATTCAGCTCTGCTACATGGCTGCTGACAGCAGACACAGACAGTCATGTAGCAGAGCTGAATGGCCGATGACAGCAGACACAGACAGAGCTGCACGATCAGAATGAACTCGGGTTAACTTCACCCGACTTCATTGTCATGCTGCGGCTCTGTCTGTGTCGCGTCCTGATTAACGGCCACCCGTGAAGGACTCACCGGTGACCGCTAAACTCCTGAGTAACTGAATTGAGCAGCTCTCTCCCATATACTCACCGATCCCCGATCTCCGGCGTGGCGCTGCACGGCTTTCTCACTGCTCCGGCGGCTTTTACTATTTTGAAAAAGCTGGCCGCTCATTAAACAATCTCGTATTCCTTGCTTTCCCCGCCCACCGGCACCTATGATTGGTTGCAGTGAGACACGCCTCCACGCTGAGTGACAGGTGTCTCACTGCACCCAATCACAGCAGCCGGTGGGCGTGTCTATACTGTGCAGTGAAATAAATAATTAAATAATTAAAAAAACCGGCTTGCGGTCCCCCCCAATTTTAAAACCAGCCAGATAAAGCCATACGGCTGAAGGCTGATATTGTCAGGATGGGGAGCTCCACGTTATGGGGAGCCCCCCAGCCTAACAATATCAGTCAGCAGCCGCCCAGAATTTCCGCATACATTAGATGCGACAGTTCTGGGACTGTACCCGGCTCTTCCCGATTTGCCCTGGTGCGTTGGCAAATCGGGGTAATAAGGAGTTATTGGCAGCCCATAGCTGACAATAAGTCCTAGATTAATCATGTCAGGCGTCTCCCCGAGATGCCTTCCATTATTAATCTGTAAGTGACAGTAAATAAACACACACACACCTGAAAAAATCCTTTATCCTTTACCACTTTAATAAGCCCAAAAAAGCCCTCCATGTCCGGCGTAATCCAGGATGCTCCAGCGTCGCTTCCAGCTCTGCTGCATGGAGGTGACCGGTGCTGCAGCAGACACCGCCGGTCCTGTCACCTCCACGCAGCAAATGAAAACAGCCGAGCGATCAGCTGAGCTCTCACTGAGGTTACCCGCGGCCACCGCTGGATCCAGTGACAGCGGGTAACCTCAGTGACAGCTCAGCTGATCACGCGGCCGTCTTCATTTGCTGCGTGGAGGTGACAGGAGCGGCGGTGTCTGCTGCAGCTCCGGTCACCTCCATGCAGCAGAGCTGGAAGCGACGCTGGAGCATCCTGGATTACGCCGGACATGGAGGGCTTTTTCGGGCTTATTAAAGTGGTGAACCAGGGTATATGTTTGTGTTTTTTATTTCTAATAAAGGATTTTTTCAGGTGTGTGTATGTTTAAAATTGGGGGGGACCGCACGCCGTTTTTTTTAATTATTTAATTATTTATTTCACTGCACAGTATAGACACGCCCACCGGCTGCTGTGATTGGGTGCAGTGAGACACCTGTCACTCAGCGTGGGGGCGTGTCTCACTGCAACCAATCATAGGCGCCGGTGGGCGGGGAAAGCAGGGAATACGAGATTGTTTAATGAGCGGCCGGCTTTTTCAAAATAGTAAAAGCCGCCGGAGCAGTGAGAAAGCCGTGCAGCACCGCCCCGGGGATCGGTGAGTATGAGAGAGGGGGTAAGAGGGATAGCCTGACATGGACAGAGAGAGAGGGACAGAGATAGTGACCGACTGACAGGGATTAGTGAATGACAGACATTGTGAGGCGCTTCAGAACGCAGCTTTTCAGCTCCACTCTGAAGCGGACCTTTTTTAAGCTGCGGTGCAGAGCGCACACCTGCACACATAGCCTCAGACATCAAAATCGTATGAGGGATGTCACACGTTTCAATTGACTAGGTTCATACAACAAAACGTCCAATGTATGAGGAATACACGACGTGTATGCGATCACCGTATTTTCGTTCATTCTTGATTGCACGTAGGTGTCAAATACGTCACGAACGATGCAGGATGTGCGTCACTTACAACTTGACCCCGACGACGGATTGAAAGATTTATTGAAGCGTGTAAAGCAAGCATAAGGCATTTTTTCTATTCAATCCCTTCATTTCAGGGGCTTGTAAGTAATTGGACAAATTAAATAATTGGAAATAAAATGTTAGTTTCTAATACTTGGTTGAAAACCCTTTGTTGGCAATGACTGCCTGAAGTCTTCAACTCATGGACATCACCAGACGCTGTTTTCTCCTTTTTAATGCTCTGCCGGTCTTTACTGCAGCGGTTTTCAGTTGCTGTGTATTTGTGGACCTTTGTGTCTGAAGTTTAGTCTTTTAAGAGAACCTGTCACCTGAATTTTCGCTATGAAACTAAAAGAATCTCCTTCTGCAGCTCCTGGGCTGCATTCTAGAAAGGTTCAATTTCCAACTGGCCCCCCTTTCAGACCTAAATAAACACTTTATAAAATATTACCTTTTGGTATGCTAATGAGCTGTGCTGGCCACAGGGATGGGCTGTATTTCTTCCGTTATTCCCCCTCCTGCCGCTGTTCGCCGTCCCCCTGTGTTGATTTACATCGATGAGGCCGCCGCCCTCATGTTGCGCAGTGCTCCTGAAGTCTTGCCCAGTGGCACTATCGCGGGACTGAGCGCTGTTCAAATCGCGAGCGCCGGTGATGTAATTACGCAGGCGCGAGATTATGGGCGGCACTGTGAATGTCATCACCAGCATCATCCAAGTACCCGCCCATAATTTAGTGCCTGCGCTTTTCCCTCTGCCTCCACCGTTATGCGCTAGTGCTGGCCATATCATCCACGTTACCTATTACCGCGGGCACGATATTATGGGTGGGTACTTGGATGATGCTGGTGATGACATTCACAGCGCCACCCATAATCTCACGCCTTAGCAATTACATCACCGGCGTTCGCGATTTGAACAGTGCTCAGTCTCGCGATAGTGCCACTGTCAGAGTTCCGGGATTTCCAGTTTTCTTCTGAAGGATCTTGCCCTTTGTTAACATGGAGTTTTCTGTTCTGTTGCCCTTCATCCTGTTCATCTGTTTAAAAGCCCGCCCCTAAGCTTAGTCTAGTTGCCTGAGTATACTGCTTCCTGTCTACTCCTGCCCTGCTGCTCTTGGTTCCTGATTGCTATTTGGATCCTGTTGAAAACACCCGACACTGGCTCTGGATTTCACCTGGTCTCATCAAGCTGTGCCCGGACTCCGTCTGCCGTCTCTGGTCGGCACTTCTGTCCGGTTCCTTCCGTTTCATATCCACCCTAGGACTCACATCACGTACGGACATTTTTGGACTATACCTGTTGCCCTTTCGTGTCCCGGCTGCTGCGCATTTAGGCCTTCTGGGGTGATCGCCAGACAGTCCCTGTATAGGGGTTCGCTCCTGGTGGTCTCCCTGGGGGAGTCCGATGCGCGGCCCCGAGAATTTCCCTTTGCTCTGAACCTGGCAGGTATTTACTGTGTTTATGTTCTACTGTGTTTATGTTCTGTTCTGTGTACATATTGTTGGTTGCATATTATAAACGTCTTTGCACCAAGAACCCGTCTCTGGTTGTCATTGCCCTAACGTAATCGAAATCCTCAGTTCATACAATAGTATTACAGCCACTGGGCATGTGCGAGACTTAGTTAGTACTGCGTAACATGAGGGCGGCGGCCTCATCGATGTAAATCAACACAGGGGGATGGCAAACAGTGGCAGGAGGGGGAATAACAGAAGAAATACAGCCCGTCCCGGGGATTCTTTTAGTTTCATAGCGAAAATTCAGGTGACAGGTTCCCTTTAACAAGTGAAAGACGGCTCTATTGAATTGAGATCAGGCTTTTATGTGCTTAATTGAGAATGAAATAACAAAGGAATTGCCCACACCGGCCCATGAAACAGCCTTTGAGTTGGCCCTTTAAAACCAGGGTGGCAGTGTAAAAGAGCTGACACTCCTAAGCCCTTCTTGAAGTTTTACTGTAGATACCCATAAATGAAGGCTAAAAGTCAGGACTTTATGTCTATATCCATTATATAACTATAACTTGAATATAGGTAAAAAATAATTGAATTTGTGTCAGTGTCGAAATATATCTGGACCTAATTGAACATCAGGATGGAGAACATATATACCAGGCTTAGGCATATATACCAGGATTAAGGACATACAGTATATACCAGGATGGACCCAGGATGGGGATCATATTTACCAGGAGTCGGACATGCACTGATGAGGAATAGGGTAACAATGTTTTGAAATTTTGACTTTCAGGTTCCATATCTTACTACACTCACTACAGCTTTGCACGCGAGACTACGTTCATTTTATAGACCATCATCTTGGCTATCTCATATATAACTTTGACTTGCAGCTATTTAGCATATGACCAGTTATGTAGATTCCTGTAATGCCACTGAATTGTTACTGCTTTGCTCCTAGTGAAGGAAAAATCTTTCTTCCTTTATACTACAAAATAAAACCTACAAATGAATTCTCTAATATCTCATGGTGTTATTGATTCCCAAGCGAAACGTCACTGGTTCGAATCGAGGAGCAGTCTTCATAGCCTTCTTCGGCCAAGAAAATTGCCAAATATGAGTGCCATGACAGTTGGAAGAATAGTAAATTAAGTCCGTCCATTCATTAAATAACCAAGAGGTGGTCGTCCAGGCAAAATATCGGAGTCAACAAATTGGCTCATCACAAGATCACCTTCATGTACAAAATAGGTACTACTGACCACAATGTTTCTCTTACTGTATTGCAGGGGCAGAGACAGACAGAAAAGGGCCCCTGTGCAAAAACAGTATATGGACTATTTGTAATCTAATCCAATAATGGGTCTGTAACAGAGGGTGGTTGCTGTTTTGGAGGTGGGTCCTTTTTCCATTTGGGCTCCTGGTTGGCTATATACTACTACATTAGTGCTCAGTGTTTGTTTATGGAATTTTATCTGCCTGTGTAATTTTATTATAATTACATCCTTTACACACTGGAGTAAAGCCTGCTTTACACGTTGCAATTTCGCATACGATATCGTATGCGATTTGCAACGCCCCCATCGTATGTGTGGCACGATCAATTTGTTGAACGTGCCACACAAACGATTAACCCCCGTCACACGTACTTACCCTTCCATACGACCTTGATGTGGGCGGCGAATGTCCACTTCCTGGAGTGGGAGGGACGTTCGGCATCACATCGACGTCACGTGGCACCCGGCCAATAGAAGCGGAGGGGCGGAGCTGAGCAGGACGTAAACATCCCGCCCACCTCCTTCCTTCCGCATTGTGGGCCGGGAGCCGCAGGACACTGGTAAGATCTGTTCATCGTTCCCGGGGTGTCACACACTGCAATGTGTGCTATCCCGGGTACGATGAACAATCTGACGTGCAATTCTAGAGAAAGGTACAATGTGCATGCGATGAACGTTTTACCGTTCAATCGCAATCGCACGTACCTGTCACACACTGCAATGTACCTTACGATGCCGGATGTGCGTCACTTACGACGTGACCCCGCCGACACATTGTAAGATACATTGCAGCGTGGAAAGCAGGCTTAACAATGGTCATAAGACTGTAAAGCAGCTGGCTATTTCAGTTGTTCTCAGTTGCAAGAGCTGTCAGTGGAGTCAAGGCTCAATTTATGGCTCCCTGTATTTACCGAAGTCATGCTGTGCTGAAGATCTCAGTGCTCCTCTGTATGTACACTGTGTAGAAGGAATACAAGCTTCTGTAAATGTTGCCTGTAATGAATTGAGAAGTATTACAACACAAGCTCTAGGATGGTCAACTGATGCCTGATTTTTCTAAATACAATTAGTCAAAATCGAAATTGTCATCTCCAGATCCCAAAAGGAGGCTCGGAAAGGGGTTAAAAATAAAAGCTTTTACTCGCTTGTCCGAGGTCCATTTCTCTTTTGTCCTAGTGGCCTTTGTTGCATCTTTCACTTACTCCCTTGGGTCACTCTTTCTTATATCCTATCCTCAGGCACTAGTCCTCACACATTTGTTTGAGCTGTATGTGGGGATGTGTGTCGCTTCCTGCATGACCTCATAAGGCTAGAAGACTGAAGCGTGGCCTGTGGCAGTGAGAAGTGGACCTGTAGCACCCCAAGAGGTCAGGGGAAAATACTTGTCACTGGGTCGGTGAGGACCAGGGGATATCACTGGTCGCTCTGCCCGGTTTCGTGACCCCAAAGTGTACATGGAGGGAGAGGGGAGAATAAGGATGATGGTTGAGGTTGATTTCGTGACACCACCTGCGGTATGCGGCCAGGGAATTAGCTGCCGCTGCTGTCGCTTTCCTCTGGGGTGGATGGTAGTAGCAGCCGAGGTGTTTCTGCTCCCCACAGGTGGAGTGGGCCCCGGGGAAGATGATGAGGGGAGTAGTGATGGTGGGCACCAAGGCCCGGGGCGGCGGTGCTGGGAATGCCAGGTGGACACAGTCTCTGCGGGTTCCAGGTGTTTTACTCACAGTTCTTTAAGTAACCTGGTTGCCGCTCCCAAAGCACTGGTCACCACTGTGATGGGCTCCAGCTGATTCCAAGCAATTCGAGGTCACCGCCGGTGTTCCCACTGTGAGTCATTTCTGGTCAGGGTCCCTCCAATCCCGGTGTATGTGGAATATGGAACAGGTTGCGGGTGTTTCTGGCACTCACCGCAGACCCTGGAATCCCGTGTAGCTGTAGAAAACCTGGGCTGAGCTGGATGCTCTAAAGGCCACTTTACACACTGCGATATCTGTACTGATATCGCTAGTGTAGGTACCCGCCCCCATCTGTTGTGCGACACGGGCAAATCGCTGCCCGTGTCGCACAACATCGCCCAGACCCGTCACACGTACTTACCTGCCCGGCGACGTCGCTGTGACCGGCGAACCGCCTCCTTTCTAAGGGGGCGGTTCGTTCAGCGTCACAGCGACGTCACAGCAGCGTCACTGAACCGCCGCCCAATAGAAGCGGAGGGGCGGAGATGAGCGGGACGAACATCCCGCCCACCTTCTTCCTTCCTCATAGCGGCCGGGAGGCAGGTAAGGAGAGGTTCCTCATTCCTGCGGTGTCACACGGAGCGATGTGTGCTGCCGCAGGAACGAGGAACAACTTCGTTACTGCTGCAGTAACGATTTTTGAGAATGGACCCCCATGTCACCGATGAGCGATTTTGCACGTTTTTGCGACGATGCAAAATCGCTGATAGGTGTCACACGCAACGGCATCACTAATGCGGCCGGATGTGCGTCACTAATTCCGTGACCCCAACGAGTTCGCATTAGCGATGTCACAGCGTGTAAAGCCCCCCTTAGCCGCGGGCCCTATGGCAATCCAAGAAATGTGAGGTAGAAGAGAGTGGACCAAGGTCCCCAAGTGCATGTCACACCAAGCTGTGCCCGGGCTAACTACCTATGTGTGAAGATGCTCCTTCCCTTTTTCCCAAGTGGTGCCCGCCCCCAAGGTGGCTGTCCTGAGTACTACATCTTAAAAGAGATGCAGTACCCTGTGGCAACTGAAGCCTCAGGGGCGCCACAGACCCATTGAGTACCTGGAGAACAGTGGTAGGACGGGCCTAGGACAGGTGAGTAGAAGTTTTTATTATTTTATAATACCTTCCCAGCTCTACAATAAATCCAGTAAAATGACTGTTGGCTGGACGCCATTTTGCTGGATTCATGTGAATTGAATCTCAGCCAATTTAAATTCAGACTTATCAGAACATTTGTAAAGAAATTCATTTAGCTAGGAATTGATTCACTCACCAGATAACATGGTAAAGAGAAACACCAATAATAGCAGAATGGAGCTTTACACTGACAAAGAGTATATAAAAAACCCTCCAATAATAAGATTTCATTACTGAACATTGGACCTGATGAATCTTAACAATTTCACTTTAGCATCTTTCTAGTAAGGGTGAGGCATTTATAGCTTGAAGCACAGGAAGGTGAAGACGTGGTTTGGAATTGCAGGGGGACATGTTACCGGGTACAACTGACCTCTGGAAACTATTCAGAAGTCCAGAGAAGAAAGGCTTTGCTTTCAAGCAGTTAAATGTGGCTTCAATTAAAATACCTATATGATTTAAAGGCATCTAAAAGCAGGCATTTGGGAGTAATTTTCAGGACTATTTGCTGTTTGTGTGTAAGGAGATTATAACTTGTATTTTAAGTATGTGAGGAATAATATTGGGCATGAAATCAGGAGGTATTGGAAATTTGGTCACAGATGGTAAAATATACATGCGTAGTAGTTTTGAGACACTCAAGAGCAGCCATATGTGACGAAAGTGAGAAACTGAAATAAGAAGGCCCTGGAAATGTTTGCAGGTGGTATGCACCATATTCACCACTCCAAAGACATTTCTAAAATTGTTTTTTAAAAGGAGTATTCCAGAAGCGTTAAATAGTCATGGAATGGAAATTGCAGGTGTCTAACAAGAGAGTAGATGTATGCCCAGTCAGACATGATGAAAAGCTCATACCTGTTTTAATAATAAGTTTTAGGGTCCATATACATAACATTGTCCAATACAGATCCTTGTACGGTAGCGTCCTTACAGATCCATATTACAGACTTATAGTCACTCCATATACAATAATAAGATGATCCTTGAAGCACTGTATTCATTCCTATATCCAGATACCGTCTTCAGAGAAGATCAGGACATAAACTTTAGTGACACATATTGGAAGAAGCAATCACGAAAGTCAATATCGACCCTTCAAAGGGCATCGCCACCTGACTTGGGGTAAAATCATCCGTGCAAAGCAGGAGAACCTCTGACAGGTGGTCTAAGGGGTAAAGGATTTCCTTGCCACGTATTTTTTCCTGGAAGCAATGCATTAAAGGGAATCTGCCATCAGGATTTCACCCCAAACTATGTATATGTGCATGTAGCTCAGTCAAAAACAAATCCAGCAATAACTTTACATGGCCATGCCGTTCTTCCATTACTGAGAAATCAGAATTTTATTTAATATGCAAATGAGGCTGAAGAGCTAAAGCCTTTGTCACTCCAGCTCTATTCCCTGCTCAAATCCACCTCTTTCTGCATGACGAACAGGCTCTATGCTGTGTGACTTTAGGCAAAGGAGCCATCAGTCAAGCAGGAGGGGTGGTGGTAAGAGGGATATAGTGGTGGAATGACAGAGACCTCAGATCTACAACCTCATTTGCATATCAATTCAAATGCTAATTTCTCAGTAATGGAGGAATGGACTGGCCATGTAAAGGTATTGATGGTCTCATCTTTGAAAGGGCTACATACACATACAAATAATTTTGTGGTGAAATCCAGCTCCAGATTCCCTTTAAGTAAGGCATACTGTATCTCTGTTTCCTGGGATGCAATGGAACATTTCATTATTTTTTTTTAACGTTGCGCACCATACTTTGAATCTATATAGGTCATTTTGTTATTCTATATGAGAGTCAATTCTGCAAAGCAGAATCAGTAATAGCCCAAAAGTCCTACAAACCAATGAAAAATAGGAGGGACTAAAACTTAACTTTTAATAAATACATTAAAAATCTAAAGTTATGAATTAGGCACCAATCACATAAGCAAAGAGGCACAGGTTGTTAGATATCAGGCAGAACCAGGGTTATAGATGTAGCTTATCCAGTGTCGTGCCCCATGTATAAACCTCCGCCCTGACAAGCGCATAACCCAACTATGCTGTCTGCCCCACAACCTCATAAAAAGTCCTCCCAATACATTTCCCTCTGTGTAGTGAGCATTCATCAGGGGGAAAAACACAAAGGTTACCTGCAGTGGCAGGGATTGGTACAAGATGCACAAGAAAAATGTGTGTGCAAAACAAACAGGGGTACACTGCCCATTAAGCCCCAATCAAATAAATACCTTCAACAACAATAGCGCTGATGTCACGTCTTCCTTGTGCCTAATGCCAGTCACTTTTTATGAGGTTGCGGGGCAGACAGTATACTTGGGTGCTGTGCTTGTCAGGGCGGTTGTTTATACATGGGGCACGACAGGGCTAAAGGCTACTTTACACACTGTGATATCGGTCCCAATATCGCTAGTGTGGGTACCCGCCCCTATCTGTTGCGCGACACGGGCATATCGCTGCCCGTGCCGCACAACATTGCCTAGAGCCGTCACACATACTTACCTGTCCGGCGACGTCGCTGTGACCGGCGAACCGCCTCCTTTCTAAGGGGGCGGTCCGTGCGGCGTCACAGCGACGTCACTGAAACGTCACTGAACCGCCGCCCAATAGCAGCGGAGGGGCGGAGATGAGTGGGACGTAACATCCCGCCCACCTCCTTCCTTCTGCATAGCAGCCGGGAGGCAGGTAAGGGGAGCTTCCTCGTTCCTGCGGCGTCACACGCAGCGATGTGTGCTGCCGCAGGAACGAGGAACAACTTTGTTACTGCTGCAGTAACGATTTTTAAGAATGGACCCCCATGTCGCCGATTAGCGATTTTTCACGTTTTTGCAACGATGCAAAATCGCTTATCGGTGTCACACGCAACGGCATCGCTAATGCGGCCGGATGTGCGTCACAAATTCCGTGACCCAAACGACTCCGTATTAGCGATGTCGCAGTGTGTAAATCCCCCTTTAGCTACATCTAACCCTGGTTCTGCCTGAGATCTTCCAACATGTGCCTTTTTGCTCATGTGATTGGTGCCTAATTCATCCCTGGAGAAGGATCGGGTGAGATTGACCCTTTTTTTATTACTGCACCTTATAGTTTTTGTATTTGCACTTAATAACTTATTTAGATTTTTAATGTATTTATTAAAAGTTAAGTTTTAGTCCCTGCTATTTTGGATCCATGTTGTTATTCCAAACAATGCGTTCAAGCTTTTTTTTTCCTTTCTGACTTGTGTACAAAGTATTGGCATGCTCAGGCAGGGAATGGTTATCCATTCTTGCCTCAAAATTTGTTTTAAAATGTCATTTAGCATGAACTGAAGGAGAACCCGTCAGCAGCATTTTACTAAGTACAGACAGGGCCATATTGGTTCTGTCAGACTGATTAAAATGATACTTGAGGTGAAGAAATCCGTTTTATGTATTTTCTTTAATCTGCGTTTGAAGTGTTATATCTTCATGCATCGAGGCACGACTGGTGGATCTTCACATTTGCTCCTTCACATCCGCTGCCTCTGGGTGTGTTTTCTTCTTCCTTATTTAAATTTTGCACTAGCGGGTGGTACTTGCACAGAATGATTTCCTGGTGACCTTTGTGGAGACACGGGGCTCAGTGGGCGCTCTCGTCCACTAAAACCCGCCGCCTTTAGAAAGACAGCGTGGCTCAGGGCTCATCCCAACTGAACGCCGGCCTCCCTAACCGTGGGCGTAACACTACTCAGAAAACACAGGGTGAGGGAACCACAATAATTAGACTTTATTGGATCCCCAAACAATTAACGGCACATAACACATAACCAGCAAAACACACAAATGTAACCGGCAACAGAGTCTCACCCTTCCGCTGGCTCACCAGGGATTTAGAATGTCCATGCCTCGCAGGTTCCAAGCTGTCTGAGGTCTGCAAAGTCTGTAACAGGTGACTGAACTGTCCCAACCTGCGTGTCCTCCTTAGGTAGTCCTGGTTTGATGTTACAATCCTGGCAGCCGGAGTCGAAATCCCTAGGCTGTGAATATGGTCTCCAACCGGATCCGGAGTCCCTAGATTGAAGCCATAAGATGTCCTCATCCTCCAGTCAGCTCCAAAGAGCTTAGACTGAATCCATCAACCATCAACAACCCCTGGTGGCTTAAAGAAGTCCTTTTTATAGCCACAACCTTCCCCTTGGATACACTGCGTCCTTATCGATTGGTTGGACAAGATTGCTTCTCCCATTGGAGGAATTTCAAGCTGCATAGACAATGTTCATTTAAATGATGTGCTTAGAAAGGCTGAGGGTGTACATGTAAACTGGGAGTCACTGACTAGACAATGGCTACTAAGGTAATTACATTATCAATACACAACTACAATACAATGTTTACTGGAAATGTCTGGAGAACAATACGTCTAGCTTTCAGTGGCCAACACAATTACATTGAGTCAACAAGAGTCTTGTAAAAACAATGAGGGACTTCTCCCCCATCTATAGACAATCTATCATGCTGTCTGGCTGGATTTTAAGAAACGTTAACCCATGAGAGTCCATGTCGTCACATTCCTCCCCCTTCTTAATATTAGCCAGACATGATAGGCTTCCGATCATCCTTCTCCTCTTGTCGGGAAAGCCCATCCGCATTTCCATGGTTCTTGCCTTGTTTATGGGAGATGGAAAAATTGTAAGATTGTAATGCCAGACTCCACCTGAGCAAGCGTCCGTTGTCCCCGGCAGTGCGATTTAGCCAACTCAATGGATTGTGGTCAGTGAGGACTGTGAACTCATTGCCATAGAGGTAGGGCTGCAATTTTTTTAGGGCCCAAACTATGGCCAGGCATTCTTTTTCTATGGTGGCATAAGCCGTCTCTCGGTCCAACAGTTTCCGGGAGAGGTAAGCTATCGGATGTTCCTCACCGTTGTCCCCCACTTGGCTAAGTACAGCTCCTAGTCCTGTGTCCGATGCGTCTGTTTGGACAATGAATCTGCGACGGAAGTCAGGAGCAGTCAAGACTGGGCTTTGGGCTAGCCGGTCTTTCAATTGGAGGAACGCAGTTTCACATTCTGGAGTCCAGATAAGGTTACGGGCATATCTTTTGGTTGTGAGGTCAGTGAGCGGTTTTGCTATGGTACTGTAATTGGGGATAAACTTTCGATAGTAGTTTGCGGTTCCTAGAAATGCACGGACCTGTTTTTGATTGACCGGGCGTGGCCACTGGATAATGGCTTCTACTTTTGCAGGTTCGGGACGAATGCACCCACTTCCCACCCGATGTCCCATGAATCTTTTTCCACTGCGGCTGGGAATGGCTAAGGGGCCTACTATATCAATGGCAACTCTCTGGAACGGTTCTCCTATCAAGGGCATGGGTTGAAGTGGGGCACGGCATGGCGCTCCCCCCATACGCTGACACACTGGGCAAGAGGCTCTGTATTTTTGCACTTCTTGAGTGACCCTTGGCCAGAAAAAACTACGCAGCAGGCGGGCCCGAGTCTTTTTGGTCCCCATGTGCCCAGCCGCAGGAACATCATGAGCTAAACGCAACAGTTGGGGTCGGTATGGCTGGGGTACCACAAGTTGATGTACACGGGTCCAGGGTTTTTCTGGGCAGGATGCGGGCTTCTCCCGATATAAGAGGCCTTTTTCCCATCTATATACCTCCCCCTGATTTCCTCCCCCAGGTTGGCTTGCCGCACTACGGATAAGCTCTAAGGTGGGGTCTGACAGTTGAGCTTCCCTGAACTCTTTACGATCTATCTCCCCCCAATCAATGGCCACAGTTGGGTCTGATGTACTCACATTTGTTGGCTCTGATGAGGAGGCTGAAGATTGAGGAGTTGGGTTCTCCTCTGATGGGCTGGAAGAAAGACCTGCACCAGGATGGTGTTTGGCTTGGCTGCGGGTGATGGCGGTGACAAACTGGCTGGATAGTCCTTGTCCTAGGTCATTTCCCAAAATTACAGGGGTGGGGAGGCCGTCCATGAGCCCCACTTCAACCTCTCCTTGGTCAGTTCCCCAGTCCAACTGCACTCGTGCCAGAGGGATGTTCGAGTGCTGGCCCCCAGCAAGGATGATGGTCACTTGGCGGCCAGGTAAATGATGTTCTGTGGGAACAATATCTGGGCTGACCAGGGTGATGGAAGATCCCGAGTCTCGAAGTCCCTGAGCCTGTATATCACCGACCTTGACCGTCTGGATGTGGGGATGGAGGTTAGCTGGTGTACGGTGTCCGGCCTGCCGTAGGGTGTGGACTGGATAAACCACTTCCTCAGCTATTGGTGTTTCTCGTGAGTAGCATTCCTCAGGTCTCGTTGGTTCATCTCGGCATATGTTGACTGGTAGACGGGCTCCAGGCATGGGGTCCCGGTTTTGTAGACACTCTTTGGCCATGTGTCCAAGGCGCCCACACGTATAACAGCGCCGTGGGTTAGACAAGTTACCCACCCTGTTGGTAAACCTTTGTCTTGTTGGGGCTTCTGTGGGGTAATGAGTTAGTCCAGCACGTGAGTCTGGGGGTCGCTTGGATCCATGGTTGAGGGACCTATTGGGCCTCCAGCTGGGTCGGTTGGCTGTAAATTCGTCAGCCAATTGCGCTGCTTGCTCTGGGGTGTCGGGCTTCCTGTCAGCTACCCATTCTCGGATTTCCGGGTCCATCTGCACCAGCAGCTGTTCAAGCACTATCACATCATGGAGGGCAGCAGCGGAGTGGGCAGCCCGTCCATCGAGCCAGCGATTACAGTGTCGTCGGAGTTGACTGCCAAATTCGACGTACGAGACACCCTGGCGAGACAGTTCGGAACTTAGTGCGATGTCTCTCGGGTGTTATGGTAAAAAGGGCCAACAAAGTGTCCATAATAATTCCGTAGTCCAAGCAGTCCTGAGGCCCAAGTGATCGGACAGCCTCCTGGGCCCGGACCGGCAAGCTTGTCCACAGGTATTTGGACCACTCATCTGTGGGCACCTGGTGCATA
Organism: Anomaloglossus baeobatrachus; assembly: GCF_048569485.1. NCBI lineage: Eukaryota > Metazoa > Chordata > Amphibia > Anura > Aromobatidae > Anomaloglossus > Anomaloglossus baeobatrachus. Next base: position 359,112,639 of record NC_134357.1, read on the forward strand.
CGCATTAGCATCTCAAAGTTTTGCAAGTGTTAATCTATCTCAGTGCTGGAATCATTAAACACTGGCACATCCCTGTAGCGAAGATGACTTCCTTGGTGGTGGTCTATCCTGGAGGTAGGTGCTGATGGTGAGGAAATTGGAAATCCAAACACAAATTGCAGAACACCAGCCCTCTCTTCCCTTGAAGCTTCAGGCCCCAATGCAGTAAACAATTCCTTGACTCGGTCTGCTTGGGTTTGGTTTGTTTCCAGACTGTCACTGGATCTAGGATGAGATACAGGGTTTACCTCCTCTGATACCACAACGGCAGTGTCCTCATCATCCTCTGCATCATTCTGGGCATCCCAACAGACTAATTTCCGGATCAAGTCTGACCGAGTGTCAGTGTTCCTGTAGTCAATCTTTCGCATCTGGCACAGATCCTGTAGCATCCATTTACTGCTGCGGTCGTAACTCCTCTCTGGTCCTTGTCCCATGGCTGAGCTGGTGGGGTTGGACATGGCAGCGTCCGAAACCTGAATGCCTCCCCTATGGCCTGCTGGGTATGCTTATGTGCCTCCCTGGTTGTTGAGCCCTGGACGGTGTCCGAAAACACCAGTCCACTGCAGCTCCCCTGGGTAAACCAGGCTGAGTAGTATCCCACCGCTGCCACCAATTGTGGAGACACGGGGCTCAGTGGGCGCTCTCGTCCACTAAAACCCGCCGCCTTTAGAAAGACAGCGTGGCTCAGGGCTCATCCCAACTGAACGCCGGCCTCCCTAACCGTGGGCGTAACACTACTCAGACAACACAGGGTGAGGGAGCCACAATAATTAGACTTTATTGGATCCCCAAACAATTAACGGCACATAACACATAACCAGCAAAACACACAAATGTAACAGGCAACAGAGTCTCACCCTTCCGCTGGCTCACCAGGGATTTAGAATGTCCATGCCTCACAGGTTCCAAGCTGTCTGAGGTCTGCAAAGTCTGTAACAGGTGACTGAACTGTCCCAACCTGCGTGTCCTCCTTAGGTAGTCCTGGTTTGATGTTACAATCCTGGCAGCCGGAGTCGAAATCCCTAGGCTGTGGATATGGTCTCCAACCGGATCCGGGGTCCCTAGATTGAAGCCATAAGATGTCCTGATCCTCCAGTCAGCTCCAAAGAGCTTAGACTGAATCCATCAACCATCAACAACCCCTGGTGGCTTAAAGAAGTCCTTTTTATAGCCACAACCTTCCCCTTGGATACACTGCGTCCTCATCGATTGGTTGGACAAGATTGCTTCTCCCATTGGAGGAATTTCAAGCTGCATAGACAATGTTCATTTAAATGTGCTTAGAAAGGCTGAGGATGTACATGTAAACTGGGAGTCACTGACTAGACAATGGCTACTAAGGTAATTACATTATCAATACACAACTACAATACAATGGTTACTGGAAATGTCTGGAGAACAATACGTCTAGCTTTCAGTGGCCAACACAATTACATTGAGTCAACAAGAGTCTTGTAAAAACAATGAGGGACTTCTCCCCCATCTATAGACAATCTATCATGCCGTCCATGTCGTCACAACCTTCAGTAAAATGGTTCCGGTAGCACTGAGCAATCTGTGCATTTGCCAAGAGCCGCCTGTGGCTAGAACAGCACCAGAGACTAATTCAAATAAGAAAAGAATACATCAAGAAGCAATAGAGGTGCTGTAACAGAACTGAAGACCTTTCCAACAGCCTTGTCCCGATGCAAGTGTATCGCCCAGGGTTATGGGGTACTCGGTCCCGGGCAGTGTATCATTGGGGAATGTCACTTTGGTGGCCGTAGCCCGCTCCTTGGGTGATTTTTAATGGGGAGTATTTACAGGGGAGATTAAAGTCATTTGTGTGACGCCACCTGCGGGTTGCGGTTAAGATTGTGGAACTGCCACTGCTGAGTGGATTATCCACAATTTCTGATGGTATTAGCAGCTGTGGTGGTAGGTCCTCCGCAGGTAGGGCTGAGCCTGGGAGATGTATGGTGAAATAATAAGGGAGGACACACTGTAGGTTGTAGTTAACAGTTTCTACTCACTCTGGACCCTCGGACGGCTGGTTCAAGTCCCTGTACTTCCAGTGCTAGTTGATGACTTGGTTGCTCTGTCCCCGACACTCTCAGTGTGGTTGGGTCCCCGTAGTGTGGAGCGTTTGGGGCCCGACTGTCCCTTTGTGGTGGCAATCTCCTTCTCTGTATGGCGGGCAGTGTTGACCCTCTAGGGAGGTATGTGTCCGAACCTTGATCCTTGCTTTACTGCTGATGCCCACGGATTTGTGGGTCAGTGAGGTCTGTGCAGGTTCCCTCACTTTGCAGGTATTTGCCAGCCCATCTAAAACTGTCACCTGACCTAGGGCCCTGTGCCCCGTGCGTGCTCTGGACCCAGCGGTACTCTGGTGTACCCTCCTTGGAGACCACTCTTCCGTGCCCCTGGGTCACCGTTACACGACCCAGCTCTAGTTACGTCTTTCTACTTTCACATCTTACTCAGACTGTCTGTTGTCCCCTCCCACCAGGCTGTCTAGTTCCCTGGTCAGGCTCCACCCTCTAGGTGGCTGTGGCGCCCCTGAGGCTTCCGTCGCCACAGGTCATTGCACCCCATCCAGCGGTGTGATGCCCCATTCTGGGTGAGGAAGGGAGTGAACACCGGTCCCCTGGTAAATCTACACTACACCCATTGCTAGGAACACACTGGGACCAGGGATAGTGGCAGAAAAAACTCCCATGCTGCATGCTGGGAGGGGCCATAAGACCCATCCCTGCTCCTATAGGGTAGATCAGAGCAACTGGGGAAGTGGGAGGAGCCACAAGAGTGCAGACACAGAGAGGAAGGTCTAATTTAGTCAGAAGGAGTTAGAGAGAGAGAGTGGGGAAGGAGGAGGAGGCCTGCCGGAGGCAGGCAAGGAGGAGAAGTGAAAGGAAAGAGAGCTCCAAGTCAGTCAGGAGCTGAAAGAAGAAAGAGACGCTTCCTGGTGAAGATCCTGGGACTCAGAGGGTCCAGGTGACACCAAGCAGAGAACAGAAGGGATCCCAGGGCCACGGGTAGCTGTAGAGCTGCGGTGGCCTGTTCCACAGGAACATCGGTGGAGGGATCAAGCTGCAACAGGGGACGGTCCCTAGAAACCGGAGGAGTGCAAAATCATCTCCAAACAGTAAAAACCGAGGCCCAGGGAAAGTTGTAAACTCCCCGGGCCACAACCCACAGCAGCACCTCTAGAAAAGGGGTAATCAGCCGACAGGTGACCCCCCAGCCTGGAGGCTGTTGTGGAGGCCAAGCCAGGTTTAACCTATAAAAGGCAAGGCTTAGGAAGACAGCAGAAGACAGAGACACTTAAGCGAAGGGTACCGATTTTTGCTCTAAGAATCACCCAGAAACGGCGGAGGTCCCTGACAGTGGTCCCAGCAGTCCAAAGGCTTCTTCAGGCCTTGACAAGAACTGTGAGTAAACAACTTGAACTGCACCCTTGGAGTCGTCTCTGTTATTTTTGCTGCTTAGACTTCCACTACACCATAGACTCTCACGAGCACCAACAGTGCCCCGGGGCATTGCTCCACCTGTGGGGAGTAGTACCACCATTGCTGCCATATCATCCCCCGGGGGCCTCATACAGCAGCGGCGGCTTATTAGCCGCAGACCACAGGTGGCGTCACGAACACAAACTTTATTCATCAAGCCACATATTCTACTGACACCCACCAGGGCCACGGAGCCGGGCCCAGCCACCACTGACTACCACCGGACTAGTCCGGCCCGGCACCGGGTGTCCCATAGCCCTGGGGTGGGCGAGTCAACTTTTGGCGTCACGAACAGGATTTCGTGCCCGGTCACACCGGGTACTGTGCGCCTGAAGAATCGTGAAATAGCCTGTGTTTTACTGTGAGAAACTGCCGCCATTGAAGACACTGAGCGCGGGAAGAAGGGGGGCGTGCTAGCAGAAAGGGCGTGAAGAGAAGCCCCGCCCCCTTGTCCAAGAAAAGAGCGCGAAGCGGTGCCCGCCATGGAAGGCGGAGGAAGAAGAAATGGCGACTAGACAAGCTGGCCGGCTGGCAGGAAGAGTCTAAATGCCAGACCAGCAGATAAAGAAGATGTACCTGATAGCGAGCGGAGCGGTGCCGGCCGTGATGGGCTGGGCGCCAGTCTGGCGCCAGATGCTAGTGCAGCCTCCGGCCCCGCCTCTGAGAAGGGAAAGGGTGCAGCCGAGTGGCGTGGTCGAGCACCCGAGCAGTGTTCCAGCAAGCGTTCCCCAGGTCAGCAGCATGGCAGAGAGGCTGCAGAAGTGCGCACCAGGGACCGGGAAGATGGATCCGGAGCTGGACCTGCTTAGAGAGGAGATGAAAATCCTGGCCCGGAGGCTGAACAGCAAGCAGACGGAGGTGGACCGGCGGAGAGAAAATCCGATGGTGCCGGAGAGCGTGGGCCACAGGATGGAGGCCGCCGAGCAGCGACCGGGTGAGCTATTTGAAACCCTGACCCGTCCGGACCCACTGCCCCACCAAGCGCCACCGCCCAGTCCCTCCACCGTCCCGCTAGCCTTCCCCGCCAGCCCCGCTGATGCCCGGTGGGGCACCGGAGGCCTGCCTGAAACCCCCGAAGACGGCGCCTGGGGAGGGGTGAACCCCGAGCAGCTAGTGGGCCCCCTACCGAGTCCCCCTGTAAACCTCCTGGGAACAACATCCCCGGGAGTGAACTGGGACGCAGCGCCCATTGAGAGTGGGAGACTGCAGCAGCCACTGCGGCCCAAGGAGACTCCCCTGGCAAATGAGCTGACCTGCCAGAGATTGGTGAAGGAGTACCAGCAGGAGCGGGAGGCCCGGGAGGAGAAGCGGAGGGCCAAGGAGGTGTCCAACCTGGCCTCCAAGGAACAAATCTGAAAGGCCCTCAAGGGGTCACAGGGCCCAGTGAGACGGGGCCTAGTGATAGACTTTCGGCAGAAAGGAGGCTGGGGCTTCATTAGAGAGCCCGGACTGGGTAAAGATGTTTTTGTGGCCCGACGTGATATTGAGGAGCACCTGCCCAAAGGCCACCCAGAGCGAGATGCCAAGCCTGGTGACACCGTGGAGTACACCCGGCTGATGGGGAGCCGGGGCTGGTATGCTCTGCATGTACACATCCTGCGGGAGGAGGCGGCCCCAGAAGAGCCGGAGTGGCGCCGCACTATGTCAGCGTACAGCGTCTCCCCTGTCAGCAGCAGCCGCAGCACTCCCTCAAAGCAGGCCCAAGCCGCAGAACTGTGCAGCGGGCCTGCAACAGCCACACAGGAGACACAGACCCGGATCTCCATGGCTTGTGTGATGCAAGGTGCACGGCCAAAGCAAGACCCCAAAGATCACAGCAACAGCCCCCTGCAAACAAGCAGCCCTTTGCAGAAACGCCGTGTTGTGCCTGCAAGCAGCCCCACACCTACCCAGGATGCAGCGCCTCACAGTAGGTCAGTGACCAGCACCAGGGAGACCCAGACTATGATTTCCTCGGCATACCTGTTGCCTGGAGCAATGCCAGAGTGGGACCCCCGCATCTATCCACGTGAATGAAGAAATGATGCTGAACTGTACATAGCCCCTGTCTGCCCCTCATTCTTTGTGAAGATGTCCCTTTTGTGCTGCCCTAATGTTCTTTTTGAAGATGACACCCCTTCCTGCCTTACTGCCCCTTGTACTTTTTGAAGAAGTCACCCCCCATGTGTATGTGTTACCGGTCCACTAGACTGGAATGTGGTCCCTAGTAAATGTGATGTGTAAAGTGTCCTGTGTAACCAGGCCACCAGGCCACTGGACTTAGTGGCTGGTTTTGTTTTCCACTTTGTTGATTGAGAGAAACGAACTGCCAGGCTACTGGACTTGTAGTAGCCAAAAATGTAATTAGTTGCACCCGTTGTGCCCCCTACCAGAATTATGGGGGATGTGCCCGAACCGTGCAATGGACTGGAAATGCACACTTAGAGTTTTTTTCTTTATAAGAAGTTTGCAACGTTTACTTATATGTGCCTCCCATAAAGGGAAGAAAAGTTTGAAAGTTTTAATGTTTAATGTGTACACAAAAATGTTTTTGCAGTTTCTCCACATGTCTTGTTGTTGTTTTTCAGCCCGAGGACGTGCTGGAATTCGCTGTGGGGGAGTGTGGCGCCCCTGAGGCTTCCGTCGCCACAGGTCATTGCACCCCATCCAGCGGTGTGATGCCCCATTCTGGGTGAGGAAGGTAGTGAACACCGGTCCCCTGGTAAATCTACACTACACCCATTGCTAGGAACACACTGGGACCAGGGATAGTGGCAGAAAAAACTCCCATGCTGCATGCTGGGAGGGGCCGTAAGACCCATCCCTGCTCCTATAGGGTAGATCAGAGCAACTGGGGAAGTGGGAGGAGCCACAAGAGTGCAGACACAGAGAGGAAGGTCTAGTTTAGTCAGAATGAGTTAGTTATAGAGAGTGGGGAAGGAGGAGGAGGCCTGCCGGAGGCAGGCAAGGAGGAGAAGTGAAAGGAAAGAGAGCTCCAAGTCAGTCAGGAGCTGAAAGAAGAAAGAGACGCTTCCTGGTGAAGATCCTGGGACTCAGAGGGTCCAGGTGACACCAAGCAGAGAACAGAAGGGATCCCAGGGCCACGGGTAGCTGTAGAGCTGCGGTGGCCTGTTCCACAGGAACATCGGTGGAGGGATCAAGCTGCAACAGGGGACGGTCCCTAGAAACCGGAGGAGTGCAAAATCATCTCCAAACAGTAAAAACCGAGGCCCAGGGAAAGTTGTAAACTCGTGGCTCATGGAACAAAACATAGAGATTTTGGGTCCATGGCCTGGAAACTCCCCAGACCTTAATCCCATTGAGAACTTGTGGGCAATCATCAAGAGATGGGTGGACAAACAAAAACCAACCAATTCTGGCAAAATGCAAGCATTGCTTATGCAAGAATGGACAGCTATCAGTCAGGATTTGATCCAGAAGTTGATTGAGAGCATGCCAGGGAGAATTGCAGAGGTCCTGAAGAAGAAGGGTCAACACTGCAAATATTGACTTGCTTCATTAACTCATTCTAACTGTCAATATAACCTTTTGGTACTCATAATATGATTGCAATTATATTTCTGTATGTGATGTAAACATCAGACAAACACAAATAAAAACCAGAAGGCAACAGATCATGTGAAAATATAATTTTGGTGTCATTCTCAAAACCTTTGGCCATGACTGTATATTGGGGCGAAGCTATTATGATGGCTTGCTATCTTCAGAACAGACAACCAGGTAAAGCGACAGAGAAAACTCCATTTGAGCAATGGAATAGTACAAAGCCAAAACTACAACACATAAGGATTTTCGGAAGTAGAGCATTTGCACACATTCCCAAAGAAAAACGAACTAAGTGGGAATCTCACGCTAAGGAAGGCATCCTGGTAGGCTACAGTGAAACACAGAAAGGTTATAGAATTCTACACCCAGAGACAAACAAGGTCACAATAAGCAAAGATGTGATGATTGATGAAAACTTCGTGTCACCCAAGTTTTATGACATTATGCCAGTAGTCCAGATGAACCAACAACAACAATCTCAGTCACAATTACAAGACAACGAAAGGGAGAATGTAGAAGTCTGGCTAGATTCTTCAACCACTGAAGGAACAAGCAGCCGTGGTCTGCAGGCTGCAGCCGTCTGCTTTACCCTAGCTGGCTACAAAAATAGGGGGAACCCTACGTCATTTGTTTTTTCATTTTTTTGGCTAAATACAAAGCTAAGCACTAGAGATGAGCGAACCGGTCGCGGTTCGGCTCGAGGTCGGTTCGCCGAACGGGGGTCCCGTTCGAGTTCGGTTCGTCGAACGTTCGACGAACCAAACTCGAACCTATAGGCTATAATGGGAGGCAATCACAAACACATAAAAATGCATGATAAATGTACACAAACAGTTAATAAACATTGCCATAACACTTACCGGTCCCCGCGATCCCTCCTGCACTCTGTCTCCTGCCGCTATTCCATCCGATGATCGCTGAATCCTCCCGGTGACCAGCACTGCCAGCAGAGAAGCAGGACCTATCGTGACGTCAAAATAGCCATGTGACCAGTCACGTGGCTATTATCTCATTGGCTACAGACTGGTCACATGACTATGACACGTCATGTAGGACCTGCGAGTGCATCTCTCCGGTACACGGTGCACATTTGTGTATCGCCGTGTACCGGCGATATGCTCTAGCACACGGTCGACTCCCCGTTCCGTTAGGGACCGGCTGACACAGCCGGTCATTAACGGAGATCACCGTTGCCATAGCAACGCAGTTAGCGGTGACGTCACCGCTAACCGCGGCTCCGGGAGCACCGTTGCTATGGTAACGCGTCTGTCAGCGTTACCGCTGTTACCGCTAGCAGCACTGATCACTCACGGAGTGAAGGCTGCACGCTGCTTCCCGATTGTAGTGAGGATTGTAGTGAGGATGAGGTGCCCCAGCCCATGATGGGCTGGTGCACCTCATCTTCACTACAATCGTCACTACTACTACACTAGTGAGGATTGTAGTGAGGATGTGGTGCCCCAGCCCATGATGGGCTGGTGCACCTCATCCTCACTACAATCGTCACTACTACTACACTAGTGAGGATTGTAGTGAGGATGAGGTGCACCAGCCCATGATGGGCTGGGGCACCTCATCCTCACTACAATCCTCACTACAATCCTGAAGTGCAGTTTCTTCAAATTCATTTAAAGGCACTTGGAACGCTGAAATTGCTGCTTATAATTTAAGCCTCTATTAAAAACCTCTTATCAGCGCTGGTTTATTGGGGATTTATTGGGCTGACAGGGGGTAATAAAGATGGAGTCTCTAATGTGTCTGTGTATTTATTTCTATTAAAGTATTTTTTCTCTGTGTGGTGTCTTTTTTTTAACCCTTTATTGGAGATTCTTAATTGCCGGGTCAAACGTGCCTGACATTAAGAATCTCTGGCTTAATACTGGCTAGTAAAACAAAGCCAGTATTAACTCATGATTACCCAACAAGCCACCCGGCTCCAGGGCTGTTGGAAGAGTTGGATACAGCGCCAGATGATGGCGCTTCTATGAGAGCGCCATTTTCTGGGACGGCTGCGGACTGAAATTCGCAGCAGAGGCGCCCAGAAACCTCGGGCTAACCTGTGCTGCGGATTCCAATCCCCAGCTGCCTAGTTGTACCCGGCTGGACACAAAAATGGGGCAAAGCCCACGTCATTTGTTTTTTAATTATTTCATGAAATAAGTGAAATAATTAAAAAAAAACGGGCTTCCCTATATTTTTGGTTCCCAGCCGGGTACAAATAGGCAACTGGGGGTTGAAGGCAGCCCGTGGCTGCCAGCTGTACCTGGCTAGCATACAAAAATATGGCGAAGCCCACGTCATTTTTTTGGTGGGCAAAAAACTTCTGCATACAGTCCTGGATGGAGTATGCTGAGCCTTGTAGTTCTGCAGCTGCTGTCTGCTCTTCTCCATACAGACACACAGCAGATGCAGAACTACAAGGCTCAGCATACTCAGCATACTCCATCCAGGACTGTATGCAGAAGTTTTTTGCTGAAAAAATTATGTGGGCTTCGCCATATTTTTGTATGCTAGCCAGGTACAGCAGGCAGGTACGGCTGCCCCCAAACCCCAGTTGCCTATTTGTACCTGGCTGGGAACCAAAAATAAAGGGAAGCCCTTTTTTTATTATTTCATGAATTTCATGAAATAATTAGAAAACAAATGACGTAGGCTTCGCTCCATTTTTGTGTCCAGCCAGGTACATCTAGGCAGCTGGGGATTGGAATACGCAGCACAGGTTGGCCTGAGCTTTCTGGGCCCCACTGCTGCGAATTGCAGTCTGCAGCCGCCTCAGAAAATGGCACTTTCATAGAAGCGCCATCTTCTGGCGCTGTATCCAACTCTTCCAGCACCTGCCTGCTATACCTGGCTAGCATACAAAAATATGGCGAAGCTCATGTCCTTTTTTTGTAGTTTTTTGGCCAAAAAATTAAAAAATGCTTCCCTGGATTTTCCATTGCCAGTGAAGGTAACACCAAGCAGTGGGGGTTAGCAGCCAGTAGCTGCTTGGATTACCCTTAGCTAGCAATACAAAAAATGCAGCAGGAGCCCATATATATTTTTTTTAATTATTTATTTAAATAACTAAAAACAAAATGGGCTTCCCTGTATTTTGATTGCTGGACATCACAGTGCTGTAAAAATAAATCTTTAAAAAAAATGACATAGCGCTCCGCGGTAGTTTTGATTCTCAGCGCACATAAAGCAGACAGCTATGGGTTGCCACCCCCATCTGCCTGTCGTTACCTTGGTTGGCAATCAAAATACAGGGAAGCCCATTAATTTTTTCTATTTAAAAAATAGTTAAAAAAAAATGACGTTGGGTCCCCCCATTTTTGATAGCCAGCTAGGGTAAAGCAGACGTCTGTAGCCTGAAAACCACAGCTGGCAGCTTTACCGTGGTTGGGGATCCAATGTGGAGGTCCCCCCAGGCTCTTTTTTTATAATTATTTTATAAATATTAATAATTACACAAAAAAAGTAGGGTCCCCTCCAAAGTGGATCACCAGCCAAGGTAAAGCGGACAGCTGTGGTCTGGTATTCTCAGGGTGGGAAGGTCCATAGTTATTGGGCCTTCACAGCTTAAAAATAGCAGGCCGCAGGCACCCCAGATGTGGCGCATCCACTAGATGCGCCAATCCTGGCGCTTCACCCCAGCTCATCCCGTGCCCTGGTGCAGTGGCAAACGGGGTAATAAATTGGGTTGATACTAGCTGTAAAGTCACCTGAGATCAAGCCCAGCAGTTTGTGATGTCATGGCGTCTATTAGATACCCAACATCATAAACTGTCAGCACTAACAAAACAAATAGACGAAAAAAAAATGTATTTGAATAAACACTCCCCAAAACATTCCCTCTTTCACCAATTTATTGTAAGTAAAAAAAAATAAGGGGGTCCCACGACGACTCCCAACACGATAAGTTTTTTAACTGCATGAGAGGACACACATTAGCTAGGGACCCCAACGTAGAGAAATACTTTGGCGTAGTGTTGGGGCTCTATTGCATTGATCAATTCAGTAGCTAAATTTCTCTTTATTCATATGTTCATGTAATGCAGGTTCCATTTTTCACATTTCATTCTTACATATAGCTATTGGATTTTTCATGTCAGTATTCACACAGCAGTTTCTGCCATTACATGTATTCCCCTTGCATAGTCACTGGTGTGCATACCTTCTCTCCATATAGCCTTGTATTTAGCCAAAAAAATAAATTAATTAAAAAAATAAATGACGTGGGGTTCCCCCTATTTTTGATAGCCTGCTACACATTTTTATTTGAAAAAACACTCCCCAAAACATTCCCTCTTTAACCAATTTATTAGAAAGAAAAACAAATCCAGGTCTGGTGTAATCCAAGGGGTTGCCATGACGATCCACACTGTCCCAGTCAATGAAGAGCAGGATGTTCCCCATTGGCTGGGAGAGCAGTGCAGTGACCTGAGCTAACATCAATGGGTCAGCCCAGGTCACTGCAGGGGATGACAAGTGCTGCTGTCAGCAAGGTACATTACCTGCGCTGATCTCCAGCACACTGACAGCCCCTGTCACTGAGTTCAATGACCGGCGCCTTCACAGCCAAGCATCGCGAGAGGCCCGTGACATCACCGCTAGTCAGTCTTGGGTCGGAAGCGAGAGAAGGTGATGTGACAAGCGGCGGCCATGGAGGACAGTGACAGCGCTGAGGTCGGGATGGCGGGACTTCATCACCGCAGGTAAGCCGAGCGGGACCATGTGTGTGTGTGTGTGTGTGTGTGTATGTGTGTATGTATGTGTACATGCCGCGGGCAGGAGGGGGCGGAGCGAGATGAGCGGGGAAGTGTGGGCTTCCTGCACGTAACTAGGATAAACATCGGGTTACTAACCAAAGCGCTTTGGTTGGATACCCGATGTTTATCTTGGTTACCAGCTTCTGGCAGGCTGCCAGCGATGGCTCCTGCACACTGTAGCTGTAAAAAGCCCTGCTTTTTGCTGCTAGAACCATTCTCGAACGTATCTAGAACTATCGAGCTTTTGCAAAAAGCTCGAGTTCTAGTTCGATCTCGAACAGCCCCCAAAATCACTCGAGCCTAGAACTGGAGAACCTCGAACCTAGAACTGCGCTCAACTCTACTAAGCACCCCTTAGTGCCACATGAAAGGCACCAAAGGGTGCAAAATTACAAAATGCAGTAGAGTGGGACATTATGTGTCTTTCTGCCATTATAATGACAGAAAAGACTGATAAGAAGTGTACAAGCACAGGAAAATCACCAGAGCGCTCTACGCTGTGAAAAGCAGTACAAAATGGCACTGGAGTGAACATGTGACCGCCTCATGTAGGATGAAGCTATGGATCCTGGGTAAATTTATGTATTTTCCCTCCTTCAGTTTTTGTGCAGTACGCAAAAAAAAACTGAAGGCACACGGATGACAAACAGATGACATACGGACCGTCTACAGAACGGAAACAGACCGCAAAAATGGATCGGTCGTGTTAATGTAGCCTTATTCTGATCTGCCGTTTATAAACAGCAGGCAGAAATAAGTGAATAGCGCCCCCCAGCGTCAGAAAAGCTCCGGGGTTTCAGGGCTAGCTGAGATCCTGGAGATCATGATTCAGGACGATTTTTCCGGTCCCCACTCACGTGATCACCGGTATACACTGTACACCGATGATCACGTTACAGTAAATGTCAGTGTCGGTAAAAAATTATTTATCTCCCATCTGGCATGAACAAACATGATAAATCTCCTCCCCGGTCCCCTCCGGTCCCCCGGTGTCGTCAAAGTGCCCCCACTGATGCCCTCCCAGAAATCCAAGATGGCCGCGCGCACAGCAGTGCGCCGGCCGCATTCACCCTACTCTTCTGATTTCTGTCGCATGTGCCATCTCCAAAAAGGGGTATTCCATCTCCAAGATCCTATCCCCAATATATAGTAGGTGGAATAGCAATAATATCAGCAAATACCAAGATTTGGAAATGTAGAATAGTTCTCCTGATTAGGCATGCCCTTACCTCATGAGCAGGGCATTGCAGCTTTGGTAGCAACCATTATGACATGGACTCTGCTGCTGTGGACCCGGGGAGAGTGGGTGCAGATTCATTGCACCCACACTCCTCACATGGAGGGTCTGCACTCCTAGAAAATGGGGGATACGTAAACTTGTGAAAGAGGGAATTTTTTGGGGAGTTTTCTTTCAAATAAATTTTTTTTGTCGATTTTTTTTTGTTAGTACTGACAGTTTGTGATGTCGGGTATCTGATAGACACCATGACATCACAAACTGCTGGGCTTGATGTCAGGTGACTTTACAACTAGTATCAACCCCGTTTATTACCCCGTTTGCCATTGCACCAGGGCACGGGTTGAGCTGTGGTGAAGCGCCAGGATTGGCGCATCTAGTGGATGCGCCACGTCTGGGGTGCCTGTGGCCTGCTATTTTTAGGCTGTGAAGGCCCAATAACTATGGACCTTCCCACCCTGAGAATACCAGACCACAGCTGTCCGCTTTACCTTGGCTGGTGATCCAATTTGGGGGGGACCCTACTTTTTTTTGTAATTATTATTATTTATAAAATAATTATAAAAAAAGAGCCTGGGGTGACCTCCACATTGGATCCCCAACCACGGTAAAGCTGCCAGCTGTGGTTTTCAGGCTACAGCCGTCTGCTTTACCCTAGCTGGCTATCAAAAATGGGGGGACCCAACATCATTGTTTTTTAACTATTTTTTAAATAAAAAAAATTAATGGGCTTCCCTGTATTTTGATTGCCAGCCAAGGTAACGTCAGGCAGATGGGGGTGGCAACCCATAGCTGTCTGCTTTATCTGCACTGAGAATCAAAAATACCGCGGAGCGCTACGTCATTTTTTTTAAAGATTTATTTTTACAGCACTGTCATGTCAGGCAATCAAAATACAGGGAAGCCCTTTTTGTTTTTAGTTATTTAAATAAATAATTAAAAAAAATATATATGGGCTCCCGCTGCATTTTTTGTATTGCTAGCTAAGGGTAATCCAAGCAGCTACTGGCTGCTAACCCCCACTGCTTGGTGTTACCTTCACTGGCAATGGAAAATCCAGGGAAGCATTTTTTTATTTTTTTTGCCAGAAAACTACAAAAAAATGACGTGGGCTTCGCCATATTTTTGTATGCTAGCCAGGTACAGCAGGCAGGTACGGGCTGCCTGTAACCCCCAGCTGCCTATTTGTACCTGGCTGGGAACTAAAAATATAGGGAAGCCCTTTTTTTAATTAATTCATGAATTTTATGAAATAATTAAAAAAAAAAAAAAACGACGTGGGCTTCGCCCCATTTTTGTGTCCAGCCGGGTACAACTAGGCAGCTGGGGATTAGAATCCACAGCACAGGTTAGCCCGAGATTTCTGGGCTCCTCTGCTGCGAATTGCAGTCCGCAGCCGCCCCAGAAAATGGCGCTCTCATAGAAGCGCCATCATCTGGCGCTGTATCCAACTCTTCCAACAGCCCTGGAGCCGGGTGGCTTGTTGGGTAATCATGAGTTAATACTGGCTTTGTTTTACTAGCCAGTATTAAGCCAGAGATTCTTAATGTCAGGCACGTTTGACCCGGCCATTAAGAATCTCCAATAAAGGGTTAAAAAAAAACACCACACAGAAAAAAAATACTTTAATAGAAATAAATACACAGACACATTAGAGACTCCATCTTTATTACCCCTTGTCAGCCCTCCACAATCCTTCTCTTCTGTCTTCTTTCCCCTTCAACACATGCAGCTCTGTCTGCTACATCAGACAGCACAGCTGCATGGGGGAAGATGCTGTGCTCCGTGCAGAAATCACTCTGTGAGAGTGACCACAGGCTCCCGGCTGTAAGCGGTGGCACGGGTTGCCATAGCAACGGTGCTCCGATTACGTGATTCCGGTGTCGCTGCGTGCTGGTAGCGGGACGTTGCTATGGCAACGGTGATCTCCGTGATTGACCGGCTGTGTCAGCTGGTCAGGAGCCGGCTTCTGCGGACGCTGGTAACTACGGTAAACATCGGGTAACCAAGAAGCCCTTTCCTTGGTTACCCGATGTTTACCGTAGTTACCAGCATCCGCCGCTCTCACGCTGCCAGTGCCAGCCCCCTGCACACATAGCCAGACTACACATCGGGTTAAATTAACCCGATGTGTACTTTGGCTAGGAGTGCTGGGAGCCAGCGCTAAGCGGTGTGCGCTGGTAACCAAGGTAAATATCTTGTTGGTTACCCGATATTTACCTTAGTTACCAAGCGCAGCATCGCTTCCACGCGTGCTGCTGGCTGGGGGCTGTGGTCACTGGTTGCTGGTGTGATCTGCCTGTGTGACAGCTCACCCGTGTAGCGACGCTCCAGTGATCCCTGCCAGGTCAGGTTGCTGGTGGGATCGCTGGAGCGTCGCTTAGTGTGACGGTACCTTAAGGGAACGGGGAAGCAGACCGGGGAGTCGAGCTAGAGCACTGTGTAACAGAGATGCAATGACAGGTCCTACATGATGCGTCATAGTCATGTGACCAGTCTGCAGCCAATGAGATAACAGGCACGTGACTGGTCACATGGCTATTTTGACGTCACGATAGGTCCTGCATCACTGCTGGCAGTGCTGGTTACCGGGAGGATTCAGCGATCATCGGATGGAATAGCGGCAGGAGACAGAGTGCAGGAGGGATCGCGGGGACCGGTAAGTGTTATGGCAATGTTTATTAACTGTATGTGTACATTTATAATGTGTTTTTATGTGTTTGTGATTGCCTCCTATTGTTCCCTATGCGGTTCGAGTTCGGTTCGTCGAACGTTCGCCGAACCGAACTCGAACGAGACCTCCATTCGGCGAACTGAACTCGAGCCGAACCACGGCTGGTTCGCTCATCTCTATTGAGAACCACTATGGGACTAACAGAATAAGTAGTTGTTGAGTGGGGGTGTTGGCCTAATGCATATTGATCTGTATGTATTGCAACAACTATTGTTTGTTTAATATGATGTGATTTTATGTCTGCATGCATATTGTTCAGATGTTAACAAAGTTAAAAAAAAAAAAAGGTCCTCATTCACAGACAGGATGTTCCTCCTTCTTCTGCCAGTGTATTCATTATAGTGTGGAGCTGGAAGCTGAAGGTCACAGCAGATTTCTCTCTCCCTCTCCCAGAAACCAGACTGAGCCTATTCTCCTGTTGTAAGCTGGATGTTCTTAATTCTCAATAAATGAATATTCTCTGTTGCTCGCTGTGGACATCATGCTGATTAACCCGCTGCTAACAGTTCTTATTCAATTTTAGCTCTTTTCCATCCATTTTAGCATTTTTACAGCCCCACCAGACATCCGGGGAGGGTCTGCTGGAAAATTATTCAAGTTATCCATTGACTTGCATTAAATTTGTGATGAATCCATGAATAGTACAAAATATTCATGATGAATAATCTGAACCTGAATATTTTAGTATTTGCCCATCACTAGATATAACTAAATACTTAAAAGATAGCTCAGACACTGGTGCATTGTAAGGGAGTGGACCAGAGGCGTAGCTAGGGGTTCAGCTCAGGGGGGCAAAACATCACAGTGGGTCCCTAATCAGGTAACCATGATAATTATAGTAATGCAGACTAATCATGCGTATAGGGGAACCTAAGATGAAACAGATATTACAGATATATGGGGACTATATGTTTGTAGATATAAGTTCTGTAGGACATACAAGAGGTTACAGTACAGTTACAGATAGTGACTTACAGCTGACGTTCTTTCTCATGGAATTGTTTCCTTTTTCCGACTTTTCAATCTGGCCCAGACCGACATGACAACTTCTTCCAGCCATGACTTGTCTATAGAGATTGCAAAAAAGACACATTTGACTTCTCCATTTCCGACACCGTCCCATCTATTCCCAACCTGCAAAAAGTCATCATCCTTCTGATACTTCAATATTGAACTGCTGCTGTATGTGTCCGTATTACTGCACCTGCTGAGTGGGACAAAAATTGTGCTCCTCTTACTGACCCACATGGTAATGCCACCATTCCACATGGTAATGCCACCATTGTTCCCCTCACATAGTAATATGCCTCATTGGTTATGTACCTCATTATATGGTAAAATTGCCCCCTAGATAATATTAATGCCCTGTGCAAGTGCCTCAGAAAGGTGTCCACATTTTGCTCCTAGAAAGTAATAATGTCCCCAGTGTTCCTGTGATGGTCACAATACCTTGAGTGCCCCTGTAATAATAATGGTTCTTAAGTGTCCATTTAACATTAATAATGTCCCCCCATGTACAGTATACATAGTATGAAGCCCCCAGACCTCCCCGATACACAGTATGATGTTGTCATATCTCCCCTATACACAGTATGATACCTCTACACCTCCCCAATACATAGTATGATGGGCTCACAGCTCCCCCAAAACAATGGTACTTACATTGTAAAATGTCCACCACAGTAGCCGACACATTGATTAATTGTCCCCACAGTAGCCCCCACATTGTATAATGGCTTCAATAGTATCCCCCCACATTGTATGAAGGTCCCCAAAGTAGTCCCCACAATATATAACAGTCCCCCACTGTATAAGCGCCCCCCACACAAGTGGCAGAACTAGAGCCCGATGGAGATCGATGCAAGATTTGGATCTGAACCCCCATTCCCATTCCCCTGCATGTTGATTGCCAGAGAGAATACTCATCGAAGCCAGATAAAAGCTTGCATTTCCCAGGAAGTTATAGTCTCTCCAGTTTACCTCTGTTGCACCAGAAACGGCTTCCAGGGCCACCACCATTCCACTTGTTTGGCTTCATGCACCATCTTGAGTTTATTATGCCAGGTCCCCCTTCTCCACTAGAGGGTGCTGATGTAGCTCCTGCAGTAGGTTCTCAGCGGACACCCTCTATAGTCCAGGAGCCGGGACCACCATCCACCTATGAAGAAGAGCAAGTACCTGCTCTACAGAGATCTGAATGAATAGCAAGGGACAGTTATTTGCTTGTTACCAGGAATAATTGGTCGCTACATACCTGAACAGGAGAGACTTTTCATGTGTAGTTCTGATAGAAACATACGTTTACTGTGTAATAAGAGAGACTCTGTCTTACGAGAGCCTTATTACTGCCACACTATGTCCTAGGCCTCCTAAAAGCCACTTGGTGCAGAAAGTTTCTTTATGGACTGTGTGCCCTGACTGCACCCGGGGATCAAGCAAAGAAGTTATAATGGGTTAGCTGTCATCCCATTCACCACCTAATGGGGGTTGCTCTTACAAGGATCTTCTTCAAGACAAAAGGACTCCTTTAATATGGTTACATGCTGTTTTACTCTGCATCCAGATGTTGTATATGTTTATGTTTTTTTTCTAGGTCATCAAGAAACCAAGAAAAATTTAAGCAACAGTATTCATGTAAGGAATGTATTTGTATGTATGTTTTTCCCTTCTATTTTTCAGATATGTATGTCGGGGAAGACACTCTTTAAGAGACATTTGGTATCCCACAAAAGTGGCCATTTCCATGGGATACCAGAAGTATGGAGTGTTTTGTAGGGGTGGCACGGGGCATATAGCCACGGGAAGAGACATATCCCAGCTACTGCACAGCCCTACAGTGTCAGTCCGCACCCCGGCAACCTTCACAGTGAAAGGGGACATCTTCAGGGACATGTAGTGTCTGGTACTCACTTGTGGGCTGGAGGCCTTCACTGTCTCGATCTTCCAGACCATTCCTAGGCTGCCAGTAGCTGCTGGTTCCCAGTACAGGTCACAGAACAAGACACTTCTCTTCAATTAGAACTTTACTCAGCATTTCTAATTCAACATATAATTTCACAGTATATGAGGCATAACATCTTTCAGTAACGTTACGGTGTACATTCATATTGTTCCTGCTTTAAACCTGAACTTATCCTGCTTTCTACTTGAGGACTTCCTAGCAAATTCTCTCTCTTGCTTCGGACCTCTTGTCTCTCCCATCTGGTGACTTCTAGTCTCACTTCCCCTGTAGAGATGGGGGCTTTCAGGTGCTCTCCTAACACCAACCCTGAACCATAGGCTCCATACCTCCAGTAGTCTTCACACCCTGGATTTTTGTCTATATTAAGAGGGTCATACCTTCTGACCGTGCACCCCTCCCCCACTTGCCACAGGTAATCTTATCCTATAAAGCAGGTTCCTATGTAACGGGGTGCCAGGGGCGCCTCTGGGCTTGTAGTCGTGGCCCCTTCTGTCAGGCTTACCCCTGGCTCCGCCGTCACTATCGGGACGGGAGATGTCTTGGTGGGGCAGAGTGTGGTGGTGCAGATGTCGTCCGACGTATAAACACTCTCCAGGCATGGTTCGATGCAAATAAAAGACATTCTTTATTTCACAACTCTTTCCAAAAACCGGCAGTTACAGATGACTTCACGTTCTTTTCTTAGCTGGGGAAAGCCTGCCCTGACGTCTCCTCCAGTGGGGATGTGCCCGGCTACTCTACTTCACCTGGCTCCCACTTATGGCTACCCACAACCCGGACCCACACCGGGACTGCTTCGCACTATGAGGTTCCGCCCGCTCCTTTTCTCTCCGGCTTCCCTGTTCTTCCAGCTCCCTTCTTTCTTTCTTTCTTTCTACCCACTCAGCTCCACACTCTGCCCCTGGCTGTTTCTTCTCTCCCGTCCCGGAATCAACTGACTTCAACACACACACACTTCTCTCTCTAAGCTGCCGGCTCCTCCTCTCTCCTGCCCTGTTTCTATGGGGACAGCCGTCCCACCCGGGCTCTAGGGGAAAACCCACTGCACAGTAAAAACATGTTTATTAATAACATCAACAGTAACTACCCCAGAGTGAGGTATCTTCAGGGGGAAACTGTACCTCCTTGTAAGGGGTCTGCCCACCCCTTACATTCCTCCCCTCTTTAACCCTAAGCCTCCCGGCAAGGCATAAATCTAAAACCACATGTAAAAACAAACAAAGTCATTTTAATAAAACTTCAAACATGTTCACCTTAGGGCACCCGCAAGGGGCACACCAGTCCAGCGCCCGGAGTCCCTCCTGGGAGCTCCTGGTCTTTGTAGACAATGTGCCCGGAGACTATAACAAGCGCTCCCGGTCTTTGAAGGCAGGCACACGGACACTAAAGTCTTCCTTAACAACACGGAGGGAGCCCCTGGCTCAGTCCAGCATCAGGCTCCTTCCGGGCTCCGTAGCTTGAACAAAGGTTGCAACTGTGAAACTTTGCCGGCTCCGTAACAATGCCGGTATTCAACACAAACATGTCCATAACCTCCGGTTTTGTATCTTCAACCCCCGACAGGGTGATGGGGACTTCCGCTGAGTCAGGGGTGACGGTTTCACTGGGTCCCAGAAGAATCCCCACTCGTCTTCTTCTAGCTCCCGGGTAGGTTGCTCTTCTGGGGCCGGAACTTCTGTGTGAGTTGGAGGTCCCACCTCGACTGGCGGGGACACCTCCGGACACTGATATGTAGTTCCCAGGACTTTGCTTCCCGGCTGCAGCTGTGCCCTATAGGTGGCGCGGACTTCAGTCGAGGTCTCGCCGGTCGCGGCATCCCAGGTAGTGACCCAGGTTACTTTGGTGGGCCGCTCCGGTCCTTCTGGCACAGCCGGTAAAATAAGGGTAAGTCCTTCTGCGGCTGCAGTCTGCTTCGGCCGTCCTCTCCCCCGGCTGATTTCTACCAGCGCGCCCACTGCAGCATGCTGTTTTCTCGGGGTCTCCATCTTGCTCGGAGTTAGCGTTTTTGGTAAAGGCGTCGGGGTCAGTGGAGATGCTGGAGAAAGTGGAGGCGGGCCTACTTTTCCCGCTCTTGGGTATACTCCACCCCCAGTCTCACACATCAGGTCGACCCCTACGCGGCGGTTCTTCTTTTTCTCTGGAACACCGCCCACTTCACATATCTTCCTTCGTGCCCTGGGACCGGCACCTCCCCTCTTTGGGCGGAGTACTCCAAACTTCTTTTTCGGCACCGGCCAGCCCCAGGCTCTTCTTTTGGCGCCAATTCTGCGCGCGCTTTCTGTGTCTTCACAGACAACGGCCATCTTGCCGCCATCTTGTGCCCGGTCCAACGCCTTAGGCACTTCTTCCTCTTCCCACCATGGGATCGGGACTCTTTTCCAATAATCTGGATCCAGTGTCCTCGGCATCACTTGATCTCCTTCTTCTTGGAGCGGGACCCCTTGCATATGATCCGGATCCTGCCAACTACGCCACATGTAACGGGGTGCCAGGGGCGCCTCTGGGCTTGTAGTCGTGGCCCCTTCTGTCAGGCTTACCCCTGGCTCCGCCGTCACTATCGGGACGGGAGATGTCTTGGTGGGGCAGAGTGTGGTGGTGCAGATGTCGTCCGACGTATAAACACTCTCCAGGCATGGTTCGATGCAAATAAAAGACATTCTTTATTTCACAACTCTTTCCAAAAACCGGCAGTTACAGATGACTTCACATTCTTTTCTTAGCTGGGGAAAGCCTGCCCTGACGTCTCCTCCAGTGGGGATGTGCCCGGCTACTCTACTTCACCTGGCTCCCACTTATGGCTACCCACAACCCGGACCCACACCGGGACTGCTTCGCACTATGTGGTTCCGCCCGCTCCTTTTCTCTCCGGCTTCCCTGTTCTTCCAGCTCCCTTCTTTCTTTCTTTCTTTCTGCCCACTCAGCTCCACACTCTGCCCCTGGCTGTTTCTTCTCTCCCGTCCCGGAATCAACTGACTTCAACACACACACACTTCTCTCTCTAAGCTGCCGGCTCCTCCTCTCTCCTGCCTTGTTTCTATGGGGACAGCCGTCCCACCCGGGCTCTAGGGGAGAACCCACTGCACAGTAAAAACATGTTTATTAATAACATCAACAGTAACTACCCCAGAGTGAGGTATCTTCAGGGGGAAACTGCACCTCCTTGTAAGGGGTCTGCCCACCCCTTACACCTACTTGCCCATACACAGGAGGTTTTAAAACCCAGAGAGAGGCTTCAGCATAGTGTAGGTACCCAGTTAAGAGATATGCCGTGAACTAGCAACTGGGCAGATATACAAACGGCCATTTATATATGCTAAATATCTCATTTTTCTTAGATTTTCCTTAGCAGGAATGCAGGTCCATGTTCACACATTCATAGTTTCCATACTTTAGCATTATCAGAGTGCAAACTGTCTTTTTTTGTATTTTATGTCATGTTCAGTTGTGCACCTTTTCACACCTCAGTTTGGTGAGTGCAGTCAGTCTTTTTGTCTATAGACTATGTTTGGGCAGGAAAATTTAACCCCGCGCTTTACACTTACGCTCCAAAAATCCTGCCTCTATTAAACTGAATGGAGGTGGGAGCTACAGGCTATAAATAGCAACTGTCAGTGGTTGCTATAGGAACAAAATAAACTGAGACGGATACAGAGATACAGAAAAAGACAGAGACAGACAGACAGACAGACAGATAGACACAGACAGAGACAGTCCTGGAGAGAGACAGAGAGAGATAGACGGCCAAAGAGAGACCTGGAAAGAGACAACCCTTGAAAAGAGACAGAAAGATAGATGGCCAAAGAGAGACCTGGAAAGAGACAGCCCTGTAAAGAGACAGCCCTGGAAAGAGACAGCTCGGGCAAAGAGACAGACCGGGCAAAGAGACAGACCGCGAAAGAGACAGCCGGGCAAAGAGACAGCCGGACAAAGAGATAGCCGGGCAAAGAGACAGACGGGCAAAGAGACAGACGGACAAAGAGACTGATGGGAAAAGAGAGAAACAGATAGGCACACACATAGAGACAGACATAGAAATAGAGAGAGACAGACAGACAAGGAAAGATACAGACAGAGCGACAGACAGACAGCGACACACAGACAGAGACTGAGAGTGAGACAGATAGACAGTTACTATCCAGGGTAACGCCGGGTACTACAGCTAGCATATCTAATATATAAAGCTGAATGTGTGTGTGTATGTCCGGGATTGGCATCTGCACCGTCGCAGCTACGGCCACAAAATTTTGCACACTCACACATCTGGACCCCTAGAGCGTCATAGGCTATGTTGTGAGGCAAAATTTTAACTCCACGCATTCCACTTTACCAATCAATTTTGCCCCTATCTACATAATGGGGAAAAAGTGAAACAGAAAGTGTATCCGCACCGTCACGTTTACAACCACGAAATTTTGCACAGACACCTCATGTGACCCAGGGAACGTTGTAGACTATGTTTTGACAGGAAAATTTAACCCCGCGCTTTACAGTCACTCTCCAAAGAAAATGCCTCCATTAAAGTAAATGGAGCCTGGAACTACAGGTCATTAATAGGAGCTGTGATTGGTTGCTATAGGAACAAAAGACATTCATAGTATAAGAAGCTTATATGTGAGGTAATAAGATGTCGGTGGGGAGACAGATAGAGAGAGACAGAGACAGACAGAGACATACAGAGAGAGAGACAGACAGGGTAAGAGACAGAAAAAAGAGACAAAGACAAACTGTGAAAGAGACAGACAGAGACAGATGGTGAAAGAGACAGACAGAGACAGACGGGGAAAGAGACAGACAGAGACAGACCTGGAAAGAGACAGATGGGGAAAGAGACAGATGGGGAAAGAGACAGACAGACATGCAGATAGGGACAGAGACAGGCAGACAGGGAAGGAGGAGACAGTCAGAGAGACAGACAAAGATAGATGGGGAAAGACACAGACCTTGATAGAGACAGACGGGGAAAGAGACAGAGCAATAGAGACAGAAAAGGAAAGAGACAGACAGAGACAGGCAAACAGGGAAAGAGACAGACAGGAAAAGACACAGACAAAGAGACGGGGAGACAGACAGGGAAAGAGAAAGACCTGGGAAAGAGACAGACCTGTAAAGAGACAGATGGGGAAAGAAAAAGAGAGATAGAGACAGACAAAAAAAGAGACAGACAGAGACACAGACGGGGAAAGAGACAGACAGGGAAAGAGACAGATGGGGAAAGAGATAGACGGGGCAAGAGACAGACGGGGAAAGAGACAGACCTGGAAAGAGACAGACGGAGCACATTACTTGGCCAATTTAGTTAAATCTGTGTGGAATATCTGTGGTGTTGAAATATATGTTGTGAAATGCTTCTATTAGCTTAGTTTTTGCCTTTTAATAATTACATTTCTATTTGTTTTGTGGTTTTTGTGTGCAGAATAAATTTTTGTTAATACATTCTATTTTATTAACAGCAGTTATTAACCCGGGCGAAGCCGGGTAGTACACCTAGTATATATATATGGTATATCTAATATATAAAGCTGAAAGTGTGTGTGTGTGTGTGTGTATGTGTATGTCCGGGATTGGCATCTGCACCGTCGCAGCTACAGCCACAAAATTTTACACACTCACACGTCTGGACGCCGAGAGCTGCCAGATGTGAATGTGACACCCTGGCACCGCCAGGTGGACACACAGATTAGGTACCTGCACAACACCTTCCCTCACAGGGTTAAACCTTGCCAACCAAATCCTAGTCACCCCCCCAGGGTAGGAAAGGCACACCAGTGGGCGGGACCAGGTGGATGGAGAACGCCCACCTAGGGGTCTAGAGAACCCAGGGCGGGAAAAGAGGGGAGTTTGTAGTGGAAGTTTAAGTGGAGTGGAGCAGGAGGAGAAAGTGCAGTCTAAAAGCAGAGGCGCCGGGGTTGGAGCCCCGGTGTATTGGCTAGGTGGCAGACGGTGGTCCGTGTCTGACAGGAGATGGGAAGACGGCAGCCGAAGATCCGAGGTGACCAGGGGCAGGGTTGGAGCCCGCCGGTACCGACACCGGAAACCCGACCCGGAAACCGTGCACAGAGGGGGTACTTGGACCCTGAAGCCAGTACCGGAACCAACGACCTAGCTAATTAACCATTTGAGGGCAGGATTACAGGTCCTGTCCCAAACAAAGTCCCAAAAGCAGACAACCACCCACAGAGAGGGATAGGGCATCCGCCAGGGCCCGTTAGATCCCACGAGTCAGGGTCAGTGGGCACGGCTCCCAACAGAAGTACCGGGAGCGGACTCCCGTGTTCCACACAGGGAAGTCCATCACATCACAACACAGTGCAGAGGAAAGTGACACAGACCATCACCCCGGGTGAGGGACCAGAGTACACCCGGCCGTGGCGGCTGGCCACCAGCACCTTGGTTAACCATTGGACTTGTCTGATTTATTTAATCGTGAGTAAACTGAGACTCCCTGGTCTGACCAGGCGCGCCGCCCCTGCCATCATCGTCCCCTGCACCGAGTCACCAGCCCCAGGGCAACCATCCCTACCCATGGAGGGGTTAACAACCAGCTGCCATCCCATCGCCCCCGGGTGCCCCACAACAGCAGCGGTGGTGCCACACTTCACCACACACCGTGGGTGGCGTCACAGACTGACTACGGCAAATCCCGTACAAATACGTCCCCTTTCATTTGGAGTGTCCGCGTGACCCCCGGGTCCGGAGAACCCCTCGAGCCACACTGCGGGGGCGCCACAATAACAAGGGGGACTTAAAGAATGAGAGCGATGGTGCCAAAAAGTATATACCGTACAGTTGCTAAGGTGGGGCCCCGACATGGGATACTAACCACACTCGGGGATATGAACACACACACAAAATGCGCCACACACTACCACGTGCTTGAACACATATGCCACCCTCAGCACACATTTCACCACACATACACCAACCTCACCACAAAATCGCCCTAAAACACACACAAGTCTGGAATTATCCTTCAAAAATAAAAATCTGATTAATAAGCAGCCAAACTACAAGAACAACAAATGTACCATATAAGAAATACGGCAGCTGTCAGTCACATGACCTGTCTATTATGTGTATGTGTGAGCTAATATATACTGTCAGAGGGGAGGGCTTTCTTTTGCCTTTGGATTTATCAGGCTGACAATAGCAACCAATCACAGCTCAGCTTCTATTTTGCTACAGTTAATTAATCTGAGCTATGATTGGTTAATATAGGCAACAAAGGGCATTCTCAGTATAACAAAGATTGTGTGAGATAATAGGATGTCAGTTAGGGTGTGTTGGTGGAAAGGCTGATGTCAGTCACATTACCTCTATATGAGAGGATATAGAAACTGTCAGTTACAGACTGATTTTACCACGATAATGCCTCAAAAGAAAAGGAATTCCTTGGCAAGAATGTCAGCTGATGCGAAAAGAAAAGCTGCATTATGGGCCAATCAAAAATGTGAAGACCGAGAAACAAGGCTGACACACATGAGAACAGCAGCTGCTTCCTCAAGAGCCAATGAACTTTTTGAGGAGAGGGAAGTGAGGCTTGCAGATTTGAAAACAAGAGCTGCTTCCTTAAGAGCCAATGAACTTTCTGAGGAGAGGGAAGCGAGGCTTGCAGACATGAAAACAAGAGCTGCTTCCTCAAGGGCCAATGAACTTTCTGAGGAGAGGGAAGCGAGGCTTGCAGATAAGAGAAGAGCTGCTTCCTCAAGGGCCAATGAGTCATCACAGCAGAGAGAAGGCTGACTTGCCACCAAGAGAACTGCTATTTCTTTCATCAGTAGAGAAAAACTGTGGACAAAAAGCGCAAATACGGTCTTACCCCAATATGTGCGGGGTGGGGAAGGGGGAGTAATGTTACTCACCAAATGTAGTTGTGAGAGTCACAACCACTATCATCCCATGTAAAATCGATCACCGGCTGCAGCCACCCAAAATGGCAGACAACAGAGAAAGGTAGAGAGGGGTGTTCAATTGCCGCGGCAAATGATCACTTGTTCAGAAGATCAGATTAATGTTTCTTTATTTTCGTACAGGTCTACGCATTTCAAGAGCATCTGCTCTCTTCTTCAGGACCGTCAGGTACAAAGAACAACATCAAATCTCTGCGAGATTTGATGTTGTTCTTTGTACCTGATGGTTGGAGATTTGAAACATGCTGCCTTTTGTTACCAGTCAGACATAAACTATCAGGATCATCCTAAAGTTCAGATAGGAAAAATGGATGTGGTCTGCATGTACTGTGTGTCGGCCGGGGATAAGGGGTACTCAGATCTGGGCCACGGGGTCACTTCTGTGGGTATCACGGTGGCGTGACCCGGTCTGTGATCCCAGGCTCCACAGTAAGAAGGGGATTAGGTAAGGGAGATTGTCCGTGACACCACCCGTGGTGTGCTGCGAAGTAACGGAGCACCGCCGCTGCCGGTTAATGGATCCCGGGGATGGTGGTAGGCAGCAAGGTGGTGATTTCCCTCCACGGGTAGGGTGTTGATGTCCCGGGACCCCGGTGAGGTGGTGCAAGGAGGAGATGGAGACCGTCTGAGAGCTGTGCGCCCGGTTGGATCGGGGGATGTTGTTACTCACAGTTCGCTTTGCAAGGAAATTCACACAGAGTCAGGAATTAACCAGAAATTGCCGGTGTCCGTAGCCTTCGGTACGGAGGGTGTTGAAGTCCCACACACGGTGCAGCAGACCCCTGTTCTTTCCCTGCAGCCAGGTGCCTCTTTCTCCATTCTTTCTCTTTCTTTCCTCCTCAGCTGGGAATGGGAAGTCCACTCCCCTGCAGTGATCTGGGATCTCTTTCGATACCGGTGGGCCACTACTCTGCCCCGGTCACCTCAAGTCCCTTCCTCACTAACAGCCTGTCCTGGCCCTTTTGGAGCACGCTTCTGTAGCAGCCCGGGAGCTACAACTCCAGGCTCCTCTCTGCTCCCTCTCTCCACACACTCTGCTCCAGCCCTCCCCTGCTGCCCTGTTTTGCTCTTACACTGGGGAAGGGGGGGTGTGTCTCCTGCTGCACTGGTGTGGGATCAGGTTACCAAGGAGGAGAATGACCTGCTCTTTGCTGGATTTCTGCAGGTCTGTGACACCCTGGTTTTGCCAGGGCGTCACAACTGCAGTGCCCTGAAATGGAAAGATGAACCGCCAGGTTTATGCTGTGCAAATGGCAAGATAAAACTTCCACCTCTCCTGTCACCACCAGATCCCCTAAAGTCTCTGATGACAGGTACCAGTACAATATCAAAGCATTTCTTGGACAACATTAGGAAGTACAACTCCTGCTTCCAAATAACATCATTTGGTGCAACAAAAGAAATGTTTACAACAGGATTTATGCCGACATTTAAAGTTCAAGGACAGGTTTACAACTCATTTGGGTCACTGCTTCCATTACAAGGAGAAGAACCTCAATTTCTTCAACTCTACTTCATGGGAAATGCAGAAGCAGAGGCTCAGCGGCGATGCTCTTTAATTCCTAACACTCACCTTGATATTGTCACTATTTTGCAGCAGTTCCTTCACTCCAACAATCCATATGTTCAACTTTTCAAGACTGCACTTGAGTGCATGCCAAATGACGATTACAAGGTTGTCAATCAAGCTGACAAAACACCACCAGGTGAACATCAGCGATGTTTCAATGCTCCCACATTTGATTAGGTAGCCATCTTGATTGTAGGTAATGATTTTCAAAGCCGTGACATTGTGTTTCAGAAAAGGAACAATAGTTTGCAACGAGTAGCAGAAACTCACAGGTCCTATGATGCATTACTTGGCCAATTTAGTTAAATCTGTGTGGAATATCTGTGGTCTTGAAATATATGTTGTGAAATGCTTCTATTTGCTTAGTTTTCCCTTTTAATAATTACATTTCTATCTATTTGTTTTGTGGTTTTTGTGTGCAGAATACATTTTTATTAATACATTCTATTTTGTTAACAGCAGTTATTAACCGAGGCAAAACCGGGTGTCACGCTCCCTGGGTCCCAGGTACAGGGTATATTAGGACTTCCTTTCAATGTGGGTGGTGCCTGATCAACGTGTTCCCATAGCTAGGTGTTCAGGTCCATTTGTGCCTTGCCTCCGTTTAACTCTGTCTCTTCCGCAGAACCCGTCCTGCCACCTTAACCTGGTCCTGTCCGCTGATTTCCCAGGAAGTCTCCCGGTGACTGTCTGCTGAGGATCCCGCCATCTACCGTCAGCCTGAACCCGTCACCGATCCCCGACTTCACCTGGTAACACCAGCCTACACGTCTCGTTGGACCCGGACCCCATCTGCGGTTCCTACCCGGTACCTGAATCCGGTTCCAGTCATCCGTCCGGCCTCCGGTGCTCGTTGGACTCAGAGACATTCCCGTACAAGATTCCTGAAGGACTCTGATCCCGTACCCCTAGTGTTCCGGCTTCTGTGCATCTAGGGCCTCTGGTGGGGTGATCGGACATTCCCTGTATAGGGGTTAGCTCCGGGTTGCCTCACTGGAGGAGTCCGGTGCACGGCCCAGTGAAACCACCTCCAGGACATTACAGGTTGATCAGTCCATGGATTCCGCCGAAGCACTAGCGTCCCAGCTGGCCGGATTACAGCAAGAACTGGTACGACAACGCGAGACCCAATCTCGCATGCTAGCCTTTATGTCTTCAGTGGATGGACACCCACCTAAATACACTTCAAGAAACAGCCACATCCCTGTCGACTCAGACCACGGCAGCGGCGTCCATAGGGGATTCCTCTGTGACCTCGAAACTTTGCTTAGCTTCTCCGTCCCGGTATGCCAGGGATCCCAAGACCTGCAGAGGTTTTCTGAATCAATGCTCGCTGCACTTCAAGTTGCTTCCGCACCTCTTTGCCTCTGATCAAGCAAAGATGGCCTTTCTGATGTCCCATCTGGAGGGTGAAGCATTGGCTTGGAAAAATCCCTTGTGGGAGAAGGAAGATCCTGTGACTACCGACATCCGTTAATTCCTGGAGGCCTTCCGTAACACCTTTGACGAACCAGGACGCACCTCCACGTCCGCCTCTTTGCTTCTCAAGCTACGCCAAGGGACTTTAACGGTTGGCCAGTACGCCATCAGGTTCCGTACGCTTGCCTCTGAGCTAGGGTGGAACAAAGAGGCATTGACAGCAGCCTTCTGAGAGTAGCTCTCCGGTCGCATCAAGGATGAGTTAGCCGGTCGTGATGTTCCTCCTACCTTTGATTGCCCTGGTCTCTCTTGCAACTCGGATTGATCTCCGTTTCCAGGAATGGTCCAAGGAGGTATCCCGGGAGAGGTGACCGACACGGCACACCTCCACTCCGCAGAATTCCACCGTCCCTCAGTCAGTGCCATCCGACACCTCTACTCACGAATAGAGTTGAGCGCGGTTCTAGGTTCGTGGTTCTCCAGTTCGCGGCTCGAGTGATTTTGGGGGCTGTTCTAGATCGAACTAGAACTCGAGCTTTTTGCAAAAGCTCGATAGTTCTAGATACGTTCGAGAACGGTTCTAGCAGCAAAAAAAACAGCTAATTCCTAGCTGGCTTTCAGCTGTAATAGTGTAAGTCACTCTGTGACTCACACTATTATGAAATTTCAGTGTATAGTGTGCGGGAACAGCGCATTCAGATCACTGCTGTTTGGATAATGGCGATCGCCATTTTTTTTTTTTTTTCCTTGTCTTCCTTCCCTAAGCGCGCGCGTGCAGTGGGGCGGGCCAGCATGTCAGCCAATCCCAGACACACACACAGCTAAGTGTACTTTTAGCCAGAGAAGCAACGGCATGTGTGATAGGATGTCCATGTCACATGTCCCTGCATTATAAAACCGGACATTTTCCTCCAGCACGCCATTATCTGCCTTCTGCGTCCTTGGTGTCAGACATCACTGGCGCAGCTCCGTCCTGAGTCCTATCGCCGATACTGCTGTATGCGCTCCATACACAGCGCTGGACAGCTTAGGGAGAGCACTTTCTATCAGTCCTTTTAAGGGCTCGTACCGGCAGGGTCAGAGCCATAGGTGACAGGTCCTGAAAACAGAGTTTAACAGCTACACAAGATGACAGCGTCTGTGTAGCTAAGGTCAGGGATTTCCTCGCTGCATTTCCCCATTAGGAGGGATAGAAAGGCAGGCTTCCATTCCTCTACCCAGAGCCCCACAACCCTGGCACTGTACCCTCCTGTCCTCTGCACACTCCAACTCATTATAACTAAGCCATTATACTAGCAAACACTGAGTGTACCTAGTGTCATCCTAAACGTGGCTATTGGACTTCTGTATAGTCCCAGTAGTGCACAGATATTTGCAGCACGTCTGCCTGCATTGCACACTCAAACTCATTATAACTAAGCCATTATACTAGCAAACACTCAGTGAACCTAGTGTCATCCTAAACGTGGCTGTTGGACTTCTGTATCGTCCCACAAATGCAAAGATATTTGCAGCACATCTGCCTGCATTGCACACTCAAACTCATTGTTACTAAGCCATTATACTAGCAAACACTCAGTGTACCTAGTGTCATCCTAAGGGTACGCTCACACGAGCGACAAAAACGGATGAGAGCAATGCGAGAAATTTTCGCATTGCACTCGGACTAATACTAGTCAATGAGGGAGAGCTGTTGGTCAGCTTTTCTTGCATCCAGATTCTGGATGCGAGAAAAGCGGCAGCAGGCTGCGATTTGATCCAGAATACGTCCGAGGCTCGCCAATACAAGTCAATGGGTGCGAGGAAAAATCGGATGTCACACGGATGGCACACGGACCATCCTAGTGACATCCGTTTTTCTAAATACAATCCTATCATGTAGCACAGAACACTGTAAATTCTCCTGTACATGACTGTAAATGAGTAACAGCTGCTGTGGAAAAAAAACGGATTGTATACTGACAGCATACTGACAGCACACTGAGTGCACACTGATGACAAGTGAGAAAAATTCGTCCGACTCTCGCAAACGAGAATGGGACCGTTTTTTAATACGTTCGTGTGAGTCCAGCCTTAACGTGGCTGTTGGACTTCTGTATAGTCCCACTAGTGCAAAGATATTTGCAGCACGTCTGCCTGCATTGCACACTCAAACTCATTGTTACTAAGCCATTATACTAGCAAACACTCAGTGAACCTAGTGGCATCCTAAACGTGGTTGTTGGACTTCTGTATAGTCCCAGTAGTGCCCAGATATTTGTAGCACCTCTGCCTACATTGCACACTCAAACTCATTATAACTAAGCCATTATATTAGCAAACACTCAGTGAACCTAGTGGCATCCTAAATGTGGCTGTTGGACTTCTGTATCGTCCCACAAGTGCAAAGATATTTGCAGCACGTCTGCCTGCATTGCACACTCAAACTCATTGTTACTAAGTCATTATACTAGCAAACACTCAGTGAACCTAGTGTCATCCTAAACGTGGCTGTTGGACTTCTGTATAGTCCCACTAGTGCAAAGATATTTGCAGCACGTCTGCCTGCATTGCACACTCAAACTCATTGTTACTAAGCCATTATACTAGCAAACACTCAGTGAACCTAGTGGCATCCTAAACGTGGCTGTTGGACTTCTGTATAGTCCCAGTAGTGCACAGATATTTGCAGCACCTCTGCCTGCATTGCACACTCAAACTCATTATAACTAAGCCATTATACTAGCAAACACTCAGTGAACCTAGTGGCATCCTAAACGTGGCTGTTGGACGTCTGTATCGTCCCACAAGTGCAAAGATATTTGCAGCACGTCTGCCTGCATTGCACACTCAAACTCATTGTTACTAAGCCATTATACTAGCAAACACTCAGTGTACCTAGTGTCATCCTAAACGTGGCTGTTGGACTTCTGTATCGTCCCACAAGTGCAAAGATATTTGCAGCACGTCTGCCTGCATTGCACACTCAAACTCATTGTTACTAAGCCATTATACTAGCAAACACTCAGTGAACTTAGTGTCATCCTAAACGTGGCTGTTGGACTTCTGCATAGTCCCACTAGTGCAAAGATATTTGCAGCACGTCTGCCTGCATTGCACACGCAAACTCATTGTTACTAAGCCATTATACTAGCAAACACTCAGTGAACCTAGTGGCATCCTAAACGTGGCTGTTGGACTTCTGTATCGTCCCACAAGTGCAAAGATATTTGCAGCACGTCTGCCTGCATTGCACACTCAAACTCATTGTTACTAAGCCATTATACTAGCAAACACTCAGTGAACCTAGTGGCATCCTAAACGTGGCTGTTGGACTTCTGTATCGTCCCACAAGTGCAAAGATATTTGCAGCACGTCTGCCTGCATTG
This sequence comes from Anomaloglossus baeobatrachus, assembly GCF_048569485.1. Lineage (NCBI taxonomy): Eukaryota > Metazoa > Chordata > Amphibia > Anura > Aromobatidae > Anomaloglossus > Anomaloglossus baeobatrachus. The sequence goes on from NC_134357.1 coordinate 359,145,666, forward strand.
CACACTCAAACTCATTGTTACTAAGCCATTATACTAGCAAACACTCAGTGTACCTAGTGTCATCCTAAACGTGGCTGTTGGACTTCTGTATAGTCCCACTAGTGCACAGATATTTGCAGCACCTCTGCCTGCATTGCACACTCAAACGCATTATAACTAAGCCATTATACTAGCAAACACTCAGTGAACCTAGTGGCATCCTAAACTTGGCTGTTGGACTTCTGTATCATCCCACAAGTGCAAAGATATTTGCAGCACGTCTGCCTGCATTGCACACTCAAACTCATTGTTACTAAGCCATTATACTAGCAAACACTCAGTGTACCTAGTGTCATCCTAAACGTGGCTGTTGGACTTCTGTATAGTCCCACTAGTGCAAAGATATTTGCAGCACGTCTGCCTGCATTGCACACTCAAACTCATTGTTACTAAGCCATTATACTAGCAAACACTCAGTGATCCTAGTGGCATCCTAAACGTGGCTGTTGGACTTCTGTATAGTCCCAGTAGTGCACAGATATTTGCAGCACGTCTGCCTGCATTGCACACTCAAACTCATTATAACTAAGCCATTATACTAGCAAACACTCAGTGAACCTAGTGGCATCCTAAACGTGGCTGTTGGACTTCTGTATCGTCCCACAAGTGCAAAGATATTAGCAGCACGTCTGCCTGCATTGCACACTCAAACTCATTATAACTAAGTCATTATACTAGCAAACACTGAGTGTACCTAGTGGCATCCTAAACTTGGCTATTGGACTTCTGTATAGTCCCACTAGTGCAAAGATATTTGCAGCACGTCTGCCTGCATTGCACACTCCAACTCATTGTTACTTACTAAGACATTATCATACCAAAAATTGAGTAAACTTAGTGGCATACAAGAAGTGGCTGTTGTACTCCATTAGTGCCCCACTGGTGCAAATCTATGTGCAGCACCTGTGCAGGACACCCTCCTACTCTGTTTTTAATAAGCTATAATGATAGCAAAAAATACTGCCATTTAGTGGGATCATAGAACTGGCTGTTGGACTCCTTTATTGTGCCACTTGTGCCAAGCAATCTCAAGCACCTCTGCATTCTACCCTCATGCACATTTTGCTATGCTAATTTTATAGCAAACTCAGGGAATTCCTTGCTGCATTTGATCATTAGGAGGGATAGAAAGTGAGGCTTCTTTTACTGTCCTGGTACCCACAGAACACGGCCACTGTACCCATCTGTCCACTTTTGCCACGCTATTTAATTTGCCCAAAGAGCTGACTCTTTTTCTGCCATCCTAAAATTGTCTGGAATACTAAGTTAGTGTTCCTTTGCTACTAAGCAAGGTACAACACATGTGCATTCTACACTCCTTTCCATTTCTGGAATGCAATTATTAACTGCAGGTAGTCCAGCCAATCTGTGACGAAGGTGCAGGCGTGGATATAATGTAGCCTGCATCCAATGATGGTTCTCTCAATGTCTGACAGCTCAACAATACCATCTGTTTCCACTTCCAAAACAAGTGATGACCTGCCAATCACACTCCCTGTTGCGGGTAAAGGAGTGGAAGTTCAGTGTGAAAAACCATGTGTGACTGCTGTCCCCACAGTCACAGAGAATGAAGAGCACGCAGATGCACTTGATGGGGCAGGCGGTGGTTGCACAGGTGTAATAACCTGCAGGTAACGGGATACGCAAGGACTGCTACTCTCAACATGCCCCTCACTCTCTGCTCCGAGTCATGGAGAGGTACATTGTTGCCAGTAAATTTTGGTATATGGGTCAGCATAGCCCCCAGGGACAGCTGCCTTGCTGGTATTCCCCCATCAGGTTGTATTAGAACACCTCCATCAGCGACACCCCCCTGTCAGTCCATTGTTCCGTACCAGCCTGCGTATCCTGCCGACTACGCCAAATGTAATAACCTGCAGGTAACGGGATACGCAAGGACTGCACGGAACCACGGGGGTTAATCAATGCAAATTTAATAATGTATTGCACAACACAGGTAGAGGAAAAGTGTGGGAAGGGGAGAAAAGCGGGAATGTGCACAGCAGTAGAGATAATGCAATATACATACAACTACTTTGAATAACTTGTCAAGGGTAGGAAGCCTCAGATTGTACTCCCAAAAGCAAAACACAGAAATCCTTATTAAACAAAAAAACGCAGAGTCCTTGTTACCTTACTCGTATAACACAGTGCAGAGTCTTTTCCTATCTGTCCCTAACTAAAAGTAGTGTGCACACTTAACTGCAGGTTTCAGCGTGGGGTACCTCGTCACCGTTGGGGCCCGTATTCCGCTGGCAGACACCTCTAAAGTTCAGTCTTTGTCCCGGGTCTGTAACTTGCCAGTGCTGCCTGGCTCCTCGCTCCACATCCAGCCTCTTTGGATCTTTAATTTTGTAATTTGCACGTGCTGTCTGGCTCCTCGCTCCACATCCAGCCTCTTTGGATCTGTGTCTTGGGGGGGACACCACGCAACACTCTAAGGTACTTGGACCTCGGAAAAACAGGGCAGACTGAGGCCTTCTATCTTACAGCCCACTCCAGCACACTCCTCTCTGCAAAACAGCCACATGTAGACTCCTCCTCCTCCTGTTCCAGACTCAATCAAGTCACTTGAGCAGCAGGACTTTTTCCCGCTGTTCTCTGTTTTGACAGCAGGTGGCAGCATAACACAAGGAAGTCCACCAAACAGTCTTTTAACATATATATATATATATATATATATATATATATATATAAATGTTAACAGGTCTTACATTTCCCCCCCTCATTAACCTCGGCCGTCCCGGCCGATACACTCCTGAGGCACTCTGCAAAGGGGCACAGGGTGGCAACTCCTGCCCTGCTTCACAACCTGTTGCTTGGGAGCCAATGTCGTAAAACAGGATTCAGTGACAGAACACACAAATTCATCTGCCAAGTACCGATCAGGGGGAATACCAGCATTAGCCCGCTAAGTCTGGCGTGGCACCACAGCTAACTCGCCAGACGTCGGTGCCGTATCAGGGAGTACAGTATTCCCTTCCCCATCTCTGGAGATTAGTGACTCCTGCTCTGCAGGGGTGGCACCTGTGTCTTGAACGGATGGGGGTGTGGATCTCTCCCAGTCTGCTGTGTTGGTCGGGGCCCGCCACCATTCTTCATCGTCAGAGCCCTCTTCGAAGGTAACAGGAACAGGCATGGGCACCGTCTCCGAGGTACTTTGTCTGGTCCTGTCTTCTGAATAGCAGGGCCTCAGCATATTACGATGCAGGATGAGGGTGCCGCCTCTTTGCTCGCCTCTCACTTCGTATACTGATCCATGGGGCGAGATTCTTCTGATCACAATGTACGGCTCTGTTTTCCAGTGCTCGCTCAACTTGTGTCTCGGGTGTTTCTCTGCAACTAGTACTCTGTCTCCTGGTAAGAACAGGGTTTCACACACAGGTTTCCGCTGCGGGTGTGTCTTTTCTTGCAACCGCTTGGTGACAATTCGATGGATAGTCTCCAGCCGTTGACGGTGACAATCAACCCAGAAACCTACGCTCTGACCTTCACTGATCTCGGGGGGAGCTAGGTTCAGCTCTTCAATGCCTCTTCCGGCTCTTCCAAACAGTAGCACGTATGGGGTGTACCCAGTGGTGGAGTGGACACGATTATTGTACGCCCACACGAGTTCTGCGAGATAGCCGGGCCAGTGATTCTTACGATCATCCTCCAACGTGCGTAGCATTTGTAGGAGGGTCCGGTTAAATCTCTCGCAGGCTCCGTTGCCCTGTGGATGATAAGGCGTAGTCCTTGACTTCTGCATTCCGTAAATCCTTTGCAGCTCTCTCATGACACTGCCCTGAAAGCAAGCTCCTTGGTCAGAATGTATTCTTTTGGGGCAGCCGTACACCCGGATAAAGGCTGATGGCTCGAGCAGCTGATTCAGCCGTCTGATCTCTGGTGGGCGTCACCACCGCAAATTTGGAGAAGTGATCTGTCATCACAAGGCAGAACTGATAGCCCCGGTGGGAGTGGCCAATCTTGAGATAATCGATCATGAGTACTTCCAACGGCTCTTTGGTTACAATAGTCTGTACTGGTGCTTGCTGTGGAGGAGCCTTATTTAACTCGCAGGAACGGCACAGTTTACAGGCCTTCTCTACTGCCCGAAGCATCTGAGGACAGTATACTATTCTTTGCAACCACTGGTAAGTCTTGTCCGGTCCGAAATGGTTCTCCCTTCTCATGCGCCTCTCGGGCCAATGGTACTGCCATCTTCTGGGGTATCACTACTTGCCACCGTACTTCCAACTCTGTAGCTAGGTGCACCTTCCGATACAGCATCCCTTCTTGCACTGACAGCTTATCCCACTGGCTGAGAATCTGGAGGGCCACGTGCGACAGCGTGGCCCGTATTTCCTTTCTAGGCTTGCGCTGCTGGATCACCCACTCTTTCACTTGAAGCAGTTCTGGGTCAGATGACTGGATTTTCACCCATTCCTCTCTGGTTTGGCCAAGCAGGCGTGATGGCGTGCCCGACGTAATTTCCAGCATACGAGCCTCTACCACTTGAGCGGTGAATTTACTAAAGTCCGGAATTTCGTCTTCCTCCAACTGTTCATCTCTCTCCCCCACTGGGGCTTCGGTGGTAACACGAGAAAGGGCATCCGCATTCTGATTTTCATGCTTAGAGCGGTACTGCACATGATAATTGTATCTGGAGAGTCGTGCCAGCCACCTCTGTTCCATTGCTCCCAGTTTGGCGGTGGAGATGTGAGCCAGGGGGTTATTATCCGTATAGACTTCAATTTGAGCTCCCGTGAGATATTCCGAGAACCTTTCGGTTATTGCCCATACTAGTGCCAGTAACTCCAACCGAAAGGAACTGTAATTCTCGGGGTTGCGCTCGGCTTCTCGCAACGTCCGACTTCCATATGCAATCACCCGTTCAGTACCATTCTGTACCTGGGCCAGTACTGCACCCAGGCCGTAGAGGCTCGCGTCTGTATACAGCCGAAAGGGGAGGTTATAGTCTGCATAGGCAAGCACAGGGGCGCTAACCAAGGCCTCTTTCAATCGATGTAAGGCTTCTGCTTGTCTTGGTCCCCAGCAAATTTTCTGTGCTTTTGGTCCTTTCGCAGTGCCTCGGAGCAATTCGTGCAAAGGTTCTGCCTCCTTCGCGAAATCTTTGATAAAGCGACGGTAATAACCGGCTAGCCCCAGGAAAGCTCGAACCTCCCGCACTGTGCTGGGTGTGGGCCATTGTAGCACTGCTCTCACTTTCCCATCGGAGTGCTGTACGCCGGCTTCCGACACCTTGTGTCCGAGATATTCAATCTCTTCCTGAAAGATCCGACATTTTTTTGGTTTTAGTTTAAGCCCATGGGCTCGTAACCGCTGAAACACTTGGCCCAGGTTTTCTAGATGTTTCTCAAAGGTTGCAGAATACACTACTATGTCGTCCAGGTAAATCAATGTGGCCTCGAAGTTCATGTCTCCAAGGCAACTTTCCATGAGGCGCTGAAAAGTTCCTGGGGCATTATTTAGTCCAAACGGCATGCGATTGAACTCGAAGAGTCCCATGGGTACAATAAATGCGGTCTTGGCCTTGTCTTTCTCTGCCACAGGGACCTGCCAATATCCGCTGGCCAGATCGAGGGAGGAGAAGTAACGTGCCTTTCCCAACGCCGACAGGGACTCCTCTATCCGGGGCAGAGGGTAGGAATCACGAACCGTGCATCCATTAAGCTTGCGGTAGTCAACACAGAAGCGGGTAGACCCATCCTTTTTCTTGACCAGCACGATTGGGGCAGCCCTCAGTTTGATATGTGCCCCTTTGTCAATGGATACAGTTTGTCCAAAATGTTGGTAGAAGAACTGTTCTGGCATGGTGGTCACTTGGGACCCAGTATCCATCAGGCATTTTACTTCTTTCCCTTCAAATTCGGCCGTGATCGTCAGCGTGCAGGCTGCTATATCTTCAGGGCGTTGGTTTTCTCTAAGCTCAGTTGGTCTCCCCACCATGTGCCCATCCATGGAGGGAGGCACTAGTTTAACGGCGGTCTTTCTTGCGACGTCTTCCTCTCCGGACAGTGTCGGAATAAATGGTTCCGATTTCCACAGTTCCAACACTGGTAGTCTCCAGCGGGTCTCGGTCGTCTCTGCTCGATCTGTCCCCTCTCTTCTTGATAGGTATGCGTGCGGGTATTTGATCGCGGTGCTGTCGTTCTTACTTCTGACGCCGGGGCTTGCATATTCTTCAGCAACTCTTGTAGAGCAGTAACCGTCTCTTGTAACTGATCCACTTTAGCCTCAAGTTGGCTCGGTTCTCGGTTTTTCTCACCCGGGACTACCTTATGCATACAAACTTCACCCAAGGCGTTCTGCGGGTCGCAATTTTCAGTTTGTGTGCGGGAGACTGCTTCTTCCAATATTTCCTGGAAAGTTAGTTTTTTTTCTACCCTGAGATGTTCACGGAGGGCACCTTTGATCTTGGGGTTATGTAATCCGCGGAGGAATTGATCTCGCAGGGTACGGTCAGCATAACCGGGGGTTTGTGCTAGCTCTGGCTCTGCTGTAAGCATTTGTCTCATTATTCTCTGGAGTGCATTTGCATACTGTGGCAGACCTTCTTCTTCACCCTGCAGCCTGTAGAACAGTTGCGCCTGTAAATCTCCTGCTTCTGGTTTCCCGCCATACACTCTCTCAAGAATCTTCACCACCTGCTCTAACGTCTTTCGTTCACTCTCAGGGCGCAATAAAATAGTCTCTTGAGCATGGCCTTCAAGGGCAATCAACAGTATCTCCCCTTGATTTTCAGCAGTCACTCCTGCTACTCTCAACATGCCCCTCACTCTCTGCTCCGAGTCATGGAGAGGTACATTGTTGCCAGTAAATTTTGGTATATGGGTCAGCATAGCCCCCAGGGACAGCTGCCTTGCTGGTATTCCCCCATCAGGTTGTATTAGAACACCTCCATCAGCGACACCCCCCTGTCAGTCCATTGTTCCGTACCAGCCTGCGTATCCTGCCGACTACGCCAAATGTAATAACCTGCAGGTAACGGGATACGCAAGGACTGCACGGAACCACGGGCGTTAATCAATGCAAATTTAATAATGTATTGCACAACACAGGTAGAGGAAAAGTGTGGGAAGGGGAGAAAAGCGGGAATGTGCACAGCAGTAGAGATAATGCAATATACATACAACTACTTTGAATAACTTGTCAAGGGTAGGAAGCCTCAGATTGTACTCCCAAAAGCAAAACACAGAGATCCTTATTAAACAAAAAAACGCAGAGTCCTTGTTACCTTACTCGTATAACACAGTGCAGAGTCTTTTCCTATCTGTCCCTAACTAAAAGTAGTGTGCACACTTAACTGCAGGTTTCAGCGTGGGGTACCTCGTCACCGTTGGGGCCCGTATTCCGCTGGCAGACACCTCTAAAGTTCAGTCTTTGTCCCGGGTCTGTAACTTGCACGTGGTGCCTGGCTCCTCGCTCCACATCCAGCCTCTTTGGATCTGTAATTTTGTAATTTGCACGTGCTGTCTGGCTCCTCGCTCCACATCCAGCCTCTTTGGATCTGTGTCTTGGGGGGGACACCACGCAACACTCTAAGGTACTTGGACCTCGGAAAAACAGGGCAGACTGAGGCCTTCTATCTTACAGCCCACTCCAGCACACTCCTCTCTGCAAAACAGCCACATGTAGACTCCTTCTCCTCCTGTTCCAGACTCAATCAAGTCACTTGAGCAGCAGGACTTTTTCCCGCTGTTCTCTGTTTTGACAGCAGGTGGCAGCATAACACAAGGAAGTCCACCAAACAGTCTTTTAACCTATATATATATATATATATATATATATATATATATATATATATATATATATATATATAAATGTTAACAGGTCTTACACAGGCACGCTAGGCCGCATTGTAGCACAGTGAAATTCACATTGCGACTTATGCTTCATTTTAAGTCGTGTACAGGGTGGGCTCCCCAGTATGCAGCAAAACCAGGCAACAGGAAAAAGACTCTAGGCAGTTGGGTTGATAAATGATTGTTTAACTTTACCAAAACAAACAATAAGAACCATGCATACAATTTAAATAATTGAACAATCTATTCTGTTGCCTACTACCTGCTAATCCCTCTGTGTAGCAGTAATTGTGTGTTTGTGCGTGTGTGTGTGTGTGTGTGTGTGTGCGAACACAACTTACCAGTGGCGCATCACAAGAGCTTCCAAGTTACCTACCTAAACATAGACAAAACACATTACCCCCCCTGAATACCCTTGTTAGCTGAAGCCTCACAGATAATGCAGATGATAACAGTGTGAATGCAAACCACACAGCTCTGCAACACAGTCATGGAAATCTTGAAAAGCAACAGTCAATGCAAACATGTGTTGCTGTCCCTCTATGATTTAAACTGTACGTGACAATTTGACAGTGCAGAGGCAGCAAGTCTTATTGTCTATAAATAGTCGGCCTACCCAGAACAGATATGTGTTTTCCTAATAAAACAAAGTGTTGCGTGCCCGCATTATTGTCTGGGCACAGCCTACCGTACCCGGGTACTCTGATGTCCAGTTGCCAGAAATACAGACTTTACGCTCCTCTCACGGTAAACAGTATAGACAGCACTGTAAGAATGTTGGTCTGTGGCACAGGATGCTGCTCAAAGGCATTACGGGGCTCATCATCAAAGTACAACATGACTCCCCTCACAATTGAACGAAGTGTTTCCGCGGTGGCTCCTTGCTGTAACACACACCTTTAGCTTTTCCTTCTGTTCATAGACAGCATCTCCAAGTCCACACCCGAAGAGCAATTTGATATTGCTATAGTGAGCAAACAAAGGCAGATCCAAAATAACAGCAGCCCCTTGTGTGTAGTCTGCAACAATGCATGCAATGGCAAATTAGCATGTTGCATTGACAGTGGCTAAAGCTGAGCAATACACCTTCACGCTATCAATTCATATCCATGTGACACTTCATGGAGGAACTACTCAAAGGTGTGAGTTTTTGCCTTCTACTTACAGATTGTTGACAAATCTTACAGATTCCATGACTTGGGTGATCCTTTGCGATGTCAAAAAATTCACAGGCTAGGCAAGGCTTACAACCCATGCGACCTGCATAGCCAACACGACTTCTGCTCAGAGTCAAAGTTGTGGTCCAGGATTCAGTTGTTGACGTGCTTCCAGTACTTTGTCTCTGGCCAGGAAGACGCAACGTAACCTCGTCGTCAGTAGCATCCTCCTCCACCTCCTCTGCTGACCTCATCGACTGGCTGACTTTGGTTTGACAGTAAGTGTGGTCTCCAACCTCATCAATAACCCTGTGTGTTTTCATTCCCCTCGTCCTGAGTCCTCCGAGACAACCTCTTCCTGCCCTGACCGAATAGTAAAGTTGTCATTCCAATCAGGTATCTGTGCTCCTCATCATGTTCCCCATTGTCTCCACCAGGAGGATTTACTTTTTGGAAATGAGGGTGTAGATTAGGCTCAGCACCTTCTTCATCGGGGCCTGGATCCCACTCACAAAGCTTCTGGCCATCTGCACAGATCATTTCCCCTGTCTCATGGAACTCACTACCTCAACACGTCAGATTATCTGCTACACCCGCAAGCTTCAAACTGAATCTGAAAACTCATCTGTTCAGAAATGACTATAACCTTCAATGACACCACCACCATACGTACTTGAAGCTCAACCTAAACCACTCCTACTGTCTCCTCCCAAAAATCCTTTAGAATGTAATCCCGCAAGTGCAGGGCCCTCTTCCCTCTGTACCAGTCTGTCTATAGTTACTTGTATATGTATTCTGTATGTAACCCCCTTCTCATGTACAGCACCATGGAATCAATGGTGCTCTATAAATCAATAATGATAAAAATAATAATAACTTCCTTGTCTGTACTCATTGCAGCTTTGGAGCAGACCTCTGATTCCCAGGCTATAGTGCGACTGAACAGCTATGCAAACTCAACCATCTCTGTTACCCCATACTCAGCAGGGCTGGTGGAAACTTGAGAGCTGTTAGGAAGCAAGTGCGATTGGATTGACACCACAGAGGAATGGAGTATTTGGGATCTTGAAATTGGGGTGGAGGAGAGGCCACTTTATGGAGCACTTGAGATCCATTGAAGCAGCTGCTGTTTTGGCCTCATCTACATTTGTTAGCGATGGTTGTGTCCGTGAAAAAAAAGATCATATCAGATTATCCATGGGAAGAAGTACACCTGTTCTTTTGGATGGTATTTGTTGTTACAAAACCTGTAACCTGAAGCCTGCTGCGGTTTCATTTGCGCCCAGGCGTTAGCTGCCATTTAGGGCTGTGCCTTGGGTTGTACAGCTGGCTACTTTCTCCTCCACGTCTAAGTGTGGAGAGGCAGCTAGTGCGCATGCGTGTGCCGATTTACCCCAGCTGCAGCCTAACTACAGTGTTTCGCCTAGTGAGTATGCTCTGCCTCACTGTGCCATTGCTGAGGCTAAGTCTTCATTTCGGGATACAGCGCATGCTCCCACACTTAGTGCGAAAAGCCTCTTTGCACAGGTACTTGCATTCCGTGCCGGGTCTAAGTCCTGTTTTGTGCCTAGACACCATGCTAAAGCTGATAGTCTTTTTTCAGAGACTGTATTTCATGCTACTGAGCATGCTCAGGCACTTACTGCATCAGAGACTAGGTCCGGTAATGAACTCTTTGGCCATGCCCCTGATGTGGGGGTCCCATATAGACCACAGGGCATCAGGTGTCCTGACGATGTGGCCAGGCCACTCCCAAATGGCTTGCAGAGGCCCGCCCCTATGACTTGTCACCGCATTATTGATGGTCAGACGATGACTGGTGAGGTGTTTGGGTCATGACAGCCATGAGGTCATCATTGAAGTTGCGGTTCCAAATAGGACGCTAGTTATGCCACTCATGACGTGTCACTCTGCTTTTGTCTCCAGGAGGTACATTGTGGTTCACTCTGGTTTGGGGTGGACCCAGGTTGTAAAAGGGCCTGGAGCCAACAAGGAGGTGCGCAGTCTTCTATTATGCTCCGAAAGAGCACACCTCCATGTGTTGAACCCATTGCGGCTTTAGGCCAGAGGTAGGCAGGGATAGGGTGTCGATGCAGGCCAACACCACAGTTGGTAACGCAGAACGGTTAAGACCAGCTCCTGTCCTACCAGTCCTGCTTGTGTAGCCCAGTGGCATTAACAGGCCTGCTGCTGATGCGCCTGCTGTCCACAGGTGTGGCCCCTACGCACATGGTCAGCGTACTCAATGGCCCCTGTGTTGTTAACAGGGAGTTCCTGGGCTGGGTGGGCATGTGGACCCTGTGACGCTAACAGGGCTCCCAGTCTCCAGATCCGAATGGCGTCTAACTTGGTTCAGGCTACTATTAGTTTCATAGCCACACAGCTCTGTATCCTCCACCAAACCTTCCAGTTGCCAACCTCTCCTTTTCCATCTGGGAGCACGGTGGACATTGACTGCTGATGGGGATATATACCTTTCTCTTTCTTTTCTTATTAATTTTCGTTATATAACGGTAACATAGCATATACCACCTTATCCAAATCTGCCAGTCCCACTGTAACAGATGGTGTTTCTTCAGCAAATGTTACTGTTGCTTAACCACCAAATCCATGGACCAAAACTTTTTTCCCCTTTCCAACACACCTGTTCCCCTTTCCACCAGCATCTGTCCTTTTTCAACTCATTTTGGTATATGACCAAAAGTGCAACTCTGCAGGGACACTGTACTCAACGCCATCTCAGCACAGCAGCCAGCCCTCGGTCCCTCAGATGTGGACAAGTAAAAGACCATTTCCTCCTATCCATGACAAAGCGTTGAGATTCACTCTGTGCAGCACTGGTGTTTAGTGGAAAAGTAGATCTAAGATTGCGTACCACCAGATACTCCTGTATACGTGCGTCCATTTCTATGGCAGGAATTATTTTGCCAAATTTTGTCTTGTACCGGGGATCTAACAGTGTGGCAACCCAGTAGTCAGGATTACTTCGAATTCGTACAATCCGAGGGTCATGTTGTAGGTAGTGCAGCAAGAAGGCGCTCATGTGTCTTGTGCATCCAGGAGGACCAAGTCCTTGGTGTGTTGGTGGCAGAGAGGTGAGAATCGTGCCTCCTTCCTCTGCCCTCTCCCCACAACCTCGCACAACCGAAATGTGAGCAAGCTCTCACTCATCTGCTGAGTCTTCCATGCCCATCGCCAGTTCGTCCTCCATTTCTTCATGGGCTCCTGCACCTTCCTCAACACTTTTTGCTGATACTATGCGCCCTTGTTAATCCCTCTCCCTCACCATGACTGCCGCCTAGGTACCACTGACCATCTGGACCTCGTAGATCTTGTTATCCCTTCCGCATATGACTCCTCCTGTACTTCCTCCCCTTCCTCTTGTCCCAACACCTGACTCCGAATAATAATTACAGTGTGCTCCATCATGTAGATGACCAGAATTGTCATGCTGAGAATGGCATTGCCAGTGCTAAACATCTTCGTCGACATTTGTAAACTGTGTAGAAGGGTGCATAGGTCCTTGATCTGACACCACTCCAGCAGCGTGATCTGCACCACCTCTGGAACAAGTTATCCCAGGCTATATGTCATAACGTATTGAAGCAGGGTCGGCGGTGCTGCCACAAACGCTGCAGCATGTGCAGATTCAAATTCCTGCGTGTCGGCACATCGCATTTCAGGCGTTTAACCACCAGACCTAAAGACTTCTGTAGCGACGAAAGTTGTTGAGCTGCTGTGTGCGCACGATGGAAGTGAGCACATAGCGAGCGTGCCCGCTGCACAAGGCCATGTAGGCCGGGATGGTGTTTTAAAAATTGCTGGAGAATTAGGTTCAACACGTGAGCCATACAAGGCACGTGTGTCACATTGTCACAGCGAAGGGCCGCACCCATGTTTGCATCATTGTCGCACCCAGCCTTCCCTGGCTGCTGGTTGAGTGGAGACAAACATTGATGAAACTCGGTCTCCAGAGCTAACCGTCCACAACTTCTCAGCGGTGTGACTCACATTTCCCATACATTTCAAAGTAAACCTTTGACCGCCTGATGGCCTTGAGCTCTGCTGCCAGCATAGTAAGGAGGTGTGTGGTATTCCTTGTGCGCAGTTACAAGGAAGGGTGGCCTGACCACACAGGGTTTGGGCCAAGGTGGAGGACCCACACGAGGTTGAAGAGGCAGAAGCAGTGTATTAACTTCTACATACAGAAGAAGGATTGACACAACTCGTGGGGACGGCAAGACTTGTACAGCAGACCCTTCTCCATCTCTCCCCACAGTAACCCATTGCCCAGTCAGCGACATGTAACGCCCCTGTCCATGCTTACTGGGCCAATAATCTGTGGTGAAATGCACCCTGTCACACAGAGTTTCTCAAAGAATCAGTGATGTTTAGTGCCACATGCTGGTGTAGCGAGTGCACGCCTTTGTTGGAGAAGGAGTGGTGCCTGGGCATCGGCTCTTGGGGCACTACGATGGGCATAAGGTCTCGAAAATCCTCGGGTAAAAAGGTTGGAAAGGCAGCATTTTGGTAGCCAACAGTTTGCAGATGCTGAAAGTCAACCTCCAAGCCATGTCATGCCCTTCTAAAAGCATGTAAAACACAGCGACGGGACTCCAACCACAGTCTCCCTCGTTTCCACTAACTGGGCCACACACAGCCCACTTGACTGGCATCAGTTGACCCCCCTTTTGAAAAAGAAAAAGATGCTTTGCATGAAGCACTCTCAAAAATACGCGTGCCTTTCCCGTCCCCTGGCTGACCCAGGGGAAAAAAAGTCCTCTGAGAGCCATGACTTGTTCATCTTGGTTCTTTTAGAAACACAGCAAGGGGACTCCAACCACAGTCTCCCTCATTGCCACTAACTGGGCCACACACACCCCACTTGACTAGCATCAGTTGACCCAATTTTCAAGATGAAAAAGATGCTTTACATGAAGCACTCTCAAAAATACGCGTGCCTTTCCCGTCCCCTGGCTGACCCAGGGGAAGAAAAGTCCTCTGAGAGCCATGATTTGTTCATTTTGGTTCTTTTAGAAACACAGCGAGGGGACTCCAACCACAGTCTCCCTCGTTGCCACTAATTGGGCCACATACACCCCACTTGACTGGCATCACTTGATCCCCCTTTTCAAAATGAAACAGATGCTTTGCATGAAGCACTCTCAAAAATACGCGTGCCTTTCCCGTCCCCTGGCTGACCCAGGGGAAGAAAAGTCCTCTGAGAGCCATGACTTGTTCATCTTGGTTCTTTTAGAAACACAGCGAGGGGACTCCAACCATAGTCTCCCTCGTTGCCACTAATTGGGCCACACACACCCCACTTGACTGGCATCAGTTGACCCAATTTTCAAGATAAAAAGGATGCTTTGCATGAAGCACTCTCAAAAATACGCGTGCCTTTCCCGTCCCCTGGCTGACCCAGGGGAAGAAAAGTCCTCTGAGAGCCATGATTTGTTCATTTTGGTTCTTTTAGAAACACAGCGAGGGGACTCCAACCACAGTCTCCCTCGTTTCCACTAATTGGGCCACACACACCCCACTTGACTGGCATCACTTGATCCCCCTTTTCAAAATGAAACAGATGCTTTGCATGAAGCACTCTCAAAAATACGCGTGCCTTTCCCGTCCCCTGGCTGACCCAGGGGAAGAAAAGTCCTCTGAGAGCCATGTCCACATTGTCAGTGGACAGACGCGTGTGCTTATCTGCCAGCAGACCCCCAGCAAAACTGAAGAGAGAACGCTGGCTGCAGGACACGACAAGATCCCCAAGGCGTACGTGGCAAGCTCAGGCAATTTATCCAGATTGGAAGCCTAAAATGAGCAGGGCTCAAGTTGCACAGTAATGGCATCGATGTTTCCTTGCATATACTCATATATCTGTGTGTCCTCCTCTTTTTCCTTGTCCAGCTCTTTTGTTTTCGCATGAGTATATGTCCTTGTCACTTTCCCATGTGTTTGTGTTGTGAGTTGTTTATCACCTTTTGGACACCTTTGAGGGTGTTTTCTAGGTGTTTTTCTGTGTTTGTGATTGCCTGCCATTGTTTCCTATGCAGTTCGAGTTCGGTTCGTCGAACGTTCGACGAACCGAACTCGAACGGGAGCTCCGTTCGGCGAACCGACCTCGAGCCGAACCGCGACCGGTTCGCTCATCTCTACTCACGAACCTATGCAAATAGATCGACTGATACAAACCGAGCAACGCCGAGCAGAACGGCTCGCCAAGGGCCTGTGTTTCTACTGTGGAAACGGTACACACCTGCTTCATTCCTGCCCCGAGAATCCGGGAAACTCCAAATCTTAGGGTTGGTAGGAGAGGCCACCCTAGGTACCGGAACCCTCTCAGATCCAGTTACATGGACATTCAAAGTGACGACGGAGGAGACCCGGTTCACGGCAGAGACGTTTCTTGATTCAGGGGCAACGGGCAACTTCATCCAACAGGCTACGGTGGACAAGTACCGGGTACCTGTTATCCCGCTTGCAAAACCCCTTGTGATTGCTTCTGTGGATGGGAAACCCCTATCCGACTCCGTGTTGTTTATCACCAAACCCCTGGAACTCCATATTGGTGCTCTGCATACCGAAAAGATTTCTCTATATGTCCTCCCGATAATCTCTCACTCGCTCCTGTTGGGCTTACCCTGGTTACGAGTACATGAACCTGTCATCAGTTGGCGTTCTGGAGAGATTACCCGTTGGGGCCCGTCTTGTCATGAGAACTGTCTGCAGTCCGTACGGCCCGTCCATCAGCCTCCGGTCCCGGAATCCCTACCGGGACTGTCTTCCGCATATTGGTCATTTGTGGACGTTTTTGACAAGAAGGAGGCAGAGGTAATACCGCCACATCGACCCTACGACTGTGCCATCGACTTGTTGCCTGGAACTACTCCTCCTCATGGACGGATCTATCCCTTGTCCCCTGCTGAAACCCAGGCCATGTTGGACTACATTGCAGGTAACCTGGCAAGGGGGTTCATCAGGAGATCCTCGTCTCCTGCTGGAGCAGGCTTCTTCTTCGTCAAGAAGAAAGAAGGTGACTTACGCCCCTGCATCGACTATCGGGGCTTGAACCAGATCACCGTGAAAAACAAGTATCCTCTACCTCTGATCCCAGAGCTATTCGATCGGCTCAAGGGGGCCTGTATATTCACCAAGCTAGACCTTCGCGGAGCTTACAACCTGGTCCATATTCGCTCGGGAGACGAATGGAAGACGGCGTTCAACACCCGTGACGGTTACTACGAGTATTGTGTGATGCCCTTCGGTGTCTGTAATGCTGTCTTCCAGGAACTGGTGAATGACGTGTTCAGGGACCTTCTCTATGTCTGTGTGGTCGTATATCTGGACGATATCCTGGTCTATTCCCCGGACTTGCCGACCCACAGAAGGAACATACGACTCGTTCTTCAAAGGCTTAGGGAGAACCACCTGTATGCTAAGTACAAAAAATGTGTGTTTGAACAGACGTCCCTTCCCTTTCTGGGCTATGTGATCTCCGACACGGGCTTGCAGATGGATCCCGAGAAGGTGTCTTCTATCCTTAAGTGGCCCCCTCCTTCCGGACAGAAATCCATCCAACGTTTCCTAGGCTTCGCCAATTATTATCGCCAGTTCATCCCTCACTTCTCTGCTCTGACGGCGCCTCTCTCCGCTTTTACCAAGAAGGGGGCCAACCCAAAGGACTGGTCACCTGAGGTCGACGCCGCTTTCTGTTCCCTAAAGCGGGCGTTTGCCTCCTCTCCCGTTCTCCACAGACTGGAGTTGAACCGACAATTCACCTTGGAGGTGGATGCCTCCTCCTCAGGGGCTGGGGCCATGCTCATGCAGAAGTCGTCTACCGGGAAGATGGTCACCTGTGGCTTCTTCTCCAAAATTTTCTCGGCATCCGAATGCAACTATACCATTGGCGATCGAGAGCTCCTAGCTGTCAAGCTGGCTTTGGAGGAATGGCGTTATTTCTTGGAGGGTGCGGTATACCCGGTTATCATTTACACTGACCATAAGAACCCGGAGTATCTGCGATCTACTCGAAGACTGAACCCGCAACAAGCCCGTTGGTCCCTGTTCTTTGTACGGTTTGACTTCCAACTACATTTCCGGCCCGCGGATAAGAACGTGCGGGCTGATGCCTTGTCCCGGTCCTTTGTTCCGGTGGAACAATAAGAAGAGACGAACCAGTCCATCATCTGTCCCAGTAAGGTCATTCCGGTGGCTCCCGTCACTCTGGCACAGATACCCCCTGGGAAGACTTATGTAACGGAGAACGACAGACTTAAAATTCTTCAATGGGGACATTCTTCGAAAGTGGCCGGACAGGCCGGTCAGAAGAAAACATGGAGCGCTATTGTCCGTCACTATTGGTGGCTGTCCCTCCGCAAGGATGTCGTCTCCTTTGTCTCTGCTTGTCCATCCTGTGCCTGGAACAAGACGCCCCAGCACTTGCCTTATGGCCGTCTCCTGCCTCTGCTGATTCCCTCCGTTCCAAGGCAGCACATTGCCATAGATTTTATCTTGCCTTTGTCCTCCGGACATATGGTCATCTGGGTCGTAGTGGATCGTTTCTCGAAGATGGCTCATTTCGTCCCCATGGTCAGACTGCCCTCTGCCCAGAAGCTCACTGATGCCTTCATTCAGCATATCTTCCGGCTGCATGGCTTTCCCTTACATATAGTGTCCGAAAGGGGAACTCAGTTCACCTCGCGCTTCTGGAGGGCGCTCTGCAAAAATCTGGGAGAATCTCTGGACTTTTCCTCGGCCTACCATCCCCAGTCAAATGGCCAAGTGGAACATGTCAACCAGGTCCTGACTTCCTTCCTTCGACACTACGTCAATGTTCATCATGACGACTGGTCCACGCTTCTCCCTTGGGCTGAGTTCTCCCATAACTATCATGTCAGTGAATCCTCCTCCAGCTCTCCCTTCTGTGTTGTCTACGGTCTTCAGCCTTCCGTTCCGTTACCGGTATCCTCGACCTCTGATGTCCCCGCTGCAGATGCCCTGTCCAGGGACTTCTCTACTATATGGAGTTGTGTCAAAACCTCCCATGAATGTGCCTCCGCTTAGTTGAAGAAACATGCAGACAAGAGACGCCTTGACCCCCCTCGCTTCTCTCCTGGGGACTTGGTATGGCTTGCCCCCAAACACGTCCAGTCGAAGATGCCTTCTTACAAGTTGGGTACGCGGTACATCGGTCCTTTCAAGGTCATCAAACGGATCAACGAGGTCTCATACAAACTGCAGCTCCCGGCCACGATGCGGATCTCTAACTCCTTCCACGTTTCCTTGCTCAAGCCTGTCATCCTTGGTCCCTTCTCCTCTGAAGTCAGTCCTCTTCCTCCTATTGTTGACGACGATGTATATGCGGTAAGAGATATAGGGCCATGCGGGGAGAGGGGCGTCAGAGTGGGGGTACTGTCACACTCCCAGGGTCCCGGTGCCGCCTGTCCCTCACCGCTCTGGTTCCCCTGCCCGTGGCTGCTCCTCTCAATCTCCCTCCTCTGCACCCTCCATACCTCCTGTTCGCCGGTCCCGGCGTGTCCCTGCGACCCAAGACACACTGTCTGGTCCTCTTGCAGCTCCTGCACCGCTTCCTGCTCTGGTCTCCGGCACACGAACGTCGCGCATGGGCATTATGGCGCGCGTGCGTTCACTCACCTCTTCTTAAAGGGCCAGCGTCCCGGAAACAGGATATTGCCTATTACAGGTACAGGGTATATTAGGACTTCCTTTCCATGTGGGCGGTGCCTGATCAACGTGTTCCCATAGCTAGATGTTCAGGTCCCTTTGTGCCTTGCCTCCGTTTAACTCTGTCTCTTCCGCAGAACCCGTCCTGCCACCTGAACCTGATCCTGTCTGCTGATTCCCCAGGAAGTCTCCCAGTGACTGCTGAGGATCCCGCCATCTACCGTCAGTCTGAACCCATCACTGATCCCCGACTTCACCTGGTAACACCAGCCTTCATGTCTCGGTGGACCTGGACCCCATCTGCGGTTCCTACCCGGTACCTGAATCCGGTTCCAGTCATCCGTCCGGCCTCCGGTGCTCGTTGGACTCAGAGACATTCCCGTCCAAGATTCCTGAAGGACTTTGATCCCGTACCCCTAGTGTTCCGGCTTTCGTGCATCTAGGCCCTCTGGTGGGGTGATCGGACAGTCCCTGTATAGTGGATAGCTCCGGGTTGCCTCACTGGAGGAGTCCGGTGCACAACCCAGTGAATCCACCTCCAGGACGTTACACCGGGTAGTAGAGCTAGTATATATATATATATATATATACTAGCTCTACTACCCGGCACTTCACAACATATATTTCAACACCACAGATATTCCACACAGATTTAACTAAATTGGCCAAGTAATGCATCATAGGACCTGTTAGTTTCTGGTACTCATTGCAAACTATTGTTTGTTTTCTGTAGCACAATGTTACGGCTTTGAAAATCATTACCTACAATCAAGATGGCTACCTCATCAAATTTGGGAGCATTGAAACGTCGCTAATGTTCACCTTGTGGTGTTTTGTTAGCTCGATTGACAACCTTGTAGTCATCATTTGGCATGCATTCAAGTGCAGTCTTGAAAAGTTGAACATATGGATTGTTGGAGTGAAGGAACTGCTGCAAAATAATGACAATATCAAGGCGACTGTTAGGAATTAAAGAGCATTTCCACTGAGCCTCTGCTTCTGCATTTCCCATGAAGAAGAGTTGAAGAAATGGAGATTCTTCTCCTTGTAATGGAAGCAGTGACCCAATTGAGTGGTAAACCTGTCCTTGAACTTTAAATGTCAGCATAAATCCTGTTGTAAACATTTCTTTTGTGGCACCAAATAATGTTATTTGGAAGCATGAGTTGTACTTCCTAATGTCCAAGAAATGCTTTGAAATTGTACTGGTACCTGTTATCAGAGACTTTAGGGGACCTGGTGGTGACAGGAGAAGTGGAAGTTTTATCTTGCTATTTGCACAGCATAAACCTGGCGGTTCACCTTTTCATTTCAGGGCACTGCAGTACATGCAGACCACATCCATTTTTCGTATCTGAACTTTAGGATGATCCTGATATTTTATGTCTGACTGGTAACAAAAGGCAGCATGTTTCAAATCTCCAACCATTTCCTGTGCCCTGGTGGAAGAAATAGCAATTCTCTTAGTGGCAAGTCAGCCTTCTCTCTGCTGAGATGACTCATTGGCCTTTGAGGAAGCAGCTCTTCTTCTCTTATCTGCAAGTCTTGCTTCCCTTTCCTCAGAAAGTTCATTGGCTCTTGAGGAAGCAGTTCTTTTTCTCTTGTCTGCAAGCCTCGCTTCCCTCTCCTCAGAAAGTTCATTGGCCCTTGAGGAAGCAGCTCTTGTTTTCATGTCTGCAAGCCTTGCATCCCTCTCCTCAGAAAGTTCAGCTCGTTTTCACATTTGCAGCCTTGCTTCCCTCTCCTCAGAAAGTTCATTGGCCCTTGAGGAAGCAGCTCTTGTTCTCTTGTCTGCAAGCCTCGCTTTACTCTCCTCAGAAAGTTCATTGGCCCTTGAGGAAGCAGCTCTTGTTCTCTTGTCTGCAAGCCTCGCTTCCCTCTCCTCAGAAAGTTCATTGGCTCTTGAGGAAATGTGGCGCCCTGGCCTAGCCAGGTCGTCACAGATAACACTCAAACACCCCACCCCCATTAGACAGGGACACCAGCCAAACAAAAACCCTTGTTGCCTCCCTCCAGTGTCTGATGTCCACACCAGGTGGGTCGGAGCCAAGCGGTTGGCCCCACCCACCGAGGAGTTCACAGGCCTGGAGGCGGGAAAAGTGACAGTGAAGTGGAGGAGTTTGAAGTGAGAGGAGCAAACACTTGGGTGTCTGGGTTTGTGGCCCAGGCACTGACAGCAAGGTTGGCAGACGGTGGTGGCCGTCTGCAGGAGTGGTGGAGCAACGCGGAACCATAGGACCGGGGTCGGGCGATGGCCCGCCGGTACCGACCGGGGAGCAAAGTGAAGCCAGCACACACAGGCAGGGCCATCGGACCCCGACCAGGCTTGAAGCCGCCGTCAATAGTCAGATCCGAATGTGACTGGAACCCCAGGGGTTTCATAACAGCAAAAGTCCCGATTGAAGGCAACCGCCCACACCGTGAGGGTATACAGCTACCGCCTAAGGCTAGAGACCCAACGGCCAGCGCCTGCGGGCAAACGGGCTCCTCCGGTACCCATACACCGGGGAGCGGACTACCGTTGGGAATCCATAGTAGTCAGAAGGAGAACATCAAGGTGCAGGGAAAGACAGCCGCCATCACCTGTCCAGGGGGAGACACTGCAGCCGGCTGCGGGACCCGTCCATCCAGCCGTTTGGTTTACCGAGGACTTTGTACCTTTCTTGCTGAGTGAGTACACCCTTGCCATCTGGCACCGCACCGCGCTGTCCCTGCAACCCTGCACCTCACCGACCCTGCCTTTCCGTCACATCATCGGGCCCCGGGACCACCGACCCCTACCCACGGAGGGGGAAAACAACATCCCAGCTGCTCCCTACCATCGCTCCCAGGATTCCCGTCACAAGCAGCGGTGGTGCCCATCTTCACCATTCACCACGACCCGTGGGTGGCGTCACGGACTAAATCCCCCAAACCAACCACCCCTTTCACTCACGGGCGAGCAGCGCCGCTCGAGTCCCCGGATCCGGCTGACCGCTCGAGCCACCGAGCAGCCGCAGCAGCGCCGGACCCGAGCGTTAGCGAGAGCGCAGCAGCGACGGCGTCCTCCCCGCCCGCGACAGAAGCAGCTTTTGTTTTCATATCTGCAAGCCTCGCTTCCCTCTCCTCAGAAAGTTCATTGGCCCTTGAGGAAGCAGCTCTTGTTCTCTTGTCTGCAAGCCATGCTTCCCTCTCTTCAGAAGAAAGTTCATTGGCTCTTGAGGAAGCAGATGCTGTTCTCATGTGTGTCAGCTTTGTTTCTCGGTCTTCTCATTTTTCATTGGCCCGTAATGCAGCTTTTCTTTTCGCATCAGCTGACATTCATGCCAAGGAATTCCTTTTCTTATGAGGCATTATTGTGGTAAAAATAGTCTATAACTGACAGTTTCTTTACCCTCTCACATAGAGGTAATGTGACTGACATCAGCCTTTCCACCAACACACCCTAACTGACATCCTATTACCTCACACAAGTTTTGTCATACTGAGAATATCCTTTGTTGCCTATATTAACCAATCAGAGCTCAGATCAATTAACTGTAGCAAAATAGAAGCTGAGCTGTGATTGGTTGCTATTGTCAGCCTGATAAATCCCCAGGCAACAGAACGCCCTCCCCCCTTACAGTATATATTAGCTCACACATACACATAGTAGACAGGTCATGTGACTGACAGCTGCCGTATTTCCTATATGGTACATTTGTTGTTCTTGTAGTTTGGCTGCTTATTAATCAAATTTTTATTTTTGAAGGATAATTCCAGACTTGTGGGTGTTTTATGGTGAATATGTGGTGAGGTTGGTTTATGTGTGGTGAAATGTGCGCTGAGGGTGGCATATGTGTTCAAGCACGTGGTAGTGTGTGGCGCATTTTGTGTTGGTGTTCATATCCCCGAGTGTGGTGAGTATTCCATTGTCGGGGCCCTATCTTAGCAACTGTACGGTATATACTCTTTGGTGCCATCACTCTCATTCTTTAAGTCCCCCTTGTTCACATCTGGCAGCTGTCAATTTACCGCCAACACTTTTCGTTTCACTTTTTCCCAATTATGTAGATAGGGGTAAAATTGATTGGTAAATTGGAACACGCAGGGTTAAAATTTCGCCTCACAACATAGCCTATGACGCTCTCGGGGTCCAGGCGTGTGAGTGTGCAAAATTTTGTGGCTGTAGCTGCGACGGTGCAGATACCAATCCAGAACACATACACACACACACACACACACACACACACTTTCAGCTTTATATATTAGATATATTATACATATCAAACTCACATCCAGGTTTAGACTGGCCCACCGCAGGTGAATAGATGAATCTGCCAAAGGGACCCTATGCAGGGGTGGCTCCTCAATATCCTATAAAATTACTCATTGGCACAATACACTTGATTCACTATGTACATACAATGGCATCATCTCATATAACAAACTAGCTCGTTTATTACTATTTTGAAGCAATGGTAATTTATGAATGAAGGTTATATAATATTTGCATTAAGCTTTCCTTCATTATTGAGTAGTTTGAGCTAGAACAGCCATAAGTCTTCTTGGAACTAATGCAACAAGTTTTTCACACCTGGATTTGGGCATCCTCTGCCATTCTTACTTGCAGATGCTCTCCAGTTCCATCAGGTTGGATGGTGAACGTTGGTGGACAGCCATTTTCAGGTCTCTCCAAAGATGCTAAATTGGGTTTAGGTCAGGGCTCTGGCTGGGCCAGTCAAGAATGGTCACAGAGTTGTTCTGAAGCCACTCCTTTGTTATATTAGCTGTGTGCTTAGGGTCATTGTCTTGTTGGAAGGTGAACCTTCGGCCAAGTCTGAGGTCCAGAGCACTCTGGAAGAGGTTTTCTTCCAGGATATCTCTGTACTTGCCCACATTCATCTTTCCTTCAAGTTCAACCAGTCATCCTGTAATTGCAGGTGAAAAATACCCCCATAGCATGATGCTGCCACCACCATGTTTGACTGTTGGGATTGTATTAGGCAGGTGATGAGCAGTGCCTGGTTTTCTCCACACATACTGCTTAGAATTATCACCAAAAAGTTCTATCTTCGTCTCATCAAACCAGAAAATCTTATTTTTCATAATCTGGGAGTCCTTCATGTGTTTTTTTGCAAACTCTATGCGGGCTTTCATATGTCTTGCACTGAGGAGAGGCTTCCATCAGGCCACTCTGCCATAAAGACCCGACTGGTGGAGGGCTGCAGTGATAGTTGACTTTGTGGAACTTTCTCCCATCTCCCTATTGCATCTCTGGAGCTCAGCCACAGTGATTTTGGGATTCTAATTTACCTCTCTTTCAAAGGCTCTTCTCCCATGATTGCTCAGTTTGGCTGGATGGCCAGGTTTAGGAAGAGTTCTGGTGGTCCCAAACGTCTTCCATTTAAGGATATTGGAGGACACTGTGCTCTTAGGAAGCTTGAGTACTGCAGAAATTCTTTTGTGACCTTGGCCAGATCTGTGCCATGCCACAATTCTGTCTCTGAGCTCCTTGGACAGTTCATTTGACCTCATGATTCTCCTTTGGTCTGACATGCACTGTGAGCAGTGAGGTCTTCTATAATCAGGTGTGTACCTTTCCAAATTAAGTTCTATCAGTTTAATTAAACACAGCTGGACTCCAATGAAGGAGTAGAAACATCTCAAGGAGGATCACAAGGAAATAGACAGCATGTGATTTAAATATGAATGTTTGAGCAAAGGGTCTGAATGCTTATGACCATGTGATATTTCAGTTTTTCTTGTTTAATAAATTTGCAAACATTTTTGTTTTTATCTGTCAAGATGGAGTGCAGTGTACATTAATGAGAAAGAAAATGAACTTTTTTGAATTTATTAAATGGCTGCAATGAAACAAAGTGAAAAATTTAAAGGGGTCTGAATACTTTCCATGCCCACTGTATATACAATAAATTTACACTGTTATACAAATTGTCACCTAACTTCTTTACATTGTATCAAAGTGTCATATCTTCAGTGTTGAGAGAAATCCAAAAGGAACCAAAATGTTGATGTGGTTGCTCAGTGCTGCTGGAAATGGTTGTTGGTCCAAATTTTGCACAGACACCTCATGTGACCCAGGGAACGTCGTAGACTATATTGTGACAGGAAAATGTAACTCCGCGCTTTAAAGTTACTCTCCAAAAAACGTGCCTCCATTAAAGTAAATGGAGCCTGGAACTACAGGTTATTAGTAGGAGCTGTGATTGGTTGCTATAGGAACAAAAGACATTCCTAGTATAAGAAGTTTATATGTGAGGTAATAAGATGTCGGTTGGGAGATGGATAGAGAGAAACAGACAGAGACAGACAGAGACAGACAGAGAGACAGACAGAGAGAGAGACAGACAGAGAGACAGACAGAGACAGGCAGAGAGACAGACAGTGAGAGAGACAGAGAGATAGAGACAGACAGGGAAAGAGACAGACAGAGACAAACAGTGAAAGAGACAGAGACAGACGGTGAAAGAGACAGACAGAGACAGACGGTGAAAGAGACAGACAGAGACAGACGGGGAAAGAGACAGACAGAGACAGACCTGGAAAGAGACAGACCTGGAAAGAGACAGACCTGGAAAGAGACAGACAGAGACAGACTTGGAAAGAGACTGACCTGGAAAGGGACAGACCTGGAAAGAGACAGATGGGGAAAGAGACAGACAAACATGCAGACAGGGACAGAGACAGGCAGACAGGAAAGGAGGAGACAGCTAGAGAGACAGGCAAAGATAGATTGGGAAAGACACAGACCTTGATAGAGACAGATGGGGAAAGAGACAGAGAAATAGAGACAGACAAGGAAAGAGACAGACAGAGACAGACAGACAGGAAAAGACACAGACAAAGAGACGGGGAGACAGAAGGGGAAAGAGACAGACCTGGGAAAGAGACAGACCTATAAAGAGACAGATGGGGAAAGAAACAGAGAGATAGGAGTACTTTGCACACTACGACATCGCAAGCCGATTGCAGCGATGCCGAGCGCGATAGTCCCCGCCCCAGTTGCACATGCGATATCTTGTGATAGCTGCCGTAGCGAACGTGATCGCTACGGCAGCTTCACATGCACTTAACTGCCTTGCGACGTCTCTCTGGCCGACGACCCAACTCCTTCCTAAGGGGGCGGGTCGTGCGGCGTCACAGTGACGTCACACGGCAGGCGGTCAATAGAAGCAGAGGGGCGGAGATGAGTGGGACGTAAACATCCCACCCACCTCCTTCCTTCTTCATTGCAGCCGGGATGCAGGTAAGGAGATGTTCCTCGCTCCTGCGGCTTTATACACAGCGATGTGTGTGGCCGAAGGAACCAGGAACAACATCATTCCTGTCGCTGCAGCGACATTATGGAAATGCCCGACACTACACCGATCATACAAATTCGACACTTTTGCGCTCGTTAATCATAGTAAAAACAATTCACATACTCCGATGTTGATAACGACGCCGGATGTGCGTCACTTTCGATTTGACCCCACCGACATCGGAGCTGCAAAGTCGTAGTGTGCAAAGTACCCCATAAAGACAGACAAAAAAAGAGACAGACAGAGACAGGCAGACGGGGAAAGAGACAGACGGGGAAAGAGACAGACGGGGAAAGAGACAGACGGGGAAAGAGACAGATGGGGAAAGAGACAGACAGACATGCAGACAGGGACAGAGACAGGCAGACAGGGAAGGAGGAGACAGCCAGAGAGACAGATAAAGATAGATGGGGAAAGACACAGACCTTGATAGAGAAAGATGGGGAAAGAGACAGAGAAATAGAGACAGACAAGGAAAGAGACAGACAGAGACAGTCAGACAGGGCAAGAGACAGACAGGAAAAGACACAAAGAGACGGGGAGACAGACTGGGAAAGAGACAGACCTGGGAAAGAGACAGACCTAGAAAGAGACAGATGGGGAAAGAAACAGAGAGATAGAGACAGACAAAAAAAGAGACAGACAGAGACAGGCAAATGGGGAAAGAGACAGACGGAGAAAGAGACAGACAGGGAAAGAGACAGATGGGATAAGAGACAGATGGGGAAAGAGACAGACCTGGAAAGAGACGGAGCACATTACTTGGCCAATTTAGTTAAATCTGTGTGGAATATCTGTGGTGTTGAAATATATGTTGTGAAATGCTTCTATTAGCTTAGTTTTTGGCTTTTTTATAATTACATTTCTATCTATTTGTTTTGTGTTTTTTGTGTGCACAATACATTTTTGTTAATACATTCTATTTTGTATACAACAGTTAATAACATGGGCGAAGCCAGGTAGTACAGCTAGTAATATATAAAGCTGAATATGTGTGTGTGTGTGCGTGTTCGTGTGTGCGTGTTTGTGTGTGCGTGTGTGCGTGTGTGTGTGTGTGTCCGGGATTGGCATCTGTATCGCCGCAGCTACAGCCAGAAAATTTTGCACACTCACACGTCTGGATGTCGAGAGCGTCATGTTGTGAGGCGAAATTTTAACCCTGTACATTCAAATTTACCAATCAATTTTGCCCCTATCTACATAATGGTTAAAAAGTGAAACGAAAAGTGTATCCGCACCGTCACATTTACAATCACGAAATTTTGCACAGACACATCATGTGACCCAGGGAACATCGTAGACTATGTTTTGACAGGAAAATGTAACCCCGCGCTTTACAGTTACTCTCCAAAAAACATGCCTCCATTAAAGTAAATGGAGCCTGGAACTACAGGTTATTAGTAGGAGCTGTGATTGGTTGCTATAGGAACAAAAGACATTCCTAGTATAAGAAGCTTATATGTGAGGTAATAAGATGTGGGGAGACAGACAGAGAGACAGACAGGGAAAGAGACAGAGATATAGAGACAGACAGGGAAAGAAACAGACAGAGACAAATGGTAAAGAGACAGAGACAGACAGAGACAGACGGTGAAAGAGACAGACAGAGACAGATGGTGAAAGAGGCAGAGACAGACCTGGAAAGAGACAGACCTGGAAAGAGACAGACCTGGAAAGAGACAGAGACAGACCTGGAAAGAGACAGACCTGGAAAGAGACAAATGGGGAAAGAGACAGAGAAACATGCAGACAGGGACAGAAACAGGCAGACAGGGAAGGAGGAGACAGCCAGAGAGACAGACCAAGATAGATGGGGAAAGACACAGACCTTGATAGAGACAGATGGGGAAAGAGACAGAGAAATAGAGACTGACAAGGAAAGAGACAGACAGAGACAGACAGACAGGAAAAGACACAGACAAATAGACGGGGAGACAGACGGGGAAAGAGACAGACCTGGAAATGAGACAGACCTAGAAAGAGACAGATGGGGAAAGAAACAGAGAGATAGAGATAGACAAAAAAAGAGACAGACGTGGAAAGAGACAGACGGGGAAAGAGACAGACCTGGAAAGAGAGCACATTACTTGGCCAATTTAGTTAAATCTGTGTGGAATATCTGTGGTGTTGAAATATATGTTGTGAAATGCTTCTATTAGCTTAGTTTTTGCCTTTTAATAATTGCATTTCTATCTATTTGTTTTGTGGTTTTTGTTTGCAGAATAAATTTTTGTTAATACATTCTATTTTGTTATCAAAAGCTATTAACCTGGGCGAAGCCGGGTAGTACAGCTAGTATATATATATATATATATACCTATGAAATCAGAAGTTTACATACACTATCTAAAGAGACACATATACATGTTTTTCTCACTATCTGACATGAACTCACAATAAACCTTTCCCGTGTTAAGTCATTTAGGAACCAAAATTATTTATATTTGCCAAATGCCAGAATAATGAGAGAGAGAATATTTGAAGGAATTTTTATTATTTTCTGAAAAGTCAAAAGTTTACATACATTTGCATTAGTATTTGGTACCATTGCCCTTAAACGGGGAAAGAGACAGACCTGGAAAGAGAGCACATTACTTGGCCAATTTAGTTAAATCTGTGTGGAATATCTGTGGTGTTGAAATATATGTTGTGAAATGCTTCTATTAGCTTAGTTTTTGCCTTTTAATAATTGCATTTCTATCTATTTGTTTTGTGGTTTTTGTTTGCAGAATACATTTTTGTTAATACATTCTATTTTGTTATCAAAAGCTATTAACCTGGGCGAAGCCGGGTAGTACAGCTAGTATATATATATATATATATATATATATATATATACCTATGAAATCAGAAGTTTACATACACTATCTAAAGAGACACATATACATGTTTTTCTCACTATCTGACATGAACTCACAATAAACCTTTCCCGTGTTAAGTCATTTAGGAACCAAAATTATTTATATTTGCCAAATGCCAGAATAATGAGAGAGAGAATATTTGAAGGAATTTTTATTATTTTCTGAAAAGTCAAAAGTTTACATACATTTGCATTAGTATTTGGTACCATTGCCCTTAAACAGTATGATTTGTTTACATTTGTGTCTAAGAATATTTGGACAGAGACACAAGCATTATGTTAGCTGCTTGCCGAACATATTCAATGGACAATTATATTATCAAAGTGGGTTTAAAAGTGAAGACTCTTTGAGGGTATTCACATTCTATTTGGAGTGGGAGTTTATGAATTATGGCTCTTTAATATGTAGCTGCCTCTTTTTCAAGATACTAAAGTAATCGGACAATTATCTCAAAAAGTCTTTAATGGGCTGCATGGGCTATTCTCTCATTAATCCATCATCAGTTAAGCAGGTTAAAGTTCTGGAGCTGATACCAAGTGTTGCATTTCCATTTGGAAGCTGTTGCTATGAACCCAGAGCATGCGGTCAAAGGAGCTCTCAATGGAAAAGAAAGAGACAATCCTTACTTTGAAAAAAAAAAAAAGTTAATCAGAGAGATAGTATAAATGTTAAGAGTGGCCAAATCAACAGTTTGGTACAATATGCAAAAAAACAGCGCCCTGGTGAACTTGGGAAATCAAAAAAGAATTAGACATCCATGGAAGACAACAGAGACAGATGATCACAGAATCCTTTCCATTATGAAGAAAACTTCCTTCACAATATCCACCAAAAGTGAAGGACACTCTTCAGGAAGTAGTTGTTTTAGTATCTCAGTCTAAAATTAGAGAAGACTTCATGAGAGCAAATACAGAGGAGGGTGCATGAGAGAAGCGAGATGATGCAGGTGACAGAGCCTCTCCTTCCCACTGAATTGCAAGGTATTGGAATCTCCATGATTTGAGGGAATCCAAGGCCACTCCCCTTCCCCCTATATTGGCAAGCCGACCAAGCACAGCGGCATATGTGGTGAGGTGACCAGATAGTCCCAACATGGGATATCTGAATATATTTGTGGAGTCAGTGTTGGGTAGTAGAACAGTTCTGCAATCCACCAGCTGGAACCATAGTCCCGAGGCTGAATTCTTGTATAATTCCCCGTGATAGGAGCAAGTCCTTTTTATATCTTTCAGCTCCCATTTCAGGGCATTGTGTTTCACAGGATTCAATTGTCCTCCAGAGGACGCAGACTAGTACAAAATAACAATACATTTGGCATAATTAAAAATAGTTCACCCTCACACAAGTGGCCAGATATTCCTCATTAACACTGAGTCGTCACATTTCTCCCCCTTCTTAATAAGTCCCAGAGGCTGCTTGATCCTGGAGAGGGTCACTGTTGATGAGACTTCCAGATGTTATAGACTTCTGATCATCCTTTTCTATTTGTTGAGACAGTTCGTTGACATTTCCATGATCTTTGCTCTTTTTATGTGAGACAGAAAATTATAGAATAGGACTGTAAAGTACTCGTTCTACTGCTGCTGAGTTAAGCAGTTGTTCTGTGGTAGTAGATCTGTTCCAGTGTGCCAGAATTACTTTGTGCACTGTAAGAGTTAGGAAGTACCGTATTTTTCGGATTATAAGACGCACTTTTACTCCCAAAACTTTGGGAGGAAAGTGAGGGGTACGTTTTATAAGCCGAATGTAGCTTACCGGGGATTGGTAGAGAATGATCACAGAAGGCAAGGGCAATGCTAGAGGCTGTGCACTGTGCTATGGGTGGTGCTGGTGCTCACTGTGGGTGGGGAAGGAAAGGCCATCCTGAAAATGCCGGCGATAGGAGTTTTGAATAATGGCACCTGGAGTCAGCGCATGCACAGATTGAGCTGTCAGCACAAGATCTCATCTGTGTAAGCGCCACCTTAAGCCCATTAATGTTCCAGCAGCGGACTTAAGAAACATGGTGCTCGGAGATGGCGCATGCGCAGATGAGATTTTGGCTCGTCATTGAGCCGACCGCTCATTCAGCACACATGCCAATTGTGGGTGCTATTTCTTTGAAGCCCGCACCGCCGACAGTTTCTGGATGTGTGCATCTGGGACACCCACCCGCAGCATCGCTCTACTCCACCACTAACCCTTTCCCCTGTGACCACGCTCCCGCACCGCTCATCTCTAGGGCTGACACGTCCAGTAAACTGGAGCAAACAGGTCTGGTCCAGTCTAGTCAGGACAGAGTTCATGCTGAGAATATATTTTTCTCTCCATATATGCACCTCCACAAAGGATTGAAGCTTCCTACAGTCAGTAGAGATAAGGCTGAACATGTGCTCACCTGCATGCTGGTTTTCTATGTGCTTCCAGGCAGAACCAATGTAATGTGACTTCTATGCCAGAAACTCTGTCCACCCTACCCCTTGCAGTAGGGAATGGTAGCGCTAAAACCGTGAGTAGCTCTATATCACTACTGTGTCGCCATGGGGAGCCAACCTGTGATGGTCCCTGCTTCAGCGAAGCATTACCTGGACTGGGCAGAATATATTTTTTCCAACAGCGAGCAGAACTGTTCTCCTACAACAATGAGAGACCACAAACTTGCTTGTTACATAAGGAGAAAAAACCTTCTTTTATATGCAAAATACTAAGTGTACTCTATACAGTGGACTGCCGCCATTTTGCTTTTAAAGCGGGCTTTACACACTGCGATATCGGTCCCGATATCGCTAGTGTGGGTACCCGCCCCCATCTGTTGCGCGACACGGGCAAATCGCTGCCCGTGGCGCACAACATCGCCTAGACCCATCACACATACTTACCTTCCTAGCGACGTCGCTGTGACCGGTGAACCGCCTCCTTTCTAAGGGGGCGTTCCGTTCGGCGTCACAGCGACGTCACTGCGTGGCAGCCTAATAGCAGTGGAGGGGCGGAGCTGAGCGGGACGTAACATCCCGCCCACCTCCTTCCTTCCGCATAGCGGCCGGGAGGCAGGTAAGGAGAGCTTCCTCGTTCCTGCGGTGTCACACGGAGCGATGTGTGCTGCCACAGGAACGAGGAACAACCTCGTTACTGCTGTAGTAACGATATTTGAGAATGGACCCCCATGTCACCGATGAGCGATTTTGTACGTTTTTGCAACGATGCAAAATCGCTCATCGGTGTCACACGCAACGGCATCGCTAATGTGGCCGGATGTGCTTCACCAATTCCGTGACCCCAACGAGTTCGCATTAGCGATGTCGTAGCGTGTAAAGCCCCCTTAAGAGACAGACTGTATCCTATTATTCCCTTCAGTAAAGTGTTATGTTGTCAAGTTCACCAGTGTGTCTGGCTGCTTACAAACATTATGAATGCTCCAAAACCTGCAGCAAGACACCACCTCCATAGGAGCACCCCCGGGGGGGTCCTACACCATCTCTGTAAGTACCACCTCACGCTTTTGACAATTGTTGGGAATACGAGGGAAATGTTTAGGGGACCAGTGACCCCCTTCAGCTAATGTGACAAGTGGAACTACATATGACAAGTGGAACTACATATCCCAGCTGGCCCCTCAGCAACATCTAGCGCCTTTCCCATGGGTCATCGCAATTTCTGGTGTCACAAACAGAATTCATCTGTATGCCTACATCAGAGACTCTGTCTAATTGTGAGCATCTACATCGTGATTCACCCCAGCGACAACAGCCATGCTTTGTGCTAGTAGGCCTTCTGTGCTCATAGCCTGGAATATGCCTTTCTCTGTCCCGTTTTATCCAGGGGTACCCTGGTTGCCATTCTACAAGAGGGAACCACACACCTTCAAGGTCTTCCATTAAAAATAGCTGGCTCTCGTTCTGTTTTATCCCCTGTCTCCAGAGCAGCAAGTTCAGATCCTGCTAGGTCAGCTTGAAGTTATTTCTGCCGATTGTGGCCCCATCAAAGAAAAAAAACACCTGAACTAATTCTGGCAAAACTGGAGGATGCCTTTGATGTCACATCAATCTACAAGGTCAAGATGAGATTCTTCGCCAGATGACAGCAGCCTGATGAGATCCAAAGGCACTATGCTCCATCCATGCAAAAGTCTTTCTCTGCTGTTACAGGTTGACCCCCGTGAAAGTGCAGACACTGACAAAATTCTGATAGACTATTTCAAAGAGGGGACAGATTCTGAACTAATGCAGAGCCAATTCCGCTTGCCTGCTGCTGAACATCCTAGCTTCACCTTTGCAAACTTTAAGGCCTTAGCCATCCACGTCCTGGGAAATTAACATTCTCATGAACACTGTCTTATATTTGCAACCAAAGCTGGGTCTACTCCTGGCACCCTTCCATCTTTTCGCATGACATCACCAGGTAACATGCAAGATACACAAGTTGTGCAGACTCCAGATGCAGGTTCCAGGGCATCTCTTGAGGACCGTGCAGACAACATTGCCAGAGGACTTGGACAAATCTCTCAGCCGATCAAAAACCTGACTATTCCACCTTCGCCCTCCAGCGAGCAATCCCAGAGCAGGTCTCTCTCTCCTGAGCCTCCACCCAGATATCTGCCTACAGATAGATCTGCTCGCTCGTCAGCCACCTTTCTGTCAGCACTGCCGCAGATATGGACACACCAAATCCCAGTGCTCTCAGTTAAATGGCCATCCCCCGAGGCTGAGGACCTCCCCTCAGGACGAAGAAGAAAAGGTCCACATGGAGCATCAATGTGGGTGCCCTGCTTCATCTTGCCCTGCCTGCATACAACTGTGAGGGTAAATGGTGTACCTCTGGAAGCTCTTGTTGACACTGGCTCACAGGTAGCTACTTTGCAAAAACCATCTCCAATGGAAGAGTACCAGTCCATCTAATTAGCTTAAGTGACGCATCTCTTAACCTTCACAAATTTCATCCAGGTGTGCAGTGGTCTCAACTTTCACCAGAATACATCTTCTTAGGTGAGGCAACAGCTAATCAACATTCCACCCAAACTGCAAAAGACGGTAAAAAGACTCCTTCAAACCCCTGGTCAACTGAGCTGAATGTGAGAGATGCCACTACTCCAGTAGTGAGAATAAATGGAGTTCTTAACATTGCTAAGCGTTATCATCAAGCATTCAGTAAGCACCGATTGGACTTTGGCAAGACTACTCTCAAAGGTGACCATCCTTTCATCAAGGAGCAACATTGTCTCATACCACCTGCAAGATAGCAGCCTGTCAAGAAACTACTTCAAGACATGAAAGAGGCTGCTGTCATCTGAGAAAGTCAATGCACATGGGCTGCATAGCTGGTCCTAGTGGGAAATAAAGATGGCTCTATTCGTGTCTGCGTGGATTACCGCAAATCAAACAAGATCACACACAAGGATGCCTACCCATTGCCACACATTTAAGAGTTCCTAACTGCTCCTCTCAGATGTGCCTCTTATGTCTCCACCATTGACTTAACCAGAGGATACTGGCAAGTTCCCTTGGTGCCAGATGACAGAGAGAAGACTGCCTTTAATATACCAATTAGGATTTTTGAATTCAACAGTATGCCTTTTGGGCTTTGCAATGCTCCTGCAACATTCCAACAGCTAATAGAGAGATGTCTAGGTCAAGAAAATTTCCAAAGTGTTCTTACCTTGAAGATGTCATTGTCTATTCCCTAACATATGAAAGACCACATTCATCATCTGTCTTAAGTTTTCAAGGTACTGACCTTAATATCAAGCTCTTCAAATGCCACTTGCTGAAACCATGAGTCAACTACATTGGACATGTGATAAGCGCAGAAGGTATACAACCTGATCCCCACCAAATTGCTGCAGTCCAAAACTGGAGAACGCCAACTACTATCAAAGAAGTCCGAAGCTTCTTGGGATTCGCAGCCTACTACCGCGGCTTTATTCTTCACTTTGATCAAGTGGCTGAACCACTCACTGAGTTGCAGCGAGGATGTCCCAAGGAAAAGTAAAACCGAAAACTTCCAGTGGACTGGACAGAGCATTAAGAACAAGCATTACAGATGTTGAAGGCCTTTTTCACCCAAGCCCCTATCCTGGCCTATCCTGATTACACTCAGCCATTCCTTCTGTATATGGATGCTAGCCTGCAAGGGCTAAGCGCTGTCTTGTACCAGGTCCAGGCCAACAAAGAGTGTATGATTGCTTATGCCAGCAGCAGCCTCAGAGGAGCTGAGAGAAATTACCACAATTAGAGTTTGTTCAAACTCAAACTGCTTGCGCTTGTCTGAGCTGTTACAGAGAAATTCAAGGATCACCTGGATGCCAAAGCCTTCACTGTCTACACAGACAATAATCCACTAGTGCACCTGGATACTGCTTGCCTAAGAGCCCTGGAATAACAGTGGGCCTCACGCCTAGCGAATTTCAAGTTCACAATGAAATACTGCAGTGGGAAATCAAATGTCAAAGATGACACATTATCACCGCTGCCTGTTGGAGAATAACAACCCCAAGATGACATCTGAAAAGAGGTGGAAATGCCTCCATTCTATTCGAGGTTTGCCCAACAGAGTTCCATCACTACCTCCACTGAACAGAAAGAGTCTTCATCCAAATCTCCTGTTGAACCTCTTTAAGAAACTTCCTTGTGGAAAACATTACAAGAAGAGAGCAAAGTCCTGGGAGAACTCCATGATTTCCTTACCAGTGGAAAAGTTCCAACCTGGTTACAACAAACTCATCCTGATGTAGAACTAATCCACCTCTCGAGACAGAGAAAACACCTTTTCATCCAAAAAGGACTCATAATGAGAAACACTTTGGACCCTCGGGCGAGAGACTTCACCAAATACTCATCCAACGAAGAGATGCATGGATCGTCCTCAAGGCCTATTATCATCATTCCAACCATTTCAGTGTCCAGAAAAATGAATCTACCATCTGATGAAGATTCTACTTGGTTGGTGTGAGAGGAGACATTGAAATTTGGTGTTGAGAATGCCCGCCGTGTAACATCACTAAGTATGGCCA
Source organism: Anomaloglossus baeobatrachus (assembly GCF_048569485.1). Classification (NCBI taxonomy): domain Eukaryota; kingdom Metazoa; phylum Chordata; class Amphibia; order Anura; family Aromobatidae; genus Anomaloglossus; species Anomaloglossus baeobatrachus. The sequence continues at coordinate 359,181,483 of NC_134357.1, forward strand.
CAATGATCAAAAAACACTTCTACACCCTATCAAGTCAGAAAAAAACAGGTTAAATTGTTGCTCTTGATCATGTGAAATTGAGTCCAGCTCACTCTGGTTATACAGATGCCCTCACAATGGTGGACCATTATACCAAGCTTGCTCCTATTGCTCCTTTCAAGGATCTTACAGCCAAAACTGCAGCTGAAGTTTTTTACATAGTTTGTCCAACATTGTGGATGTCCAGACATATCCTTACTGATCGTGATCCTGCCTTTGAATCTAAACTTTTCCATGAGCTATGCAACAACAGAAATTATAAGAAACTGAGTACAATGACTTACCATCCTCAAGGTAACAAACTGTGAGAGAGTGAACCAAGTCATCACCGGTATGCTGTGTACTGCCTTCATTTTATTTCATGTTCTGCCAACAAGGCCAGTTACCATCAAGCTTGGCTTAGGTGTACAACTACCTGACACTATTAACCCTTTTCCACAAATGGATTGGGTGATCGAACAATGCAGATGCATGTCAGAAGCCAAGGAAATTGTCGATTCTCACATGGAAGAAGCACAAGGAAGACAACAAAAAGTCTAACCAATGTGCCCATGCCAGGTCCTTACAAATTTGGGACCAAATTTGGGACCAAGTCTGGCTCCAAAACAACCATAGGACTGGAAAATTGAATCCACTTTGGGAAGTTGAACTGTGCCGCTCTGGCAAAACCAGGGTGTCACAGAGGTCTGCATCCATCTTTTTGATGCAGATCTCACTCTCCCTTGGGGAGTTTCCAACACAGGTACAAACAACACCAGTGGGCGGAGCAGTGAGGTCTGAAGTGTCTGGGAGGGAACTATATAAGGAGTTCCCAGTTGGCAGTGAACAGACTGCAGGAGGTGTGGAGTCTGGAAGGAGCTCTGGTGTGAAGCTTGGGGAGAGGGCAGTAAGGGCCTCAGGAACAG